>NC_069677.1:88905573-89212909 GCF_023699985.2 Odocoileus virginianus | reverse complement strand
TCCATTTGCATGAAATATTTTTTTCCAGCCCTTCACTTTCAGTCTGTATGTGTCCCTTGCTTTGAGGTGGGTCTCTGGAAATATAAAGAAATACTAATTGTAAAAACAACAATGACAGGAAATTAACATGTGATACAGTATTATTAACTAAATGACATTTGATCAGATTTCACAAAATTTAATGTTAGTGACCATTATTTGTTTTCATACCTTATTCAAGATTCTACATTGTACTTAGTTGCATTGAACAGCTTCAGCTCCATGCAACAAATTCTGATAAATTCTCTTTTAATTTTTATTCTGTTACAAATATTTTATATTTTCTTTGTTATGGCTTCTTAGATACACTCATCATTTAAAAGTGGACATTTAATTTTCAAGTATATGTTTTTTAAAAAGTAACCTTGCTATTAATTTATCATTTAAATGCTTTCTTCTCTATAATCACCCTCTGTATTTTTTTCAATATTTAATTTTCTTGAGGCTTTCAATGCCTAGGTTAAAGATCTCTCTTGGTAAATGTCACATTGCAATTGAAAATAAGTGGGTTATTTTCAACTATCTGTTGATACTGATTTCTAGCATAACTCCACAGTGATAAGAGAACAGACTTTGTATGATTTCAGTACTTCCAGACCACAAAAATTTTGCAGCTTACTTTATGGCACTGGATATGTTCCAGTGCCTTGTGGTTTATAGTCTGTGGAAACTTGGATAGAATTTGTACCCTGGTGCTGTGTGAAAATTATATAAATATTAACTACATTGATTTAGTTCATAGTGCTTTTCAGGTCTACTATATCCTTTTTCTTCTCTGTCTATTCATTCTGTTATTTTTTGAGAGTTTGATATCGATACTCCAACCAAAAGTCTTAATTTGTCTACTTAAAGAATAATTGCAACATACAGTGGAACTATATGTAACTTTGTTCTGTATTTTCCAAGTCTCCTGTAAATGTTTTATCATGGTTTCATAATTTAAAAAAACAATTAAAAAATGAAAACATTAGGCTCATCACAGATTATTCCTCTCCCTGCAAAATTTAATACCAGAAGACAGTGGAGTAAGATTCACAATGTTTCAAGGGAGCAAAAAAATGACCCTCAAATTCTATACTTTGTTAAATGTTATGGATGTGTAAAAGTAAGAGGCATCTAAGATATGTAAGAACTCAAGAAAAGTAATAATTATTCTTTCCTTCTTAAGAAAACTTCTCAATAGTGTATCCAGTAAGTTAAATGAATCAAAAACTAAAGGAAGTGTTCTGATTCTGGAGATTTCCTGTAACCAGTGTGTGTGTGCATGTGTGTGTGTGTGTGCACACGTATGTGCACGCGTGTATGTTAGTCACTCAGTCATGTCCGACTCTGCGACCCCATGGACTGTAGTCCACCAGGCTCCCCCGTCCACAGAATTCTCCAGGCAAGAACACTGGAATGAGTTGCCATTCCCTTCTCCAGGGGCTCTTCTTGATCCAAGGATTGAACCTGGGTCTCCTGTATTGCAGGTGGATTCTTCACCGCTTGAACTACAAGGGAAGCCCAATAGCCCACTTCTCTCACTAAATACAGTGAAATAACCTGGAAGGCATGTTCTTGTTTGAGAGCACCCCTTTGTCTGCACGTGTCCAGTGGCTTTGGTTGGAGAGCTGGATCTGAAATGAGTACAGGCCACATCACCACTTGGGGGGGTGCTTGCAGCCACCACCTTGTTGGGTGGTAAGGCTGAAAGAAATGCAAAATGGCGAAACAGCTGTCTGAGGAGGCCTTACAAGCAGCTGAGAAAAGAAGAGGAGCAGAAGGCAGGGGAGAAAAGGAAAGATATACCCATCTGAGTGCAGAGTGAGAGGGTAACAGGTAAGAGGCCAGGGGTCTCCAAACAGAGGAAACAGGCTGTAAGTGTCACATTTTTTTCTCTTAAAATTCTGTGTTGCCTTGACAACACCTGGCTCACCAGAACCGAACTTTTCTCAAACCTTGAGCTAACAGATGCATTTTCTTATGGAAATGTTTTTCTTAAGCTATGTTAATGGAAATATGTATTTGCTTTGGAATTTGCCTTTCTTCAAAATGGCTCCACCTAAGGCTAACTTTTTTTCTTTTCTCAAATCTTGGACTGATAATAGCTCAACAGATCAGTATTCATATCAATTGTTTTATGGCTGGGGGATAACACACCTCTGCCATCCTATCTCAAAAATGTATATTGTAGGAGAGGGGCCTGGTCAAACTCCATCAGCCTTGAGGTGTCTCTATTATCTGATTAATAGCTTTCTTTCTTTCTTTTTTTTTTACTTTTGAAATTCATTTACTCAGTTAAATTCATTCCAAACTCAACCAGACTTGACCATGAACAAAACTCTTCTCAGGGTCCACTTTCCACAAACCTTCCATTACTTTCTGCATCCATATTAGCCCATTCCTCATTTTTCCATCCAAAAACAACGAGCTGAAAGAGACATGTGTACCCCAATGTTCATCACAGCACTGTTTATAATAGCCAGGACATGGAAGCAACCTAGATGCCCATCAGCAGATGAATGGATAAGAAAGCTATGGTACATATGCACAATGGAATATTACTCAGTCATTAAAAAGAATACATTTGAATCGGTTCTAATGAGATGGATAAAACTGGAGCTCATAATACAGAGTGAAGTAAGCCAGAAATATAAACACCAATACAGTATACTAATGCATATATATGGAATTTAGAAAGATGGTAATGATTAATAGCTTTCTAACAGACATAAAACATTCAGCTAAAGACTAGCAGGGGGCACTCTTTCTGTTCCCTTCTGATGTTTACATCAGAAGATTTTTCTATCTCTTTTATACTTTAATAAAACTTTATCACATAAAAGCTCTGAGTTATCAAGCCTCGTCACTGGCCCTGGATTGAATTCCTCTCCTCCAGAGGCCAAGAATCTCAGCATCTGTCATGGCTCAACAACAACCTTTCAAGAGTTCCAAAGAATACCAAGGAAAGATAAGAAAGCCTACCTGAGTGAACAATGCAAAGAAATAGAGGAAAACAATAAGATGGGAAAAACTAGAGATCTCTTCAAGAAAATTAGAGATACCAAGGGAACATTTCATGCAAAGATGGGCACAATAAAGGACAGAAACTGTATGGACATAACAGAAGAGGAAGATATTAAGAAGAGGTGGCAAGAATACACAGAAGAGCTATACAAAATAGATCTTCATGACCTATATAACCACAATGGTGTGATCATTTAGCTAGAGCCAGACATCTTAGAGTGCAAAGTCAAGTGGGCCTTAGGAAGCATTACTATGAACAAAGCTAGTGAATATAATGGAATTCCAGCTGAGCAATGTCATATCCTAAAAGATGATACATTAAAGTCCTGCACTCAATACACCAATAAATATGAAAAACTCATCAACGGCCACAGGACTGAAAAAGATCAGTTTTCATTCCAGTGCCAAAGAAGGGTAATGCCAAAGAAGGGTAATGCCAAAGAATGTTCAAACTTCAGCAGAATTGCACTCATTTCACATGCTAACAAAGTAATGGTCAAAATTCTCCAAGTCAGTTTTCAACAGCATGGGAACCATGAACTTCCAGATGTTCAAGCTGGATTTAAAAAAGGCAGAGGAATCAGAGATCAAATTGTCAACATCTGTTGGATCATAGGAAAAGCAAGAGAATTCCAGGAAAACATCTACTTCTGCTTCATTGGCTATGTTAGAGCCTTTGACTGTGTGGATCACAACTAACTGAAAAATTCTTTAAGAGACGGGAATATCAGAGCACCTTACTTGCCTCCTACAAAATCTGTATTCAGGTCAAGAAGCAATAGTTAGAACTGGACATGGAACAACAGACTATTCAAAATTGGGAAAGGAGTACATCAAGGCTGTATATCTTCACTCTGCTTATTTAACTTATGTGCAGAGTAAATCATGAGAAACGCTGGGCTGGATATAGCACAAGCTGGAATCAAGATTGCCGGGAGAAATATCAATAACCTCAGATATGCAGATAACACCACCCGTATGGCAGAAAGTGAAGAGGAACTAAAGAGCCTCTTGATGAAGGTGAAAGAGGAAAGTGAAAAAGCTGGCTTAAAACTCAACATTCAATAAAACAAAGATCATGGCATCTGGTCCCATCACTTCATGACAAATATATGGGGAAACAATGGAAACAATGAGAGACTTTATTTTCTTGGGCTCCAAAACCACTGCAGATGGTGACTGCAGCCACAAAATTCAAAGATGCTTACTCCTTGGAAGAAAAACTACAATAAACTTAGACAATGCATTTAAAAGCAGAGATGTTACTTTGCCAATAAAGGTCTATCTAGTCAAAGCTATGATTTTTCCAGTAGCCAGGTATGGATGTGAGAGTTGGACCATAAAGAAGGGTGAGCACCTGAGTATTGATGCTTTTGAACTGTGGTGTTGGAGAAGACCCTTGACAGTCCCTTGGACAGCAAGGAGATCCAATCAGTCCATCCTAAATGAAATCAGTCCTGAATAAATATTCATTTGAAGGATGGATGCTGAAATTAAAGCTCCAATATTTTGTCCACCTGATGCAATGAGCTGACTAATTAGAGAAGACTGTGATCTGAGAAAGATTGAAGGCAGGAGGAGCAGGGGATGACATGGTTGGATGGCATCGCTGACTCAATGGACAAGACTTTAAGCAAGCTCTGGGAGATTGTGACGGGAAACCTGGCTACAGTCCGTGGGGTTGCTAACAGTTGGACGTGACTGAGCGACTGAACAACAAGTGCTGTTTGGAGTTGGAGGGGCTACAGCCAAAGCCAGATGCAATCTGGGTGTCTCTTATGCCCAATGGCTATCAGTGCCCTATGAGGAACAGGGGCAGGTCCTGAGGTAGCTGAATCAGCAGTCCTGAGGGAGTTGGGCTTCTTCTGGCCATGAGAGCAGTCTCTAACTTGACTGGGGTCTTGAGTGGGGCCTGAGGGCTTGAGGCTGCACTTCTTGGGTGCTTTCCCTTTTTCCCTAGCATATGTGCTACGGTTAGAGATTGTTTGCGGATACGGTGTTGCTACACTGCTGAGCTGGTTTTGCTCTCTCCCATGTGTGTGCAGGAATGTGTGGGTGGCAGATGGAACTCCTTGCTTTAGAGCTAGTTTAATTCCCTCATGAGTGAGTGCACTGATGCAGGTGGACTGGCAATGGCAGACTGCGTCTTGGCCAGAGGCATATCTGGGGATCTGAGTTGCTCCATTCCCTCCAAGTGTGTACACCTTTATTGGCCCTAACAGCTTCTGCCTTAGTGGGGAGCAGTACTGGACCAGGAGGGGCTGGAACAGGAGCTCAGTATAGGCTGGAGGTGTGCTAGGCTTGTCCTGGCAGGCTGGCCACAGCCCTGGGTGGTTTTCAGTCTGCTTCCTCCACGCCATTGAAATGGGAATCCAAGTTATTGTCTGCAGAGCCAAAGAATGGAATCTGTGGACACACAAACACTCATGGTAGAAAGCGAATAGTATTTATTACTTTTATTAGGATTTATTTATTATAAAGGAGAAAAGTACAAAGCTCTCAGCATAGACACTGAGAGGGGGTAAAGAGTCCTCCTAAGGTGGGACTTACAGTAGTTTTCATGTCCTTCCTTAAATCAAATTATTTCTAACCACTCAATTTAAAGGTCAGGACACTTAACATCTTTATGGCTTCTCTTGATCCTTGGATTAAGTCACCACCCTTTTTCATGCCCTCTGGCCATTTTATGATGGACCAGATGTATGGGCTTAAGATGAATGATCACCAGTTATTTTTCCCTCAAGCATCTGGAACAGAATTTAATTACTGCCCCTCCCTGAATCTGAATGCTGATAATTTTTCAGACTAAAGACATATTCCAGGAATTCAGGACAATGGAGCAGGATGTTTACTGAAAACAAGACTGAGATCTCAAAGTTCTACACTGACTGCCTAGTAATTTCTACCTCAATGCCCCCCTTTAGAGATGGAGACTCTAACTGCCATTATGGGGAAAGGGGCGATGACTGATCTGGCTTCTTTGAGCTGTGTAGGGGCATCATGAAGGGATGGAAGTTAGGTCTCCACCAGTTGGATGATCTAGTAGACCTTGGTATGTCATCTTAGGCTCCATGTCCATAACCATTTGAAGTTTGATAGCTTCTATGCAAGACATTACAAAGCGAGAGAGATGATTTTGAATACAAGGGCTAAAAAGCAATAAGTGCAAAATAAGGCTTCCCATCGGAACCAGGGGTTTCCACCAGGTGGAAATTGACACTCAGTTCCATAGGACAGTCCCAGAAGGAGAAGTGGAATCAGCCATTGCCTGGACTTTACGTTTTATATCTTTTGAAAATCGGGTCCTTCTAAGAGCGACACTAACCAAGGCAGTCCGTGAATGGAGGATAATGGAGGGCCCCACAGACCCAACAGTCTGATGGATTTTGGAACATTGCATACAGATGTGTGTCGGGAGCCGTTATGGGAGGTCCCGCCCGTGATGAGGTCATCAAGAAAATACCGGGCAGGCAAGGCCATTCAGGATCCCATCCATGACGAGGTCATAAGGAAAACACCTGACAGGCAAGGCCGTCTAGGATAAGGGACCCTCCAGGTTGGCCTCGGCCTCCACCCCACCCTGTATCCTCCCCCCTTTCCTGCTGTTGTTCTTGTTCGCCCTGCTGCAGATTCTTGTGTTGCCTGCCGAGAGATCTCCTGCTCCTCTTTCACTGAATGAAGACCAACTTAGCATCGAAACATGTATATCTAGGGTGAAACAGATCACCAGCCCAGGTTGGATGCATGAGACAAGTGCTCAGGCCTGGTGCACTGGGAAGACCCAGAGGGATGGGGTGGAGAGGGGGGTGGGAGGGGGGACTGGGATGGGGAATACATGTAAATCCATGGCTAATTCAATGTATGACAAAAACCACTGCAATGCTGTAAAGTAATTAGCCTCCAACTAATAAAAATAAATGGAAAAAAAAATAAAAAAAATAAAAAAAAAGAAAGAAAATAATTGATTCTTAAAAAAAAAAAAGCTAATTAATAAATCTCTTGGACGCTGGTACCCTATGAAGGGGCCAGGGATGAAGGAAATGCTTCAATTCAAACCCTTTTGCTGGCATTCTGGCTTGTTTGATAAATGTGTGCTCTCATTGCACAAAATGCTCATGATTGTTCTAAACATCTAAGCACAGTAAGCTAACAAAAGAAATTATTAAGCATAGGTCCCTCCGCGGGGTGAGAAAAGCCCCACAAAATATAGCCACATATGTGCCTAATAGAAAATAGTTTAGATAGAGATTAGCTGGTGACTTCTTGCAGGTAATTAACTTTTGGACTAAGAGCCTGTTTTGTACCATATCTGCTGCTTTTGCAATCCTTTGCATTTCTGTTCTGTAAAAACTGTAATCCTATCTAGTTCCCATGGAGATGACACCTAATAGAAAGAAAATAGATTAACCACAAAAAAGACAGGGTTGGCTACTGAAGTTGCTTAAAGTTGCACCAGGTGCAAGCCATAAATTGTCAACAGGCCTGAAAGCCAAAAGATATTATACTAGAGATTAACCATTAAAAAGGCCCTAATAGGCACAGAGCCCTTTGGGGGGTGAGGAAGCCCTATTAGAAAATACAAAAAATATTGTTTTAAAAGTGGTTATTAGATCAACGTTTGATTGATGTTAATGTGCTGAGGTTGTGCAGTGGAAACTACTGTTAATATAGTTAAAAGATCTAGTAAAATAAGAGTTTAGCCCTAGTTTAAAAACAATAAGATAGTTGTTAATTTTAACCAGGAGTGCTAAACAGGGGCTGCCTCTCCAGAGCTACAGAGTCTTTGTGTGTTAAACTTTTTAGATAAATTTAGCTGAGAATTTCTGCAAAAAGACTGTCTTTCATGTTAACAGGATTGTATTTCTATTATGTTACAACTTGCTGTACCATGAGACTGCCAATTTTCTGTTTTCTGCTAACCTCAAGGCCAGAAGATAATGTACAACAAATCTATGGGAAAAGACTCTCATAAAGAAAAATATACAGAGCACACCTGGTCTCGTGAAGGACAAGCTGATGTAATGTTAATCTAAGTCTGTATGCTTATCTGCCTCTTAGAAATATACCAAGTTCGGGTATAAAGGCGATGGTGAAAAATAAAGCAACTGTCAGACTCTGCTGCACATTCCTGGTCTGGTCTCTTTCTTTCTCTCTCTCGCTCTCCCCCTAGCAGACTTGGCCCTATCAAGGCTGGCCCTACGTGTCTCTCTTGCCGATGCCCTTCATCCTGAGGGTTCCCCTGGATCCTGCTGGGGCTGGACCCTGGCAAATGTGCCCATGAAATGAAAACATTATCCTGTGTCCAATCTAAAGGGACCGGAGAGGTCATTATTACATTAAGAAGGACAAAATAGAGTAATGTGTGTCTGAGCATGCTGTGTTAGAAGAGTTACTTACCTGGGCCCTTCTTGAACAGTCCTTTCAATCCTTCTAAGGGAGTGTATTGATATTCCAAACACTGAGAATTTTCCTGTGAATTTTCCTCTAGGGGTGTTGTGTGGTCCTTGTGATTTTTTCTAGGAGAATTCCAAGGCTTTATTGGTGTGTGATGAATCCAGGCATTAATACCTGTAACCTGAACAGTGGGTAGAGAGAATAATAGAATAGGATCCCTCCTATGTGGGAGTTAAGATAGGACTATTGTCAGAAATCAGGTCCCTAGCATCATATAAGGACTTTTTATTTTCTTTTGGTTGTCCGATTCCATTTACTAGGGATTGTGATTGTTTTTGAAAAGAAGCTAAATTAGTGACATGTTTTGTTAGTTCAGCCATTTCTTGGTCTAGAAGTAAATCATTTTTTGAGGAATGGCCTTGCATATAGCATTTCAAAAGGGCTAAGTCCCCATGACTGTGGAGTATTTCTTATTCTCATAAGGAAGTAATGAAGCCCAGAAAAGGTGAGTCTCTTGTGAGAGTTTTTGTAAATGTCTCTTTATCATATCATTAGCTTTTTATACCTTCCCAGAGGACTGAGATCTCCAGGCACAATGTAAGTGCAGAAATTCAATTCCTAGGGCCTGGAGAGGCCCTGTGTTAATGTAACCTTGAAGGCAGGGCCATTGTCATTTTGAATTCCACACATCAGGCCATGATCTCATGTATTAAAGTTTTAATAACTTCTTTTGCTTGTTCTGTTCTACAAGGGAATGCCTCTATCCACCTGGTAAATGTGTCAACCCAAACCAGTAGGTACTGATGTCCTTTGACTTTTGGCATATGAGTGAAGTCTATCTGCAGTCCTCTCCAGGATATCTTCCTGTTTGCTGTAAGCCTGGGAGAGCTGACTGGCTGTTATGGGGATTATTCTTTTGACAGGCTTCACATCATTTAACAATCTGGCTTAGAGTTTTTATTAATCCTTTTCCCTTGAAAAGACTCTTAACAAATTGGTAAGTATTTTCAATTCCCAAGTGGGAAGTTTGCTGTAGAATTTTAAGATTTTTTCATTGAGTGATAGAGGGTAATACAAGTTTTTCATCCTCTGTTTGGAGCCATCCAGAGGGGAGTAGAATATCTCCATCAGAAAGAGAGTGTTGAAGTTCCTCGGGAGAATACTGGGGTTTTATGTCAGTGGGGATCTTATCCCAAAGAAGGGGAGCCTGAGTATTAAAAGACTGGATGGTTGTCTTTTTTGCATGTTGGTCAGCTCTCCTATTTCCCTCTATTACGTCAGAATCATCCCTTTGATGGCCCCAGAAGTGTATTACTGCCACTCCTCTGAGTAGTTTACTTGCATCTAAGAGGTGCACACTTTCTTAGTAGCTTTTAATGGGATTGCCATCTGTGGTTTTAAAGTTTCTTTCCTTCCAGAGAGCAGTGTGAGCATGGAGGACTAAGTAAGCATATTTAGGGTCAGTATAGATGCTCACTCTCTTGTCAGTCTCCAGCTCTAAGGCTCTGGTTAAAGCAATCAATTCAACTAACAGTGCTAGTTCCAGGGGGTAAGGGATTACTTTCCAAAATTTTAGATAATATGACCACTGTGTATCCTGTCTTATGTTCTCCTTTTTCCATGATGGACTTGCCATCTGTAAATATAGTTTCATCAGGATTTTCTAAAGGCTTGTCTTTTAAGTCCTCCCTGGCTGAGTAGTTTAAAGCTGGGACTCGATGGCGATCATGTTCTGGCTTCTCATCTAATGCTTCAGAAAGAAATGTTGCTTGGTTTAAGGCTGAGCAAGTTTTTAGCTGAATTATAAGTCCTTCTAAGAGCAGGGATTGATATATGAGAATCAGACTGTCAGATAACCATAGCCCTTCCTTAGAGCTTATAATTCCAGAGTTAGTATGTGGAGTATAGACTGTCAGATCTTGGCCTATAACTAACTTAGTAGCTTCAGGAATTAATAGATCTACTGAGGCCACTGTTGGTAGACAATGTAGCTATCCTTGGGCTATAGAATTGAGCTCTTTGCTTAAATAAGAAACAGGTTGTTGTGAGCTTCCTTTGGGCTGAATTAGAACTTCCAGTGCTATTCCTGATCTTTCTGTTACAAAAAGATTAAATTGGTCTCCTGTAGGTAGGCTAATGAACAGTATGAAAAGGCAAAAAGATAGGACACTATCTTTTTTAGATGAACTCCCCAGGTTGGTAGGTGCCCAATATACTACTGGAGATCAGTGGAGAACTAACTCCAGAAATAATGAAGAGATGGAGCCAAAGCAAAAACAATACACAATTGTGGATGTGACCGGTAATGGAGGCGAAGTCTGATGCTATAAAGAGCAATATTGCATAGCAATCTGGAAAGTTAGGTTCATGAACCAACGCAATTTGGAAGTGGCCAAACAGAAGCTGTAAGAGTGAATGTCAACATTTTAGGAATCAGCAAACTAAAATGGACTGGAATGGGTGAATTTAACTCAGATGACCATTATATCTACTACTGTGGGCAGGAATCCCTTAGAAGAGATGGAGTAGCCATCATAGTCAACAAAAGAGTCTGAAATGAAGTACTTGGATGCAATCTCAAAAATGACAGAATGATCTCTGTTCATTTCCAAAGCAAACCATTCAATATCACAGTAATCCAAGTCTGTGCCCCAACCAATAATGCTGAAGAAGCTGAAGTTGAATGGTTCTATGAAGACCTACAAGATCTTCTAGAACTAACACCCAGAAAAATATGCCCTCTTCATTTTACAGTACTAGAATGCAAAAGTAGGAAGTCAAGAAACACCTGGAGTAACAAGCAAATTTGGCCTTGGAGTACAGAATAAAGCAGGGCAAAGGCTAACAGAGTTTTGCCAAGAGAACGCACTGGCCATAGCAAACACCCTCTTCCAACAACACAAGAGAAGACTCTACACATGGACATCACCAGATGGTCAATACAAAAACCAGATTGATTATTTTCCTTGCAGTCAAAGATGGAGAAGTTCTATACAGTCAGCAAAAACAAGACTGGGAGCTGTCTGTGGCTCAGGCCATGAACTCCTTATTGCCAAATTCAGACTTATATTGAAGAAAGTAGGGAAAACCACTAGATGAGGTATGACCTAAATTGAATCACTTACGATTATACAGTGGAAGTGACAAATAGATTCAAGGGATTAGATCTGATAGAGAGTGTGCCTGAAGAACTATGGATGGAGGTTCGTGACATTGTATAGGAGGCAGTAATCAAGACCATCCCCAAGAAAAAGAAATGCAAAAAGGCAAAATGATTGTCTAAGGAGGCCTTACAGAAAGCTATGAAAAGAAGAGAAGTGAAAGGCAAAGGAGAAAAGGAAAGATTATCCTATTTGAATGCAGAGTTCCAAAGAATAACAAGGAGAGATAATAAAGCCTTCCTCAGTGATCAATGCGAAGAAATAGAGGAAAACAATACACTGGGAAAGATTAGAGATCTCTTCAAGAAAATTAGAGATACCAAGGAAACTTTCCATGTAATGATGGGCACAATAAAGGACAGAAATGGTATGGACCTAACAGAAGCAGGAGACATTCAGAAGAGGTGGCAAGAATACACAGAAGAACTCTACAAAAAAGATCTTCATGACCCAGATAATCACGATGGTCGGATCACTCACCTAGAGCCAGACATCTTGGAGTGCGAAGTCAAGTGGGCCTTAGGAAGCATCACTATGAACAAAGCTAGTGGAGGTGATGGAATTCCAGTTGAGCTACTTCAAATCCTAAAAGATGATGCTGTGAAAGTGCTGCACCCAATATGCCAGCAAATATGGAAAACTCGGCAGTGGTCACAAAACTGGAAAAGGTCAGTTTTCATTCCAGTTCCAAAGAAAGTCAATGCCAAAGAATGCTCAAACTACTGCATAATTGCACTCATTTTACACACTAGCAAAGTAATGCTCACAATTCTCCAAGCCAGGCTTCAACAATATGTGAACCATGAATTTCCAGATGTTCAAGCTGGATTTAGAAAAGGCAGAGGAACCAGAGATTATATTGCCAACATCCACTGGATCATCAAAAAAGCAAGGGAGGTTCCAGAAAAACATCCACTTCTGCTTTATTGACTATGCCAAGGCCTTTGACTGTGGATCACAACATACTGTAGAAAATTCCCCAAGACATGGTAATGCCAGACCACCTGACTGGCCTTCTGAGAAATCTGTATACAGGTGAAGAAGCAACAGTTAGAACTGGACATGGGACAACAGACTGGCTCCAAATTGGGAAAGGAGTACATCAAGGCTGTGTATTTTCACCCTGCTTATTTAACTTATATGCAGAGTACATTATGAGAAACGCTGGGCTGGAAAAAAGCTCAAGCTGGAATCAAGATTGCTGGGAGAAATATCAATAACCTTAGATATGCAGATGACACCACCCTTATGGCAGAAAGTGAAGAAGAACCAAAGAGTCTCTTGATGAAAGTGAAAGAAGAGAGTGAAAAACTTGGTTTAAAACTCAACATTCAGAAAACTAAGATCATGGCATCTGGTCCTACCACTTCATGGCAAATAGAAGGGGAAACAGTGGAAACAGTGAGAGACTTTATTTTTGGGCTCCAAAATCACTGTAGATGGTGACTGCAACCATGAAATTAAAAGACACTTGCTCCTTGGAAGAAAAGTTATGACCAACCTAGACAGCATATTAAAAAGCAGAGACATTACTTTGTCAACAAAGGTCCGTGTAGTCACAGCTATGGTTTTTACAGTAGTCATGTATGGATGTGAGAGGTGGACTGTGAAGAAAGCTGAGAACCAAAAAATTGATGCTTTTGAACTGTGGTGTTGGAGAAGACTCTTGAGAGTCACTTTGACAGCAAGGAGATCCAACCAGTCCATCCTAAAGGAGATCAGTCCGGGGTGTTCATTGGAAGGACTGATGCTGAAGCTGAAACTCCAATACTTTGGCCACCTGATTCATTTGAAAAGACCCTGATGGTGGGAAAGATTGAGGGCAGGAGGAGAAGGGGACGGGAGAGGATGAGATGATTGGATGGCATCACTGACTCAATGGACATGAATTTAAGTAAACTCTGGGACTTGGTGATGGACAGGGAGGCCTTGTGTGTTGTGGTCCATGGGGTCACAAAGAGTTGGACACAACGGAGTGACAGAACTAAAGTGAACTGAAGGCAGGCTAAAAGTCTTAAATACATGTATGTCTCCAGGTTCCCATTGTAATACCTTTGGTCCTGATCGTTGAGTGTCTTCTAGTAACTTATACAAAGGTCGAGGCAACTCTCCATATCTTGGAATCAAAATCTCATGGTAGCCAGTTATGCCATTGAAACCACAGAGTTGTCTAAGAGTGTTAGGGAGAAGCTTTTGTAAAATGGGTTCCATTTTTTTCCTAGGACTCAAACTCCATGAGAGAGTTTGATCCTAAATATTTGACTTCTTCTTGGCACATTGGAGCTTTTGATTTTGGTGTCTTGTAGCCATATAAAACTAGAATTAAGAAGGTCACAGGTGGCTTGGTTACATTTTTCTCTGTGTTAGCACAAAGGAGAATATCATCTATATATTGATAGACTTTTATAGATTCAATTGCCCAGAGGCAGCTAGGTCTTTGGTGAAAGCCTGTCTGAACAAGTGAGGGCTATCTCTAAATCCTTGAGGCAACACTGTCCAAGTCAATTGAGTAGAGGAAGCAGATGGATCTTCAAAAGCAAACAAAAATTGTGAACTTTGAGCTAAGGGTATGCCAAAAAAAAAGGGGGCATCTTTTATTTTTTTAATTAATCAATTTTACTTTACAATATTGTATTGGTTTTGCCATACATTGACTTGAATCTTCCATGAGTGTACATGTGTTCCCCATCCTGAACCTCCCCTCCCACCTCCCTCCCCATCCCATCCCTCTGGGTCATCCCATTTCACCAGCCCCGAGCACCCTGTATCATGCATCAAACCTGGACTGGTGATTCGTTTCACATATGATATTTTACATATTTCAATGCCATTCTCCCATATCATCCCACCCTCGCCCTCTCCCACAGAGTCCAAAAGACTGTTCAATGCGTCTGTGTCTCTTTTGCTGTTTTGCATACAGGGTTATCATTACCTTCTTTGCAAATTCCATATATATACATTAGTATACTGTATTGGTGTTCTTCTTTTAGGCTAACTTCGCTCTGTATAATAGGCTCCAGTTTCATCTACCTCATTAGAACTGATTCAAATGTATTCTTTTTAATGGCTGAGTAATATTGTGTATATGTACCACAGGTTTCTTATCCATTCATCTGCTCATGGACATCTAGGTTGCTTCAATGTCTTGGCTATTATAAATAGTGCTGCGATGAAAATTGGGGTACACGTGTCTCTTTCTTTTTTTTTTTTTTCATTTATTTTTATTAGTTGGAGGCTAATTACTTTACATCATTGCAGTGGTTTTTGTCATACATTGAAATGAATTAGCCATGGATTTACATGTATTCCCCATCCTGGTCTCCCCTGCCACCTCCCTCTCCACCCGATCCCTCTGGGTCTTCCCAGTGCACCAGGCCCTAGCACTTGTCTCATGCACCCAACCTGGGCTGGTGATCTGTTTCACCCTAGATAATATACATGTTTCAATGCTGTTCTCTTGAAACATCCCACCCTCGCCTTCTCCCAGAGTCCACAAGTCTGTTCTATACATCTGAGTCTCTTTTTCTGTTTTGCATATAGGGTTATCGTTACCATCTTTCTAAATTCCATATATATGTGTTAGTATACTGTAATGATCTTTATCTTTCTGGTTTACTTCGCTCTGTTTAATTGGCTCCAGTTTCATCCATCTCATTAAAACTGATTTAAATGAATTATTTTTAATGGCTGAGTAATATTCCTTGGTGTATATGTACCACAGCTTCCTCATCCATTCGTCTGCTGATGGGTATCTAGGTTGCTTCCATATCCTGGCAATTATAAACAGTGTTGCGATGAACATTGGGGTGCACGTGTCTCTTTCAGATCTGGTTTCCTCGGTGTGTATGCCCAGAAGTGGGATTGCTGGGTCATATGGCAGTTCTATTTCTAGCTTTTTAAGAAATCTCCACACTGTTTTCCATAATGGCTGTACTAATTTGCATTCCCACCAACAGTGTAAGAGGGTTCCCTTTTCTCCACACCCTCTCCAGCATTTATTGCTTGTAGACTTTTGGATAGCAGCCATCCTGACTGGTGTATAATGGTACCTCATTGTGGTTTTGATTTGCAGTTCTCTGATAATGAGTGATGTTGAGCATCTTTTCATGTGTTTTTTTGCCATCTGTATGTCTTCCTTGTAGAAATGTCTGTTGAGTTCTTTGGCCTATTTTTTGATTGGGTCATTTATTTTTCTGGAGTTGAGCTGGAGGAGTTGCTTGTATATTTTTGAGATTAATCCTTTGTCTGTTGCTTCGTTTGCTATTATTTTCTCCCAATCTGAGGGCTGTCTTTTCACCTTGCTTATAGTTTCCTTTGTTGTGCAAAAGCTCAATTCTGGTTTCCTCAGTGTGTATGCCCAGGAGTGGGATTGCTGTGTCATAGGGCAGTTCTATCTCCAGTGTTTTTTTTTTTTTAATCTCCAGTTTTTTTTAAGTAATCTCCACACTGTTCTCCATAGTGGCTGTACTAGTTTGCATTCCCACCAACAGTGTAAGAGGGTTCCCTTTTCTCCATATCCTCTGTAGCATTTATTGCTTGTAGACTTTTGGATAGCAGCCATTCTGACTGGCATGAGATGGTACCTCATTGTGGTTTTGATTTGTATTTCTCTGATAATGAGTGATGTTGAGCATCTTTTCATGTGTTTGTTAGCCATCTGTATGTCTTCTTTGGAGAAATGTCTGTTTAGTTCTTTGGCCCACTTTTTGATTGGGTCTTTTATTTTTCTAGAATTGAGCTGCAGGAGTTGCTTGTATATTTTTGAGACCAATTCTTTGTCCTTTGCTTCGTTTGCCATTATTTTCTCCCATTCTGAAATCTGTCTTTTCACCTTGCTTATAGTTTCCTTTGTTGTGCAGAAGCTTTTAATTTTAGTTAGGTTCCATTTGTTTATTTTTGCTTTTATTTCCAATATTCTGGGAGGTAGGTCATAGAGGATCCTGCTGTGGTTTATGTCGGAGAGTTTTTGCCTATGTTTTCCTCTAGGAGTTTAATAGTTTCTGGTCTTAGGTTTAGATCTTTAATCCATTTTGAGTTAATTTTTGTGTATGGTGTTAGAAAGTGTCTTAGTTTCATTCTTTTACAAGCGGTTGACCAGTTTTCCCAGCACCACTTGTTAAAGAGATTGTCTTTTCTCCATCGTGTATTCTTGCCTCCTTTGTTACAGATAAGGTGTCCATAGGTGTCCATAAGGCATAGATTTATCTCTGGGCTTTCTATTCTGTTCCACTGATCTATATTTCTGTCTTTGTGCCAGTACCATACTGTCTTGATGAAACTGTGGCTTTGTAGTAGAGACTGAAGTCAGGCAGGTTGATTCCTCCAGTTCCATTCTTCTTTCTCAAGTTTTGCTTTGGCTATTCGAGGTTTTTTGTATATCCATACAAATTGTGAAATTATTTGTTCTAGTTCTCTGAAAAATACAGTTGGTAGCTTGATGGGGATTGCAGTGAATCTATAGATTGCTTTGGATAGTATACTCATTTTCACTGTATTGATTCTTCAGATCCATGAACACGGTATATTTGTCCATCTATTTGTGTCCTCTTTGATTTCTTTCACGAGTGTTTTATAGTTTTCTATATATAAGTCTTTTGTTTCTTTAGGTAGATATACTCCTAAGTATTTTATTCTTTTTGTTGCAATGGTGAATGGTATTGTTTCCTTAATTTCTCTTTCTGTTTTCCCATTGTTAATGTATAGGAATGCAAGGGATTTCTGTGTATTAATTTTATATACTGCAACTTTACTATATTCATTGATTAGCTCTAGTAAATTTCTGGTAGAGTCTTTAGGGTTTTCTCTGTAGAGGATCATGTCATCTGCAAACAGTGAGAGTTTTACTTCTTCTTTTCCAATCTGGATTCCTTTTATTTCTTTTTCTGCTCTGATTGCTGTGGCCAACACTTCCAAAACTATGTTGAATAGTAGTGGTGAGAGTGGACACCCTTGTCTTGTTCTTGACTTTAAGGGAAATGCTTTCAATTTTTCACCATTGAGGATAATGTTTGCTGTGGGTTTGTCATATATAGCTTTTATTATGTTGAGGTATGTCCCTTCTATTCCTGCTTTCTGGAGGTTTTTTTATTTATTTATTTATTTTATCATAAATGTATGTTGAATTTTGTCAAAGGCTTTTTCTGCATCTATTGAGATAATCATATGGTTTTTATTTTTCAATTTGTTAATGTGGTGTATTACATTCATTGATTTGCAGATATTGAAGAATCTTTGTATCCCTGGGATAAAGCCCATTTGGTCATGATGTATGATCTTTTTCATATGTTGTTGGATTCTGTTTGCTAGAATTTTGTTAAGGATTTCTGCATCTATGTTCGTCAGTGATATTGGCCTGTAGTTTTCTTTTCTTTCTTTCTTTCTTTTTTCTTTTTTGTGGCATCTTTGTCAGGTTTTGGTATTAGGGTGATGGTTGCCTCATAGAATGAGTTTGGAAGTTTACCTTCCTCTGCAATTTTCTGGAAGAGTTTGAGTAGGATAGGTGTTAGTTCTTCTCTAAATTTTTGGTAGAATTCAGCTGTGAAGCTGTCTGGTCCTGGGCTTTTGTTTGTTGGAAGATTTCTGATTACAGTTTCAATTTCCGTGCTTGTGATGGGTCTGTTAAGATTTTCTATTTCTTCCTGGTTCAATTTTGGAAAGTTGTACTTTTCTAAGAATTTGTCCATTTCTTCCAAGTTGTCCATTTTATTTGTATATGGTTGCTGATAATAGTCTCTTATGATCCATTGTATTTCTGTGTTGTCTGTTGTGATCTCTCCATTTTCGTTTCTAATTTTGTTGATTTGACTTTTCTCCCTTTGTTTCTTGATGAATCTGGCTAAAAGGCATCTTTAAAATCTAAAACGGTAAAAATAAGTGGCTGTTTTGGGGATTTGGGAGAGTACAGGATAGGGGTTAGGCACGACAGTATGTTATGGAATTACAACTTCATTGATGAGGCAGAGGTCCTGAACTAGTCATTCCCCACTAGGCCTTTGGACTTCCAAAATAGGTGTATTACATTTGATTAAGAGCCCCTGTCCTTTGAGGTTTTCAATCAAGGAAATGAGTCCCTGCCTTAGCCTTCTAAAAGCACTTCTAAGCAGTCCTTTAGACTGCTTTAGAGTCTGGCTTTAGAGGGTATTGTTTCTGGTGGGAAAGTTTTTAGGATTTTTAAGAGTTATCTCTATTGGTTGAGCGTAAATGGCTCTTCCTGTCTTTCCTCTGGTTGCCCAGACTTCAGGGTTAATTTCTACTTCTACAAGGGTTGTAAGTATACGTTTTTTGTAGATCCTATTTTCATATGAATTGAAAGTTGCATTTTAGATAGAATATCTCTTCCTAGGATCAGAAAGGCTTGAGAAAAGAGAATGGAATCCCAGTTACAACTCAACTCTTGTTTAAAGAATTTTGTTATCGGGTTTTCAGAAATACCATGTAGAGTAGCTGACTTAGTAGAACGGGGACCCGCATTAGAGACGAGGTCTGAGAAAGTGGTTTCTGTATCGAGTAGGAAGTTAACAGGATGGGCTCCTATAGTTAGAGTCACCTGAGGCTCCTGTGCAGTGATGAGGACAGGAGACAAAGTGGGAAGCCCCATGCCACATCAGTCTTGATCCTAGGTCTGAATTTCTGACCCCTGAAACCTACATCCTTTGGGACAGTTCTTCCAGTGATCTGCTTTGCAAGCGGGGCGAGGCCTTGGTGGTGGCCTCTGCTTGCCTTGGGGGCATTGTCCCTTAAAGTGTCTGTCCTTGCCACAGTGGAAACAGGCTCCAGGCTTTTGCTTTTGCCCTCCCACCTTTGGAGCCCTAAAGTTAACTCCCTGCAGGCCACAATGAGAGCTTCAGTCTTTCTCTTATCTCTCCTTTCTTTTTTTCCTTATGTTCCTCCTTAAAAAATACTGATTTCTTAAATAATACTGATGTGGCAGCTCTTAGGAGGCATTCTAAATCCATATCGGGGCTGAAGTCCAATTTTTTTTTGTTTCCTCCAAATATCTGGAGCTCATTGAGTAACAAAGTTGTCTTTAAGAATAAGTTGGCCCTCTGGGGAATCTGGGCCCAAATAAGTCTGTTTTCTCAGTGCCTCCCCGAGCCTTTCCAGAGAAGTTGTGGGATTTCCTTTCTTTTCCTGAGTCACTCCAGATAGTTTGGGGTAGTTTAAGGGCTTAACTAGTGATTTTTTTAAGCCTTCCTTAATGCAAGTGATAAAGGGACTCTCTTCCAGTCATCACTGTCTTTGTCATGGGCCCAGTTGGGGTCAGCTATGGACACTGCCTGGAGTCCTGCAGATAACCAGGCTGATTCACTGTCAGATCTCCCTTGCGTGCTAGTAACATACCGCTCATCTCCGCATTCCTGCACATTTTTAATTACTCTGCTTCTTCCATTGTCAGTGAGGGTGCTAGTAAGGATTAGCATAACATCTTTTCCATGCCATTTCAAAAGATTGGGTTAGACCCTGGAAAACACTTATATAATTATCAGGATCATCAGTAAAGCATCCTAGGTCTAATTTAATCTGTCTTAAATCTAGTCAAGGCTATGGTTTTTCCAGTGATCGTGTATGGATGTGAGAGTTGGACTGTGAAGAAAGCTGAGCGCCGAAGAATGGATGCTTTTGAATTGTGGTGTTGGAGAAGACTCTTGAGAGTCCCTTGGACTGCAAGGAGATCCAACCAGTCCATCCTAAAGGAGATAAGTTCTGGGTGTTCATTGGAAGGACTGATGCTGAAGCTGAAACTGCAATACTTTGGCCACCTCATGTGAAGAGTTGACTCATTTGAAAAGACCCTGATGCTGGGAGGGATTGGGGGCAGGAGGAGAAGGGGATGACAGAGGATGAGATGGCTGGATGACATCACCAACTTGATGGGCATGAGTTTGAGTAAACTTCGGGAGTTGGTGATGGACAGGGAGGCCTGATGTGCTGCGATTCATGGGGTTGCAAAGAGTCGGACACGACTGAGCAACTGAACTGAACTGAAATCTTGGAGTGGGAGAGGGACATAGATTTGTTTGGGTCCCAAGTCTCCTTTAGGAACTTCCTATAATGGAAGGAGGGAAGGATATAGCCTAGAGATCACCAGGGTTGGGTTAGGAGCCACTGGGGTAGGAGCTGCTGCTGGTGCTAGAAGTGCTACTGGAGATTGTGAAGGCTCCTTGTGGGCTAGGTTTGGGCAGCCCTGGATAAGGGGGACAGTTTGAACCTAAGAGTTTTGGGAAACTTACAGGCAGCATAGAAGGAACAAGCCCACAACTCCTGCATAAGACAATGTTTTCTCTCAAGACAAAGAAAACCTGTATACATGGGACTTCTGACCATTTTCCTTTACATCTACAAAAGAGGTCTAGAAGATGACATTATAATTACATGAGCCCTTAGGGGACCATTTTTCACCATCAGATAGATCAGATTGAAGCCATGCCTCGGTGCAGAAAAAGATCATATTCGTTAACGGTGTGAGGGTCAAACTTCTTCCAGTTCTTCAGTATACATTCCAAAGGTGTCTGTTTTGAGCTGGGTATGGGGCTCGAAGAGGTTGCACTCATCTGAAAGAGAGAAGACCAGTGTCCAGTGCTCTTTTCTCTGGTTCCTCTGATAGAGGGTGTCCCCTCCTTGTGGAGTGAGAGCAAAGAAGCAGCAATAATGTATGCTTCCCTCAACTTTGGAGTGCACCTGGGCTTGGCCACCCTTATCTGGGTGCCCTGGGCCTTTGTCCTCTTCCTGTCTCTATCTTCCCTTCCACCTAGAGATAGATAGAGTGAGAGCCTAGGTTGGTGGACTCCTGTGCTCTTGAACATGGGTGTGCCTGAACTGGAGTTCCCCTAAAGCAAGCTATGTAGTGCACAAGGTTAGTAGTATTTACACACACTCCAAAATGATCCTACCTTAAGTGAAAAATCTCATAACCTCTAAATGTTAGGAAAGAGAAATGGTAGATGTCCTGTGGTTCTCACTGAGGCAGCAGCTTAGCAGAGATTTTGTTCAGCACCTCCAGGTCAATCAGCTGGTCAGTACCAAGGCCCGAGGCCACTGTCTTCTAACTCTGTCTCTCTTTGGAACTCATGCAGTGAATTTGTGAAACAATGAGTGGTTCAAGAGACCATGCAATTAGATTAGGTAACAAGAGGTGAATGCCGGAGTTGAGAGTGAATATCTGTGCTTACCTTGAGTAGGCATTGAGGAATCCTGGGTGAGCCCTTAAAAGATGAGATGGGAATGTGAGTTCTTGTCTGAAGAAATGAAGAATGGAATCCACGGACACACAAAAACACTCATGGCAGCAAGCGATTAGGATTTATTAAAGAGGAGGAAAGTACAAAGCTCTCAGCATAGACACTGAGAGGGGGTAAAGAGTCCCCCAAGGTGGGACTTACAGCAGTTTTTATATCCTTCCTTAAATCACATTATTTCTAACCAATTTAAAGGTCAAGATCAGTTCAATTGCTCAGTCGTGTCTGACTCTTTGCGACTTCATGGACTGCAGCACGCCAGGCTTTCCTGTCCATCACCAACTCCCAGAGCTTACTCAAACTCATATACATTGAATCAGGGGTTCCATCCAACGATCTCATCCTTTCTCATCCCCTTCTCCTCCCACCTTCAATCTTTCCCAGCATCATGGTCTTTTCCAATGAGTCAGTCCTTCGCAACAGGTGGTCAAAGTATTGGAGTTTCAGCTTTAGCATCAGTCCTTCCAATGAATATTCAGAACTGATTTCCTTTAGGATGGATTTGGTTTGATCTCCTTGCAGTCCACAGGACTTTCAAGAGTCTTCTCCAACACCACAGTTCAAAAGCATCAATTACTTGGTGCTCAGCTTTCTTTATAGTTCAACTCTCACATCCATACATGATTACTGGAAAAACCATAGCTTTTACTAGATGGACATTTGTTGGAAAAGTAACATCTTTGCTTTTTAATATGCTGTTTAGGTTGGTCATAACTTTTCTTCCAAGGAGCAAGCATCTTTTAATTTCATGGCTGCAGTCAACATCTGCAGTGATTTTGGATCCCAAGAAAATAAAATCTCTCACTGTTTCCATTGTTTCCCCATCTATTTGCCATGAAGTAATGGGTCCAGATGCCATGGTCTTCATTTTTTGAATGTTGAGTTTTAAGCCAACTTTTTCACTCTCTTCTTTCACTTTCCTCAAGAGGTTCTCTAGTTGTTCTTTGCTTTCTGTCGTAAGGGAGGTGTCTTCTGCATATCTGAGGTATTGATATTTCTCTGTGCAATCCAGCTTGTGCTTCATCCAGCCCAGCGTTTTGCATGAGGTACTCTGCATATAAGTTAAATAAGCAGGGTGACAATACGCAGCCTTGACACACTCCTTTCCCAGTTTAGAACCAGTCTATTGTATATTATTGGAGGTTAATTAAAATTGATTGGTGAATCAATATACCTGTATGATGGAGTAGCTGAGGTTTTGTTATATTTCAAAGTCACTTTACTTTCAAATATGAATCATTTGTTATTTATGGTAAGTTTACTCTGATAAATTTACTTTAGAGGAAAGAATTAAAAATCAGTTTCATAGGGCAAATTCTACATACTACTAACTTCTGATTGACATTTCATAATGACTTGTAAATGCCATATTTAGAAGCTTCACTGTAGAAGAGACGGCAGTGAAATCATGAGTCACAGCAGATATACACAGAAGAGACCTTTGTCAACCAGAATCATCTAAGAGAATTATCCCTTAATGCCTTAAGGCAGTGGTTCTCAAAGTGTGGTCCTAGACTAGACCTAACAAGTGGGTACTTGTTAGAAATGCATGTTTTCAGGCTTCACCTTATACTTTTTGAATAAGAAAGTGTATGAGGTTGAATCCAGCTGTTTTAACAAGCCCTTCAGGTGCTTTTGATATTCACTGATGCTGAGAACCACTGACCTAAAACATCCGATGCATTCCATGAATTATTTTACTTCCTTTGTATCTAATACTGCTCATACACCATTCTTGGGAGATTGAAGGAAATAGCCACTCAAATAATTATTTTTGTGTTCAGATTGAGATCGTCTAGAAGGGTTCTTAGCTCTTTAAAGCTCTTAGCTCTTTAAATCCAGCCTACAATAAGGCCAAAGCAGGGCCTAAAGGCTGACACATCTGGGATCTGGAGTTCTGGACATCCAGCTGTGGGCTTGTTATCTTTGGATTCAGTCCTATCTCCGGTTTTGATCATAATTCCCAAGCATCCCCAATTTCTTCTGACTCTGTTCCCCTGAGATGTAGTGGTTCTCTGTGACATGGCCTCAAACTATGCATTCTCTTGGGAATTTTCTCCTTGAAGAGCCCAGGGAGGTGGCCCACATACATCTGACAGAAACTGCATCTCTTTCTGGTGCTGGTTCTATGGGGATCAGTAGCAAGAAAATAGTATCTATGGTTGAATGTTGGAAGAATGTCATGCATACTTAATTTAGTTAAGCCAATCAAAAGTCACTGTTCTCCAACAGGGAACAAACAGTAGTGAAAAAAAATAAGATAAAGTTTTCCACTCTTTGTTAACAGTTGTGGTAGCTTGTGGTTTATGCTTCAAGAAAGGAAAGCCCGATAACACATGGAAGGTATTGAGGTTTGGGGGAGAACAGAAGAATAGAATACTTTGCAGGGGAAACGGCAAGGGGAACTCTCAGGAGAAAGAGGTAAGAGAAGAAGGGACTTAGGATAACATGTCTAATGAAAATTTTTATTAGATTGTTTTGCAGGGTGTGATATAAGTCCTATTTTGTTGCCCACTCAATAGTTTTCAACAAAACCTACTTTGCTCATTCATCCTTTCAATATGAATGCATTTTCTCTAGGGAGTTCAGCTAATGTTAAGTTTTGGGTGGTTATGAACAGTAAAGAGCCTGTGGAGTCTCCATATGGAACATGAATGAATGCTCACTTGCTTCGTCGTGTCCCACTCTGCAACCCCATGGACTGTATAGCCAGTGAGGCTCCTCTGTCCATGGGATTCTCCAGGCAAGAATACTGGGTGGGTTGCCATGCTCTCCTCCAAGGGATCTTTCCAAACCAGGGATCAAACCCATGTTTCCTGCATCTCCTGTATTGGCAGGAGGGTTCTTTCCTGCTGAGCTGCAGGGATGCCCTTCATGTGTGGGAATTTGGCCTATGGATTCCATTAGTCTTTGAGTGTTAATTTAAAATTATTCCTACAGAGGTGATGACTCCTGACTATTTTCTACCTTTCTTAAGCCCAGAATAGAGACAGTGCTTTAATTAAAAAGTAAATCAGAGATGCAACTAGAGATTACTGTACTAAGTGAAATAAGTAAAAAAGAGACAAATACCATATGATATCACTTGTGTGTGGAATCTAAAATATGACACAAATGAACATATCTACTAAACAGTAACATGCTCACAGACATGGAGAATAGACTTGTGATTGCCAAGAGGGTGGGGTTGAGGAGGGAAGAATTGGGAGTTTGGGATTAGCAGATACAAACTATGATATATAGAATGGATACAATACAACATCCTACCGCAGACCACAGGGAACTATATTCAGAATCTTGTGATAAACCATAATGGAAAAGAATATGAAAAATGATATATATGTATATGCAAAGCTCCTAACCAAGTCACTTTACAGCATGGCAGAAATACACATAATATTGTAACTCAACCATACTTTAATTTTTTTAAAAAGTAAGTTATAGATGCAGTTGCTTTAAGAAAAATTTCCAAACAGTGATACTGTTGAATATTGGTATGATTTAAAAAAGAAAAAAGTGTTCAAGAATCAAATGGGGATGGCTAAGTTCTCTCATCTCTTTCTCTAAATCAGGGCTCCTTTTCAAGATTCATTTTCATTTGACCGAAAAGATAGGAATCATGGGCCTCTTACCCAAGTCTTGTCTATTTAAACCTGTTTAAAGCCCAAAGAAGGCAGAATGCCGAAGAATTGATGCCTTCAATCTGTAGTGCTGGAAAAGACCCCTGAAAGTCTCTTGGACAGCAAGGAAGTCAAACCAGTCAATCTTAAGGGAAATCAACCCTGAAGACTTGTTGGAAGGACTGGTGCTGAAGCTGAAGCTCCAGTATTTTGATCATCTGATACCCATAGCCAACTCATTGGAAAAATCCCTGATGTTGGGAAAGATTGAGCGCAGAAGGAGAATGCATCAGGGGATGAGATGGCCGGATGGCATCACCGATGCAATGGACATAACTTGGGCAAACTTCGGGAGATGGTGAAGGACAGTGAGGCCTGGTGTGCTGCAGGCCATGGGGTTGCAAAGAGTCGGACACGACTGGGTGACTGAACAACAGCAACCTGGTCTCTTTTCCTGATATGAGCTGGGAAGGACACAGATGAAGTAGCTCACACTCCGCTAGCCAGGTAGGCTGTAAGGGGGTCTTTGGCTATTGTTTACACAAAGGCTAAGGGCTTTTCCATCTCCCCTCAGTGCAGAGCTAGCTTCTCCTCAATTTTTTGCATTTCTATATAGAGATATTCGGCTTGAACTCAGCTTTCTCCATCTCACATGTTCCCATCTGCTAGTTAATCCTATTTTCCGAGTATGTGAATCTCTCATAGTGAAGATGATGACTTTGTTTGGTTTGAGTAAACAGAAACCTCCTCCAGTTATAAGCATCCTCTTTCTTAGAAAATTATTAGGACTGTGATGAATAAACAACTTTTTTTCCCCTCGTATCACTAAAAGCTTCAGTCTTCCTCTCAAGGCACTCAAGCCAGAAATCCAGCAGCCAGCTCTCATACTTCTCTTTCCTTCGTATCCCATATCAGATTCAATGCCAAACCAAAGTAATCCTGTTTTCAAGTTACAGCTAAACTTTGGGCACTTCCATGCATATTCACGGTCACCACCCTAGTCAAAGTCCCCGTTACCGCTCATCTGGACCACTGCAATGATCTTCAGTTTGGTCCTCTGCATTCATGATTCCATTTGGTTATCACAAAGCCCACATGATGTTCTGCTTAAAATGTGAAGGGAATTGTGTCACTTTCCTGCCCAAAATCTTTCAGTGGTTTCTTAATGTGTTTAATAAAATCCAGACTCTGGAACAAGACTAGATAATACTTGACCATGCTTACTTCTCTAAGCATATTTTGTGCTATTCCTTCCGCTCCACTCCATGCTTTTCTTCACTAAATTGCTAATTTAGTTCAGCTGTATTGGGATGAATAGTGTTTGCAGACTCCCAAAGCTTAGCCTAGGACCTTAGCCTGTAAGTTTTTCTGATAGCTCATACTTAACTGTGCAACACTGGCCTTTCTGTGGGCCCACTAAAGCATTTAACCTTGGCTGAACATGCACCATGAGTTTAGCTACTACAGAGATGTGTCTTCCCTAGTTAAACTTGAAACGGTTTCCTACCTCTTCCAAGATATTAACTTGCTTTTGTTTTATGAAGAATCATGCACATATTTCTTTCAATGTTTTTATTCTTAATCTATAACAGAATAAAATGTATCACACAGGTAATGTGTTTGTCATATATTTCCATAAAATGTGAAATGTCTTATTTCTGCCTGGGTTATCATTGAAGAGTGTCAGACCTTTTAAAAACAAATCTTTACATTCTTCAGTATTCATCTTAAAATTTTCTGAGTAATTGCTCAAAGTTATGTTTTTGAGGGAAAAACGGTTGAGAAAATCAAGGCTGCAAATCACGACTAAGCCCAAAAGCCTGGTGTGTGCCCTTTAAACCATCAGAGACCCCAGAGAATGGATAGTCAGTGTAGAACTTGTGTGAAAGAAATGGTAAAAAGGACACGTCTGATTGGGCACATCAATCAGCCCCCAGGTTGATAGTTTTCTCTTGTCTTATTCTTAGATGGCAAACATAAATTGGGTAATTTGAAGAGAGTTTAATAGAGTAACCTACTACAAAGGTGCAGGTAGGGGACAGGAAGGACTGGAAGAAATAGTATAACTTAGGACATAGCATATAAATTTCTGTAGAGTTTGGCTCAATTTGCTAGAGCAGTTAGCCTATTCTAATACATAAGTTATCTCTTAAGATTTATAGTTTATTTTAAATATATTTAAGGATATATATCTCTATATATTTCTAAATTAATTTTTAAATAGATCACAAAGGTACATAGATCAAACAACAAAAGAAATAAGTTTACAGTGTTAAATCTCCCTCCCTCATTCCTCAAAGGAAACCAATCTTTTTATCTTAAATTTAAGTATAGTTGGTTTACAAAGTTGTGTTAGTTCTATGTATCACATAGTTGTTCAGTTTATCTATCTGTCTTCTTTTTCATATTGCTTTCCATTATAGTTTATTGCAAGATAAAAAGAAGAGAGACTTAACATTGTAAGCTTATTCCTTTTGTTTCCATGTATTGGCTATTGTAAATAGTGCTGCTATGAACATAAGGTGCATTTATCTTTTCAAATTAGAGTTTTCATTTTTTCTGGTTTTATGCCCAGAAGTGGAACAGCTGAATAATATTTACTCTAGTTTTAGTTTTTGGAGGCACCTCCATTCCATTATCCATAGTCTCTGCACGAGTTTACGTTCCCACCAACAGTGCAGAAAACAAATGCAACCAATCTTATCAGTTCACTGTGAGCCTACCAGAGATATATTAATATATAAACAAGCAAATAAAAATAGTTATTCTCTTTCCCCTGTAAAACACAAATCTTAGTAAGAATTTAAGCGTTTATACTTGCTTCTAAGAATTTTATATATATTAACTCATTGACTTCTCTATAAGATATATATATATAGTTGTAATTTTTAACTTACAGTTGAGGAAGCTGAGGGACAGAAAAGGTTACATGACTTGCTTGAGATCACACAGCAAATAAGTACTTGAAGTAGGATTTGAACTTTGGTTATCTCATTTCAGAGTCCATCTTCTTGACAGTTATTTTGTACACCTTTGGAGATAACCAAGGTTAACATAATGAATGCATTTTACCTATAGTAAAAAACCCTATAAAGTGTTGTGCCTGTTACTGAGTCCAAGCTCACTCTGCTCACCACACAACAGGCCAATAAATCCAAAAGACTAGGTGTTGAGGCAAGGAGTATAACTTTATTTGGAAAGCCAACTGACCAAGAAGATCGCAGACTAGTGTTTCAAAATAGCCCTCTTATCGGGATCTGGATGCCAGGCTCTTTTCTAAAGCAGAGAGGAAGAGAGGTGATGAAGTAAAGTAAAAAAAAAAAAAAGTCAATTAACCTTGTAAATATCTCCTGGAATAGCCAGCCTCATGGAGCGGATGTGTTCATTTCTTCTTTCCTAAAGCTATTTATGGACATGGAGGCCTGGCATGCTGCAGTCCATGGGGTCGCAAAGAGTCGGGAACAACTGAGAGACTGAACTGAACTGATAGCCATCCACAGGGGGATAGGGCTCTGAACAAAAGCATTTTGTTTTAACATGCAGACAGAGAGACAATGTTCCCCAAGGCAGGCCATTGTGTATGGACAGTACCCTTTTAGTGAACAAAAGCAACAGGAAGCTTTAGATCCAACCTGGAGTCACTTCTTCCCTGTAGCATATGCTTCCTATGATACAATAATGCATTTTTTAAAAATTCCATTTATTCCCTTCTACTGGTTTGGAGAGTGAAAAAGTTGACCTAAAGCTCAACATTCAGAAGACTAAGATCATGGCATCTGGTCCCATCACTTCACAGCAAATAGGTGGGGGAGAAAGTGGAAACAGTGGCTGACTTTATTTTTGGGGGCTCCAAAATCACTGCAGATGGTGATTGCAGCCATGAAATTAAAAGACGCTTACTCCTTGGAAGGAAAGTTATGACCAAACTAGATAGCATATTAAAAAGCAGAGACATTATTTTGTCAACAAAGGTCCGTCTAGTCAAGGCTTTTCCAGTGGTCATGTATGCATGTGAGAGTTGGACTGTGAAGAAAGCTGAGCACTGAAGAATTGATGCTTTTGAACTGTGGTGTTAGAGAAAACTCTTGAGAGTCCCTTGGACTGCAAGGAGATCCAACCAGTCAGTCCTAAAGGAGATCAGTCCTGGGTGTTCATTGGAAGGACTGATGTTGAGCTGAAACTCCAATACTTTGGCCACCTGATGCGAAGAACCGTCTCATTTGAAAAGACCCTGATGCTGGGAGGGACTGGGGGCAGGAGGAGAAGGGGATGACAGAGGGTGAGATGGCTGGATGGCATCACTGGCTCAATGGACATGAGTTTGAGTAAACTCTGGGAGTTTGTGATGGACAGGGAGGCCTGGCGTGCGGCGATTCATGGGGTTGCAAAGAGTCGGACACGACTGAGCAACTGAACTGAACTGAACTGACTGGTTTGGAAATTACGCACTCTTTGTTTTTTAGTCATTACTCTTAAAAACATGCATTCTTTTTTATTTTTTAAAACATGCATTCTTACCACAACAAAGCCTATAATGAATATTTCCATTCCCACTCAAAATTCAGAAAGAACTTGCATTTCCTTTTGCTAGGTATCAGATAGTACCACAAACTTGGAACCACATAAACCTCTATACTATACCTAAGTAGTATAAATCTGAATTCTAGACTTACTAGAGCAAGGCTATAGTTATCATTTCTCTGAAAATCTGTCGCTAGTATTTAATAATTTTTTCACACAGGAAAGGAGTAGAAAGAGCTGCTTCCCATGTTGGCTCCCTTTGTAAGATTTTTTTTTCCTCAAGGATCCCTTTCAAGTGATTCCTGACATGATTCTCTGTAAAGGCCATTCTCCTATTCCCTGAATCAGCTAAACCCGTACTCTGGGTTCCTGAAATTGGCATTTGCTCCCAGAAGCACCACCTTTGTCCATTTTTGCCTATCTCTCTAACTGTATTTTATTTTTAGTTTTCTCCAGCCCTTAGAGGCGTCTTGCACTTTCTCATGAGCCCAGCAATGCATTTATAATTCATTCATTATGATTCACTCAGAAGCCAGCTGATGATTTCATGATAATGGAGGAAGGGCTTTCCAGAGCGCTTTGTGCCATACTGCTCAGGGCTTTGTCCCTCTCACAGGAATATTCTAATGGAGTCTTGATGGTCTTGGAATAAAGGCTAAAATACATCTTTGACATAGTCTATGAAGACCTCCTTAATGTAGACATAATTTTACATTTATGTTTGCTATCATTTAATGATGTCTGGCAGCCTGTCCACAAGGACCCCCCCCCCCCCACACACACAAAGATTCTCATCTCCCTATTTTATATCTTACGTAGTTTTCTCTCATAGGCTGATCTATGGAGCCACAATTCTGTGGAAATGATTGTGTGACTTTCAGGTGAGAGCCTGAAAAGCACTTTTATCTCTCCTGGGTCTCTCATTCATGGAGTCACTGAAGCAACACTGTAGGACTCCACATGGTGAAGAGCTGAAGCCTCCTGCCGACAGCCATGTAAGTGAGCCATCTTGGAGGCAAACCTTCCTTCTCCAGGCAAGCTTTCATCTGGCCAACAACTTGACTCTTCAGAAACTTCAGCAAAAACAATGGAAAGAAACCACTTCTAAATTTCCTGACTCACAGAAATTGTGTGAGGTGAGGTGACAATAGATAACCAATATAAGGCCCATCTCTTCCCCAGCACCAAATGCCTCGCAAAGCAGGGAGTGTGTTTGCTTTCCATTGCATGCCCTGTGCTCAGCATATAGTAAGTTACCCTATAAGTATCTGTTGACTCAATGAATAAAGCAATGTAAAGACTACATATCTGGTGCCGTAGAGAGGACCAGGGAACCTCATAATGGAAGCTGCTGGGAAAATTACCCTGACATTATATAGCAATGTAGTTTTTTTTTTTTTTGTCTTTAGATCATAACTTTATTATTTTTTTCTTTTAAAAAGAATTTTATTGCAGTATGGTTGATTACAATGTTGTACTGGTTTCAGGCATACAGCAAAGTCAGTCACATGTATATACATATGCACTTTCTCAGATTCTTTTCCAATATAGCCTGTTACAGAGTGTTAAGTAGTTTTCCCTGTGCTGTACTGTATGTCCTTGTTAGTTATTTTATTTATAGTCGCGTGTATATGTCAGTCATGAGCTCTCCATTAATCCCTTCTTCACTTCCTGCCTCCCCCCGCCACACCTGCCCAGTAACCATAAGTTTGTTATCTACCTCTGTGACTTTATTTCTGGTTTGTAAATAAGTTCATTTGTAACATTTTTTGACTTCTGCATATAAGCAATATCAAATGATATTTGTATTTCTCTGACTTACTTCACTCATAATGACACTCTCTAGATCCATCTATGTTGCTGCAGATGGCATTATTTCATTCTTTTATAACTGGATTTTTTCTTTTTTATTCATTTATTTTTATTAGTTGGAGGCTAATTATTTTACAATATTGTAGTGGTTTTCACCATACATTGACATGAATCAGCAGTGGATTTACATGTGTTCACCATCCTGATCCCCCCTCCCACCTCCCTCCCCATCTCATCCCTCTGGGTCTTCCCAGGGCACCAGCCCTGAGCATTTGTCTCATGCATCCAACCTGGGCTGGTGATCTGTTTCACCCTTGATAGTATACTTGTTTCAATGCTGTTCTCTCAGATCATCCTACCCTCGCCTTCTCCCACAGAGTCCAAAATTCTGTTCTGTACATCTGTGTCTCTTTTTCTGTCCTGCATATAGGGTTGTCATGACCATCTTTTTAAATTCCATATATATGCGTTAGTATACTGTATTGGTGTTTATCTTTCTGGCTTACTTCTCTCTGTATAATGGGCTCCAGTTTCATCCACCTCATTAGAACTGATTCAAATGTATTCTTTTTAATGGCTGAGTAACATTCCGTTGTGTGTATGTACCAGAGTTTTCTTAGTTATGTACTTTTTGGCTGTGCTGGGTCTTTGTTGCAGTGTGTGGGCTCTTCTCTGTGGTGTGTGGGCTTTCTCTAGTTGTGGTGCATAGGCTTCTCTGGCTGCAAAGCATGGGCTTTAGAGTGCACAGACCCACTAGTTGTTGGCCTGTACTTTTTTTTTTTTAAACAAACAAATTTTGGATCTAGAGTATTTTAATGCAGATAATGCTCTATAAGTGGGTTTTCAAAATATTTGGACAGAGGATGATGACAACGGGGGACAAGCTAAGTAGTTCTCATCCTTAAACTCTTGAAAAGAAAACAAGAAATGACAAATGATCCAAAGCAGCTTTGGTCCTATTCCAAACAAAGAATTGAAAGTGGGAAAGACAAAGTGTTTTTCTAGAATTTGGGTCTCTGGGTATTTCTGGGTCTGCATATTATGTGTTTTCATTGTAGTTTACTACAATTACCAGACCACCTGACCTGCCTCCTGAGAAATCTGTATGCAGGTCAAGAAGCAATAGTTAGAACTGGACATGGAACAACACACTGGTTCCAAATAGGAAAAGGAGTACGTCAAGGCTCTATATTGTCAGCTTGCTTATTTAACTTATATGCAGAGTACATCATGGGAAATGCTGGGCTGGAGGAAGCACAGCTGGAATCAAGATTACTGGGAGAAGTATCAATAACCTCAGATATGCAGATGACAGAAAGTGAAGAACTAAAGAGCCTCTTGATGAAAGTGAAAGAGGAGAGTGAAAAAGTTGGCTTAAAGCTCAACATTCAGAAAACTAAGACCATGGCATCTGGTCTCATCACTTCATGGCAAATAGATGGGGAAACAGTGGAAACACTGGCTAACTTAATTTTTCCGGGCTCCAAAAATTGCAGGTGGAATTTGCAGCCATGAAATTAAAAGATGCTTATTCCTTGGAAGAAAAGTTATGACTAACCTAGACAGCATATTAAAAAGCAGAGATATTACTTTGTCAACAAAGGTCTGTCTAGTCAAGACTATGGTTTTTCCAGTAGTCATGTATGGATGTGAGAGATGGACTGTAAAGAAAGCTGAGCGCCGAAGAATTGATGCTATTGAACTGTGGTGTTTGAGAAGACTCTTGAGAGTCCCTTGGACTGCAAGGAGATCCAACCAATTCATCCTAAAGGAGATCAGTCCTGGGTGTTCATTGGAAGGACTGATGTTGAAGCTGAAACTCCAATCCTTTGACCACCTGATGTGAAGAGCTGACTCATTTGAAAAGACCCTGATGCTGGGAAAGATTGAGGGCAGGAGGAAAAGGGGACGACAGAGGATGAAATGGTTGGATGGCATCACTGACACAATGGACATGGGTTTGGGTGGACTCCAGGAGTTGGTGATGGGCAGGAAGGCCTGGCGTGCTGCAGTCCATGGGGTCGCAAAGAGTCGGACATGACTGAGGGACTGAATTGACTGACGGACAATGGTGATGGTAATGGTGGTGATGCTGGTCCTGGAGACCGGGGTGGACGGTGATGATGATGGTACTGTAAATGAAAATAAAATGAAAATGGAACAGCAAAACATTCTCCTATAGAAGAAGTTTCTCTTTAGCTGATGGGTTTATCTCACAGACTTTTCCTTGCTCTGCTTTCTCAGAATGCGTTCCTACTTCTTTCTCAGCATTCCTCACATTTTCCATCTGCTTGCCTAGCCTTTGCCCTTTCAGCAAATTACAGTTCAAATCCTGCTTCCTCTGGATACTTTCTCTGATTTATTTAGCTTTCAGTGATCACTTGAATTTCTGTTGCACTTGTCTGTGGATCCTGCGTGGGCTTCTTGGTTGGGATTACTTTATCTTATGATTTATCCTTATTTGCAAGTGTACCATGTGTATGATTTTCTTCCATGGGACAGAGAGCATTCTCAGCAGGAGTAGGATTCCCTCACTTAGAGTCGCTATTTGGAGAAGTAGGGTCACGCCGAGTCTAAAGTAGGCCTGGCTGAAGACTCCTTGAGATTGAGGTTCAGTTTCAGACCCAAGGGGTCTAAGTACTCAGGCAGAGAGACTGAGACTGCAGGGAGGCTAGCTGGGGAGGCAGGAAGATAGAGCAGATGTGGAGTGCAGGCATGAAAACACAGGGTCAGGGAGTTGCTGTTCAGTTGTTAAGTCGTGTCCCACTCTCTGCGACCCCAGGGACTGCAGCAGGCCAGGCTCCCTTGTCTTTCACTATCACCTGGAGTTTGCCCAAATTCATGCCCATTGACTCAGTGATGCTCTCTAATCATCTCATCCTCGGCCACCTCTTCTCCTTTGGCCTTAAATCTTTCCTAGCATCACTGTCTGATCTCCTTGCAGTCCAGGGGACTCTCAAGAGTCTTCTCCAGCACCACAGTTCAAAAGCATCAATTCCTCGATGTTCAACCTTCTTTATGGTCCAACTCTCACATCCATACATGACTACTGGAAAAATCACAGCTTTGATTAGATAGATTTTTATGGCAAAGTAATGTCTTTGATTTTTAATACACTGTCTAGGTTTTTCATAGCTTTTTCCCCAAGGAGCAAACATTTTTTAATTTCATGGCTGTAGTCACTATCTACAGTAATTTTTGGAGCCCAAGAAAATAAAGTCTGTCACTGTTTCCATTGTTTCCCCATCTATCTGTCATGAAGTGATGAGACTAGATGCCATGATCATAGTTTTTTGAATGTTGAGCTTTAATTCAACTTTTTCACTCTCTTCTTTCACCTTCATCAAGAGGTTCTTTAGTTCATTTTCACTTTTTAGAGTGGTGTCATCTGTATATCTGAGGTTGTTGATATTTCTCCCTGCAATCTTGATTCCAGCTTGTGCTTCATCCAGCCCGGCATTTCCCATGATGTATGCTGCATAGAAGTCAAATAAACAGGGTGACAATATACAGACTTGACGTACTCCTTTCTCAATTTGGAACCAGTCCATTGTTCCATGTCCAGTTCTTACTTTTGCTTCTTGACCTGCATACCGATTTCGCATGAAGCAAGTGTGGTGGTCTGCTATTCCCATCTCTTTAAGAATTTTCCACAATTTATTGTGATCCACAGTCAAAGACTTTAGCGTAGTCAGTGAAGCAGAAGTTTTTCTGGAATTCTCTAGCTTTTTCTAGGATCCAATGTATGTTGGCAATTTGATCTCTGGTTCCTTTGCCTTTTCTAAATTCAGCTTGTGCATTTGGGATTTCTAGGTTCATGTACTGTTGAAGCCTAACTTGGAGGATTTTCAGCATGACCATGCCAGCATGTGAAATGAGTTCAGCTGTGCAATAATTTGAACATTCTTTGTCACTGGAATGAAAACTGACCTTTTCCAGTCTTGTGGCCACTGCTGAGCTTTCCATATTTGTTGGCATATTGAGTGTAGCACTTTAACAGCATCATCTTCTAAGATTTGAAATAGCTCAGCTGGAATTCCATCACCTCCACTATCTTTGTTCATAGTGATGCTTCCTAAGGCCCACTTGGCTTCACACTTCAGGATGTCTGGCTCTAGGTGAGTGATCACATCATTGTGGTTATCTGGGTCATGATGATCTTTTATGTATAATTCTTCTGTGTATTCTTGCCACTCTTCTGAATGTCTTCTGCTTCTGTTAGGTCCATATCATTTCTGTCCTTTATTGTGCCCATCTTTGCACAAAATATCCCTTTGATCTCTAATTTTTTTTTGGAAGAGATCTCTAGTCTTTCCCATTCTGTTTTTTTTTCCCCTCTTTTTCTTTGCATTTTTCACTTAGGAAGGCCTTCTTATCTCTCCTTCTATTCTTTGGAACTCTGCATTCAGATGGGTATATCTTTCCTTTCCTTCTTTGCCTTTTGCTTCTTTTCTTTTCTCTTCAGACAAACAATTTTTCCTTTCTTTTTCTTGGGGATGGTTTTGATCACTGCCTCCTGTACAATGTTACAAATGTTAGATGTTGGGGAAACAAGTAAAATTCTGTTATAAGAACAAAAGGAATCTTGATGAATTGGAAAGCACTCACATCAAGTAAGTCATATGCAATGACTTTATATTATGAATATAAATATAGATGGAAAAATAAAATGTGCTTAAAAATAACTCAAGAAAGGAAATTTAAAGTTAAAGTGTATTTAGAAATGAGTGAAAATGAGAAGACTACACAAAAAAGATTTTTAGTTATAACTGGAGTTGTGTTCAGAGGAAATGTCTGTAGCCTCAGATAAATTAATTTTTAGAAAGTAGGGGAAAATGTATTGATACCAAGAAGCTGAATACAGCAAAATTGAAAGAAATAGTGAAGTTGGAGCAGAGATTAATAAAATAGGAAAAGGACATTTGATCAATAAACAAGACAGTGACAAAAATCATCCCAAAGAAAAAGAAATGCAAGAGGGCAAAGTGGTTATCTGAGGAGGCTTTACAAATAGCTGAGGAATGAAGAAAAGCAACAGTCAAGGGAGAAAGGACAGCTCTACCCCCAATAAATGCAGAGTTCTAGAGATAGCAAGAAGAGATAAGAAGGCCTTCTTGAATAAGCAAAGAAAAGAAATAGAGGAAAACAACAGAATGGGAAAGGCTAGAGATGAGAAAATTGAAGATACCAAGGGAACATTTCATGCAAGAATGGGCATAAAAAGGACAGAAATGGTAAGGACCTAACAGAAGTAGAAGATATTAAGAAGAGGTGGCAAGGATACACAGAAGAACTGTACAAAAAAGATCTTAATGACCCAGATAACCACGATGGTGTGGTTACTGTCCTAGAGCCAGATATACTGGAGAGTGAAGTCAAGTGGGGCTAAGAAGCATTACTATGAACAAAGCTAGTGGAAGTGATGGAATTCCAGCTGAGCTATTTCAAATCCTAGAAGATGATGCTGTTAAAGTGTGGCAGTCAGTATATCAACAAATTTGAAAAACTCAGCAGTGGCCAGAGGACTGGAAGAGGTCAATTTTCATTCCAATCCCAAAGAAGGGCAATGCCAAAGAGTATTCAAACCACTGTACGATTGTGCTCATTTCACATGCTAGCAAAGTTAGGCTTCAGCAGTATGTGAACTGAGAACTTCCAGATGTACAAGCTGAATTTAGAAAAGGCAGAGGAACCAGAGATCAAATTGCTAACATTCACTGGATCATAGAGAAAGTAAAGGAATTCCAGAAACACATCTAATTCTGCTTCATTGATTATGCTAAAGCCTTTGACTGCATGGAACACAACAAACTGGAAAATTCTTAAAGAGATGGGAATACCAGATCACCTTATTTGCCTCCTGAGAAATCTGTATGTGGGTGAAGAAGCAACAGCTACAACCAGATATGGAACAATGGACATATTCAAAATTTAGCAAGTAGTATGTCAAGGCTGTACATTGTCACCCTGCTTGTTTAACTTATATGTAGAGCACATCATGCAAAATGCTGGGCTGGATGAATCATAAGCTTGAGTCAAAATCTAAAGTCAACATCTTTAGATATGAAGATGATGCCACTCTCATGGCAGAAATTGAAGAGGAATGGAAAAGCCTCTTGATGATGGGAAAGAGGAGAGTTAAAAAGCTACTTGAAACTCAACATTTAAAAAACTAGGGTCATGGCATCTGGTCCTATCACTTCATGGCAAATGGAAGTGGCAAAAGTGGAAGCAATAACATATTTTCTTTTCTTGGGCTCCAAAATTACTATGGATCATGTTTGAAGCCATGAAATTAAAAAATGCTTGCTCCATGGAAGGAAATTTATGACAAAGTTAGATAGCATACTTAAAAGCAGAGACATCACTTTGCTGACAAAGGTCCATATAGTCTAAGCTATGGTTTTTCCAATAGTCACATACAGATGTGAGATTTGGATCATAAAAAAGGTTGAGCACTGAAGAACTGATGTTTTAAAATTGTGATGCTGGAGAAGACTCCAGAGTCCCTTGGATTGCAAGGAGATCAAACCAGTCAATCCTAAAGGATATCAACCCTGAATACTCACTGAAAGGCTAGAAGCAAAATTTTATAGAAAAATATAAAATATCAAGCCACCTGAATAGTAAGAAAATGTAATAGAATTTGAGGAGCTAATCAGTACCATGGCTGCAGTCAACATCTGCAGTGATTTTGGAGCACCCAAAAAATAAAGTCTCTCATTGTTCCCATTGCCTATTTGCCATGAAGCGATGGGACTGGATGTCATGATCCTAGTTCTTTGAATGTTGAGCTTTAAGCCAGCTTTTTCACTCTCCTCTTTCATGCTTTTGAACTGTGGCATTGGAGAAGACTCTTGAGAGTCCCTTGGACTGCAAGGAGATCCAACCAGTCCATCCTAAAGGAGATCAGTCCTGGGTGTTCATTGGAAGGACTGATGCTGAAGCTGAAACTCCAGTACTTTGGCCACCTGATGCGAAGAGTTGACTCATTGGAAAAGACCCTGATGCTGGGAGGGATTGGGGGCAGGAGGAGAAGGGGATGACAGAGGATGAGATGGCTGGATGGCATCACCGACTCGATGGACATGGGTTTGGGTAGACTCTGGGAGTTGGTGATGGACAGGGAGGCCTGGCGTGCCTGGGGTTGCAAAGAGTCAGACACTACTGAGCAACTGAACTGAACTGAACTTTCACATCAAGAGGCTCTTTAGTTCCTTTTCATTTTCTGCCATAAGGACAGTGTCACCTGCATATCTGAGGCTATTGATATTTCTCCCAGCAATCTTGATTCCTGAACCTTGCCCTCATCCAGCCTTTAAAAATATTTTGCTGCAACTCTATGAGGAGTTTGGGTTATTTGAGCATAAGCCACCTGTTCTTGCATGGCCCTGTAATAAGCCTTTCTTTGCTCCAAACTGATGCTTTGGTTTGTTTGGCTTCACTGTGCATTGGGCATATGAACTTGTGTTCAGTAACAGTGTAGGGTTCACAAATTTGGGAATACATCAATACTTCTCAGCAAGAATTAAGGAAGGTAGAGTAGAAGACAGTTGTGGAGTGGCTCATTCTAATGTTATCTCCTTATCTAAAACAGTTGCAGAAATCCCAGACTGTAGAGGTTGGGTTAATGAAAAGCAAATAGCTCATGATGATTCTGGGAAAATATTTAACACACCACAATTTTGAAATACTGGATGTTTTTTCTTTTATTCAATATCAAAGCCAGATAAATGTAAATCCAAATAGTCTACTTTCCATGGTAACTAATTGAAAGCTTGGTGATTTCAGTACCTGAATTCCTTGCAAAGTTGAGCTTAAAACTCCTACTTTCTGAAACAAATTAATGTATCTTTAGTAGAATAAGTGTAATTCCTAACAGAGGACAAATTTTGCATTATAATTTCTTTATGAAAGGGCTTCCCTGGTTATTTCAGCTGGTAAAGAGTCTGCCTGCAATGCAGGAGACCTGGGTTTTATCCTTGGGTTAGGAAGATTCCCCTGGAGAAGGGAACAGCTACCCACTCCAGTATTCTGACCTGGAGAATTCCATGGACTATATAGTCCATGGGGTCACAAAGAGTTGGATATGACTGAGCGACGGAGTGGCTTTCACTTCACTTCTTTAGGAGAACAATTGTTTCAATTTTACAAACAGAAGGAAGAGAAAGAACATGTTGAATTCTGTAGAAAATGTTGTTGATCACCAAAACCACTTTTATATCATAGCGTGATTGTGAAACTTCAATTGTAATTGTATTACAAATAAAAACATTCCTATAATAACACTTTCCAGAAAAGTTACTCAAAAAAGCCAAATTCAGATCGACTCCAATGCGATTGGAAAACTACTTCAGTTAAGTGTAGGGAAAGAACCGCACCCTTCTCCTGAAGTGAAACAGGTCTCCTTGGGATTGCACTCTTGGTTAGAAAAAACATCTCAGTTAATCAGCCTTTGTCCACAGAAGGGTGTATGGACAGCTCATGAGGGTGCAAATGGGAACAGCATGTGTGCTCTGTTCTTGGAATGCAGGTTCTGACCTTCCAGCCCTGCCTGTCACTCTTTGGGCTTCCCTTGTGAGGCACACTTGTTGTTCAGTTGCTTGGTTGTGTCCAACTCTTTTGAACCCCATGGACTGCATCATGCCAGGCTTCCCTGTCCTTCATTGTCTCTCAGAGGTTGCTCAAACTCATGTCTACTGAGTTAAAGATGCCATCCAACCATCTCATCCTCTGTCATCCCCTTCTCCTTCTGCCCTCAGTCTTTCCCAGCATCAGGGTGTTTTTCAATGAATTGGCTCTTCACATCAGGTGGTCAAAGTATTGGAGCGTCAGCCTAAGCATCAGTTATTCCAGTGAATATTCAGGGTTGATTTCCTTTAGGATGGACTGGTTGGATCTCCTTGCAGTCCAAGGAACTCTCAAGAGTCTTCTCCAACACCACAGTTCAAAAGCATCAATTCTTCAGTGCTCAGCCTTCTTTATGGTCCAACTCACACATTCATACACAACTACAGGAAAAACCATAATTTTGACTATATGAACCTTTGTTGGCAAAGTAATATCTCTGTTTTTTAATATGCTCTCTAGGTTTGTCAATAACTTTTCTTCCAAAGAACAAGCAACTTTTAATTTCATGGCTGTGGTCACTGTCCGCAGTGATGTTAGAGCTCAAGAAAATAAAATCTGTCACTGTTTCCATTTCCCCCTATCTATTTGGCATGAAGTGATGGATCGGATGACATGACCTTAGTTTTTTGAATGTTGAGTTTTAAGCTTGCTTTTGCAGTCTCCTCTTTCCTTCATCAAAGCCTGGACAGAATCTGAGACGCGTCGATACTAAACCATCAGTCCTGGGGGCAGGGGAGGGTGGACAATGCAGAACAGCTCGACCAGGGAAACCATTCTTTGGCACCTTGAGATTTTTTTCTGATTATTTTCTAGCAGTGATACTGGGTGGTGGTATACTTGAGAATACGGCCTCTCCACGCCCCCCCCCCCCCCAACCACCCACATTCTGCTTTTGCTGGATTGTGTTCCTGGTTCTAGTCACATCTCTCGGGGGACTGCTGAGCTGGGCCATGTTTGGCAGAGCAAGTCTGGTGGGCAGTGCCAAGGAAGGACAGTGAGTACCAGCACATCCTTCCCCACAGCACACACACAAAAGGCAAAACACTGGAGAGAGGACACAGGTGAGGCAGGCAGGGGGTTCTGAACCCTGGAGGCCAGGATGAGACCTTTCCTCCACATGGGACAGGACTAGGCTCAAACCCAGCATTTTGGGGTATCCTGTGCAGAACACCCTGGGATCCTCACTCTACTAAGTAGATCCCAGAAGGGTGGTGGTGGTTTAGTTGCTAAGTCATGTCCGACTCTTGCGACCTCATGGACTGTAGCCCATGGGGCTCCTCTGTCCATGGGATTCTCCAGGCAAGAATACTGGAGTGGGTTGCCATTTCCTTCTCGAAGGTAAGCTCTAGTTTACAGCAAAGATCATTGTGCCCCTTACTAGTAAAAAAAACAAAACAAAACAAAATGAAATGAAATCAGTCATTAGTTTTACACAAATTTGTGTTCCCTTTGTTAAAAAATAATAATAAAAGGAAAAAGTGCTGACAGCCCTCCTTCTACTTCCTTCTCTCCATTCTCCCAGCCCCATTCCTTCTGAGACACACCTAGGAACCTCCTGATTCACTTCTGAGGCTATTCTAGAATGGGAGAGGCCTGGAGCTCTAATGGCCCTTGCTAAGCCAAGGGTCTTTTGACCTTTTAATAAACTTTCCCCTTGCCCTTTGTGAAGAACAAAGGAGCCTGGCCTCCCAGAGTCCATGGGGTCACAAAGCATCAGACATGACTTAGTGACTAACAACAACTTGGCCTTTTTAATAAACTTACATCAGTGTTAAGTATTCCCATATTTCTTCAAGGACAACGGAGAAGGTGGCAGGCTGAGCATGTGGGGATAGACTGAATTCAACTGCTCAAGCTGGAAATAGGTTTATCCATAAAATCTCAATCGTGGGTTCACATCAATGGAAAACATAAAAGCAAGCAAACACGCCATCCACCTAAGAAGAGACAATGCTTTTCAAGTGCATCATTGGGATCCCTGCGAGAAATCGAGTCTTCACTCCTGTTGCCCACCCCCCTCCCAGCCCCTTCCCGGCCCTGCCCTTGCTGGGAGCTGCTGGGGAGCTTCTGCTGCCTTTAGCCCAGCTTTGCTCTCCGCTCTCCGTCTCGGACTTCAGCTCCCCCAGCCATCGCCTGCTCTCTGACTCTCTGGGAATGTTCTCTGGTTCTCTGCAGGCTGGCTTGGAGGAGACCACAGAATAAGCCGTAAACCATTGGAGCCAAGTGGCGAGCCCTCAGCTCAAGTAGCAGCAGTGACCTCAGTTCAGCAGATAAAAGTTGCCCTGGGTTTCTGAGAAACCGCTTTCTCAAGTTTTTTTTTTGGCAGCCCCCGGCTTCCTCCGAAACAGCTGCTGGCAGCTGCGCAGAGAGCCAACAGCTGGAGCGTCCCTGGACACTCACATGAAACCCACGAGGAATTAACAGTCCAGCACCCCCGCCCCCCTGCGGGACGAGCCCAGCCAAGTTCACCAGTGCCGCGCGTTTTAAAAGGGCCAGCAGGGCGCGGGGCGCTCCGTACCACCCGCGGTAGAGCGGGGACCCAGCTCCGCACTTGCCCACCGCGCGCCGTTCCCGCGCCCGGGCGCTAGTGCCGCGCTCGGGAAGCAGGGGCCGTGCCCGCGGTTCCGAGGGGCCTCGGGCCCTGGGAAAGCTTGGTGAGTGCCGGTTGCAGGGGCTTGGGGCATAAAATGGGCGGAGGAGGGCTCCGAGGGCAGGTAGGCAGACGTGAGTACATCCTGATAATTTTTGCGCCTCTGTAGGATGCTGTCAAATCCCAGACTTTAAGGAATATTGCAAACTGAGACCAGGTTCTGAAAGGTTAGACTCTGAATTGGAAAGGATCCAGCGGCAGTGCTATTCGACGTGTCCAAGGACAAGTAACAGCTCCATCCCCTGGCACCTGGTTAGAAAGGCAAATTCAAGGGCCCCACCCCACACCTGCTGAGCCTACATCTCTGGGACTCAGGAGTGTGTGTGTTAATAAGCCCTCCTGGAGATTCTGACCCTGCAGAAGTTTGATAGCCACTGACTTAGAGATCACTTGGGCCTAACACTTGGGCCCCTTACCCCATGCAAAACCCTGACATAAACAACAGTTGGGTGCACAGTGAGCCATAAGGCATTAGTTACTGGGGTAGATTCAGGTACTGCGTCGTAAGAACTTTGAAACACTCATAGTTTGTAGAAATTGCCACTCTGTCCCAAACTGTGAACTACCATCTCTGGAATTTCCTCAAGACAGCACTCACCACTTTAACGAACATCTCTGAATTTCTACTGTGTGTCAGGTTCCAATTAAGTTTCTTTCAAAATGAAGGAGGGAGTTATTTGGCTCTTAAGATCTTCAAGCTGCTAGTATATTTTTTCTTTAACCAGGATCTTTGTAATTTGGTGTAGTGTTTCACATCTCTTTTTTATTTTGGTTTTTAGCATTTAAGTGCTCCTTCTGAAGTTAATTTTTATTATTGTTGTTAACTCAGAATGCCAGAATAGATATTTTGGAAGAGAGATTTTTAGTTTGTGAGTGAGTTCTGAACAAAATTTTTAAGAAAAAGAGATCACATTGGCAGCACATATTTTTTTATCTTTGTATTAGTTTATGTAATATATTTTACAAGTAGAATAAATAGGAATCCTGAAATTTCTTATGAATCAAAATGAGAGAGAAAATTTGTCTCCTTCTCTGAAAAGCCCAATGCCAGAGCTAGCTACCTTGTAGAAATTCTGAAAAGGAATCAGTTGCTATAGGGATGCCTCTTAGAAACAAATATGGATGCCAGGTATACCCAAATCATGTGGTTCCTCATTCTCCAAGGTTCTAAACAATTTCTGTAGATGGGGCTGTCTCTTCATCACTGCTGAGAACCTTACTTATGAAATATTCAGTGCTGTTTCTGTGAATGGTTTGCTTTCAGTTGTGGGTTTTATTTGTTTGTTTCTCTGCTTCTCCTTTGGTGGCTTAATTTAAATATTATGTCTAAATCCATTATTGACTCATTCTGAGACTCTGGAAAGATGTATATATTTCTCAGTTCTTTGGATGCATGGTTCCCCCCCCCCCCAATTATTTTTATTAGTTGGAGGCTAATTACTTTACAATATTGTAGTGCTTTTTGCCATACATTGACATGAATCAGCCATGGATTTACATGTGCTCCCCATCCTGAATCCCCCTCCCACCTCCCTCCCCACCCCATCCCTCTGGGTCATCCCAGTGCACCAGGCCCGAGCACTTGTCTCATGCATCCAACCTGGACTGGTGATCTGTTTCACACTTGATAATATACATGTTTCGATGCTGTTCTCTCAGATCATCCCACCCTCGCCTTCTCCCATAGAGTCCAAAAGTCTGTTCTATACATCTGTGTCTCTTTTTCTGTCTTGCATATAGGATTACCGTTACCATCTTTCTAAATTCCATATATATGCATTACTATGCTGTATTGGTCTTTCTCTTTCTGGCTTACTTCACTCTGTATAATGGGCCTATGGTTTTGAGGTGGCACTCGCCAGCATGATTTCAAGGTATCACCACCGCAGGGCTCCCTACCTGCTGTATGCTTACAACTTGGACTCTGTTGATACGTTAAAGCAGAGAAAATGCTTAATAGGATGACCATATAATTAATTAGGTATGCATGTTTTAATATAAAACATCTGAAAGGCTTGCTCACAGATATCAAAGGTGAACTAAATTCTCTTAGAAAACAACTTTGGAAATGTTGGTAAAATTTTAAGCCATTGCTAGGAATGTCATGAGTGTCTGAAAATAAAGTTTGCCCTATAAGCTTTTCTGTATTCCTGAGAATCATGCCTGTCGTACTTGTTCATAAGTCCTCAAAGAACATGTAATCAGCATCCTTCTGTAACAAAGTATAAGATTTATGACATGTATCTTGTTTTCATGTCATTTTATGTTGTGATTTTCCACCTTCAAGTTCAAATCACCTTCCAAAAGGGAGGACTTTCGAATCCTGGAATATTTACCTAAAACTCTTTAGCTCGAGCAGTGGAGGACAGAAATTCACTTGGAATGTGTACTTTTCATGGCAGTGCAGTTTGCTTTTAGGATACCCCTGTCAATCTTGTCGGATATAGCTCCAGGTCCTCTCCGGGCAGGTACAAAGGAGAAAAAGGTAAGGGCTGGGCAAAGGTCTTGGAGAAGTTTATTAAATGATTATATCTAAATCTTGCAGTAATCCAGAAAGTTTTTTTTTTAAGTAGATGTGTTGATTACTATTTCATTAATGAGGAAGTTGAGGCTTAAGATGGCAAGAGCACATGCCCTGTTAGTAGAGACCTACCCTAGACCTTAGCTTTACTTTACACAGTTCATCTCTATTAGAGAGGGAGCAGGTTGTAGAAGAAATGAGAGAATGAAGATGACTCTGCAATTTGGTAAGAAAAAAAGGAGAGAGGGAGGTAACATAGTCAAAAGTTTCAAGCAGTGTAATGATTTGAGAGTCTACCCTACCTATCATGGCTTCCCTGATAGCTCAGTTGGTAAAGAATCTGCTTTCAATGCAGGAGACCTAGGTTGGATCCCCGAGTTGGGAAGATCCTCTGGAGGAGGGAACGGCTACCCACTCCAGTATTCTGGCCTGGAGAACTCCATGGACTGTACAGTCCATAGATTCACAAAGAGTCGGACACAACTGAGCAAGTTTCACTTTCGCTGCTGCTACTGCTGCTGCTAAGTCGCTTCAGTCGTGTTTGACTCTGTGCGATCCCAGAGATGGCAGCCCACCTGCAAATCAAAACTGCATCATTTAATAGCTGTGTGAACTGGGGTGGGGCTTCCCAGGTGGTGGAGTGGTAAAGAATACACCTCCCAGTGCAGGAGAGGCAGGGTCGATCCCTGGGTTGGGAAGATCCCCTGCAGAAGGAAATGGCAACCCACTCCAGTATTCTGGCCTGGAAAACCCCATGGACAGAGGAGCCTGGTGGGCTACAGCCCATGGGGTCACAAAGAGCTGGACACGACTGAGCATGCACGTGCTTGGGGGAGATAGTTAACATCACCATCTTCTTTTGTCTTATGGGCAAGTGGTAGTAGTGATTCACAGAGACCATAGCTAAGAGAAATAATTAAAAACTGATTGAGTTAATTGACGTTGCTGACAAATCCAGAAAAAAAAAAATCAGTAGCTTCTGTATAAAGTAGTAACGAGCAGCTAAAAGTATAATGAGAGGAAAATGTCTGTTCCCAATATCAATAAACTACAAAATAGCTGAGAACCATAAATGTGAAATGTGTACAACCAACTTCTGTTGGATCCTAACTTTACTCCCCTTGCCCCTCATCCCCTTGCCCCCAAAACATATTCAAAACCTGTACAAAATACCCAAAGCACCAGTGTGGTTATGCAAAACTGCTTCCAATAAAGAAAGAAGCATTTGGTATATGCCACACAGAGATTAACAATTATTCCAAAAAAAGAAGAAAATTACTCTGAACTCTAAGGCTTTATAGAAAACAGGTTTATAATAAAAGTGGTTAAAAAATGTAAGACATAATGAAAAGGAAAGCCAAGAAAAGTACAAAAGAAAATAAAACTGTTATAAAACCAAAACCCATATTAGAAGCAACTAGATATAAGTCAGCTTTGTGGAAAATTGAGCTTTGACTCGAAGGGCAGTTTGGGGAAAAATGACACAGATTGCAGAGCATATGGACAGAGGAAGAAAGCTGGTTAAGGAGAGTAATGGTGATAGAAGACAAATAACAGACGAAAAGCACAAAACCATGTGGCTTTCCAGGAAAAAAAGGAGAGAAAGACCAAAGGGAAGTGAAAATAAATATAAAACATTGCATTTCTTTGGTCTCAAACAATCATTAATTTCAAGTTGCACCATTGATTTAAAAATAGCTTTCAAGAGAATAAAAGTACATGATAAATTATTGCATGAACATGTTACTTACAAGTTATTTGAGAAACACCAAATGTGAAAAAAATCTTTTAATTGAAGAAATATGGAATTAGATGAAAACTTTGCCAAAGTAAAAGAACATCTGAATTGGCAGATCAAAATTCTCAGTCTCATTATGTTCCAGAAAAACAAAAACGAAGATAAACATGGTGTTATTGAGATTTAAGAGATACATTATGTTGGCAGAAAAATTAAAAGTAAATTAGGTAATCAAATGAATTATCTCAGTAACATCAGCTTTTGGAAGACAGTGACTCAATAACAAAGAACTAAAAGGAAAAATGAAATGACTGAAACCCAAGAATATATAGCCACATTCTATATATGCCTTGGGTTCTATTTCTGTTAAATAGTACTGGTTTAGACTGCTCTAGATGGCAAGTTGAAAACATATCAGAAAGACACTCACAATTATGACAGACTTCAGAATATATGACTTAATCCTTTGCTACACGAAGTGTTTTCAGAGGACCAGCATCCTTTAGGGTCTTGTTAAAAATACAGAATGCACTCCAGAGCTATTGAATCAGAGCCTGCATTTTAAAAAGACACCCAATATCTGGACAAAACTTTAAATCAAAAAGATACATGCAAGACTATGTTCATAGCAGCACTATTCACAAGAGCCGAAACATACAAAGCACCTAAATGTCCATCAGCAGATGACTGGATAAAGAAGATGTGGTACATATATACAATGTAGTACTATTCAGCCATAAAAAATAATGAAATAAGGCCATTTGCGGCAACATGGATAGACCTAGAAAGTGCCATACTAACTGAAGTAAGTCAGAAAGAGAAAGAAAAATTCCGCATGACATCCCTTATATGTGGAATCTAAAATATGACACAAATGAACTTATACAAGAAACAGACAGACTCACAGACATAGAGAACATTCTTGTGGTTGCCAAGGGGGAGATGGGAAGGGAGAGGGATGGAGTGGGGGTTTGGGATTCAGTTCAGTTCAGTTCAGTCGGTCAGTCCTGCCCGACTCTTTGAGACACCATGGACTGCAGCACACCAGGCTTCCTTGTCCATCACCAACTCCCTGAGTTTACTCAGGGATACTCAATGCACAAGTTTACTCTTGTGCATTGAGTCGGTGATGCCATCCAACCATCTCATCCTCACCCCCTTCTCCTCCTCCTGCCTTCAATCTTTCCCAGCATCAGGGTCTTTTCAAATGAGTCAGTTCTTTGCATCAGGTGGCCAAAGGATTGGAGTTTCAGCTTCAGCATCAGTCCTTCCAATGAACACCCAGGACTGATTTCCTTTAGAACTGACTGGTTGGATCTCCTTGCAGTCCAAGGGACTCTCAAGAATCTTCTCTAACATCACAGTTCAAAAGCATCAGTTCTTTGGTGCTCAGCTTTCTTTATAGTCCAACTCTTACATCCATACATGACTACCAGAAAAAAACCATAGCTTTGATTAGAAAGACTTTTGTTGGCAAACTAATGTCTCTGCTTTTTAATATGCTGTCTAGGTTGGTCAAAGCTTTTCTTCCAAGGGGCACGGATCTTTTAATTTCATGGCTGCAATCACCATCTGCAGTGATTTTGGAGCCCAAAAAATAGTCTCTCACTGTTTCCACTGTTTCCCCATCTATTTACCATGAAGTGATGGGACCAGATGCCATGATCTTAGTTTTCTGAATGTTGAGCTTTAAGCCAACTTGTTCACTCTCCTCTTGCACTTTCATCAAGAGGCTCTTTAGTTCCTCTTCACTTTCTGCCATAAGAGTGTTGTCATCTGCATATCTGAGGTTATTGATATTTCTCCTGGCAATCTTGATTCCGGCTTGTGCCTCATCCAGCCCAGCATTTCTCATGATGTACTCTGCATATAAGTTAAATAAGAGGTATCTCTAATTTTCTTGAAGAGATCTCTAGTCTTTCCCATTCTGTTGTTTTCCTCTATTTCTTTGCATTGATCACTGAGGATGGTTTTCTTATCTCTCCTTGCTATTCTTTGGAACTCTGCATTCAAATGGTTATCTCTTCTCTTTTCTCCTTTGCTTTTTGCTTCTCTTCTTTTCACAGCTATTCGTAAGGCCTCCTCACACAGCCATTTTGCTTTTTTTGCGTTTGTTTTTCTTGAGGATGGTATTGATCCCTCTCTCCTGTATAATGTCACAAACCTCTGTCCATAGTTCTTCAGGCACTCTCTCTATCAGATCTAATCCCTTGAATCTATTTCTCACCTCCACTCTATAATTGTAAGGGATTTGATTTAGGTCATAACTGAATGGTCTAGTGGTTTTCCCTACTTTCTTACATTTAAGTCTGAATTTGGCAATAAGGAGTTCACAATCTGAGCCACAGTCAGCTCCCGGTCTGTTTTTGCTGACTCTACAGAGCTTCTCCATCTTTGGCTGCAAAGAATATAATCAATCTGATTTCAGTATTGACCATCTTGTGATGTCCATGTGTAGAGTCTTCTCTTGTGAATAGTCAGAAAGATAGTTTGGGATTAGCAGATGCAAACTATTATATAGAACAGATAAACAGCAAGGTCCTACTGTATAGCACAGGGAACAATATTCAATATCCTGTGATTAACGATAATGGAAAAGAATATGAAAAAGAGTGAATATTCATGGCTCTCTGAAAGCAGAAATTAACACAACATTGTCAATCCAATCTACTTCAGTAAAATAAATTTTTAAAAGATGCCCAGGTAATTCATGGGCATATCAAGGCTGCAGAAACACTGTCCTAATTAACCGCTTCTTAAAGGTCACCTGGCCCAACACTTCCTAACTGGTTTGTGCCATAAGGACTCTGGATGTGCTGAGATATTGCTCTCCTTAACCTGGGGCAGTGAGGTAGAAGGCCTTGGACTGAGGGCCTAAAGAACACTGTCCTTTTCTCTGTGTTCCATAATCTATAACTGTGCTGTCCAATTAGGGAGCCACTCACCATAGGTGGTTATTGAGCACTTGAAATGTGATGAGTCTGAGTTGATTTGTGCTGTGGGAGTAAAATATATGCCAGATTTTGAGGGCTTAGTATGAAAAAATAATGTGAAATGTCTCATTAATAATTTTTATATTTATAATACATTGAGATGATAATATTTTAGATATGTCAGTTTAAGTGAAACATATTATTTAATTCATTTCACCTATTTATTTGGAAGAAAAGAAATGACAGACCTAGACAGTGTATTAAAAAGCAGAGACATTATTTTGCCTACGAAGGTCTGTATAGTCAAAGCTATGGGTTTTTTTAGTAGTTATGTACAGATGTGAGAGCTGGATGATAGAAAAGGCCAATAGCCGAAGAATTAATGCCTTTGAACTGTGGTGCTAGGGAAGACTCTTGAGAGTCCCTTGGACAGCAAGGAGATCCAACCAGTCAATCCTAAAGGAAATCAATTCTGAATATTCACTGAAAGGACTGATGCTGAAGCTGAAACTCCAATACTTTGGCCACCTGATGGGAAGAACTGGCTCATTAGAAAAGACCCTGATGCTGGGAAAGATTGAAGGCAGGAGGAGAAGGGGACAACATAAGATGAGATGGTTGGATGGCATCACTGACTTGATGGACATGAGTTTGAACAAGCTCTGGGATTTGGTATGGACAGGGAAGACTGGCGTGCTGCAGATCATGGGATTGCAAAGAGTCAGACTGAGCAACTGAACTGACCTGACTCAAGGGAAAACAGGGATTATAATGTTGTATCAGATAATGTTGAGAGCAATTAAAATATACTCAGTGAGGCCTCATGCATTTTTTTTTTTTTTTTACTTTCTTCGCTTCCTTCTCCATCCGTCCCCTCTGTTTTAAACTTCTTTTTAAAAACTGGTATTTTTTTGAGTGCTATTGATAAACAATAGTAAAGTCTGGGGATACAACAGTGACCCAAAACAGATATGCTTTTCTGATGGAGCTTCTGATCTAATGGTGGCACAAGCTGTTTCCAAAGGTCACATAATAAAGATTGACAAATGATGAATATAGTCCACGAGGACAACATAAACCTTAGGAAATAACTAGCTGTTACAGAAATATATAAAGCTAAAATGTAGGAAATAAAATAAAATTCATGAAAATATAGTGTGGGGGAAATGCGTTGCCCTTATTTTTGTCCTTGAGAAATTAGATAGGCAAAAATAAATAAGGATAACCTAATAGACTAAGAATAAATTCTATATTATCAGGAAGAAGATTTATTAGTCATTTTAAAAAGAGAGCTTATATTGGTCACAAGGGAAACCTCAGTAGATTAAAAAAAGAAATAGCACGGACCACAATCTCTGAATGCGATGCATTAAAGCCAAAAGTAAATAATAAAAGTAGGAATTACACTCACATTGAAAAATAAACAGCTTCAATAAAAAAGCCAAAAATTAAAATCTCTAACTACTTAAAATTTTAAAACCATAATTGAAGAATAACTGCCCTATTATAAAGATGAAAATGCTCACTTACTAAAGTCAGTGTTGTAGAGATATAGTTATAATCAGGACAATGCATTGCCTCAAAAAGTTTTTACTCCTTAAAAAAAAAAGAGAAAGAAAGAATAGAAATAATGGTTTAATCATTCAATTCAAGAAGTTATAGGAAAGCACAAAATGAACCCAAGTAACGATAGAAACATAAAATTGAGAATTAAGGCAAAGAAAAACAATAGGATTGATTAATACATGCAAAAAATTCTTTGGTGAAAAATCTTACAGTGAAAAGGATGACCTACTAATTGCCATAATCCAGAAAGAAAGGAAAAAAAAAACAAATACATAATATTAGGAAAGAGAAGTTAGAGATAACCCTAGAGGGGAGAGAAAAAAGAGAAAATAATGTGTCTGATTTTATCATAAACAATTTGAAACCAAGATGCAATGGAAACTTGCAGAAGAAAGCAAGAATGATAATTACAACATCCAACTAAAGAAGCAGTAGAAAGCTGATGTGGCATCTAACACTGGGAGGAATTAAGACAGCTGAAAGCTAGCACTCTTGACCCTGGGTAAATCCCATCAAAACTTGTGTTGACAGATAATTCCTCTAATGTTTAAAATGTTTAGAAATGAAGAGAAAGAAGAAAAGCTTCCAAGTCATTCTTATAAGTGCAGCAGCATTGATACAAACCCAGAGAGGTCACAAAGTGAAGTGTTCCTCTTCAAAACCATGGTTCAAAATTTCTGAATCAGATATTAGCAAGTAAAATCTGACAGTACATAGAAGAGGATATATGATGACTAAGTGGGATTTGTTCCATAACAGCTAAATATTAAGAACTATAATAAATTACCCACTAGTGTCTTGTTAAGGGCAATAAATTACCCACTAGTGTCTTGTTAAGGGCTTCCCAGGTAGCTCTAGTGGTCAAGAATCCACCTGCCAATGCAGGTTGATGTAAAGAGACATGGATTTGATCCCTGAGTCAGGAAGATCCCCTGGAGGAGGACACAGCAACCCATTCCCGTATTCTTGCCTGGAGAATCCCAGGGACAGAGGAGCCTGGTGGGCTACAGTCTGTGGAGTTGCAGACTTGGACACAATTGAAGTGACTCAGCACACGCACACACCCCTTGTTAAAGCTAAACATATTATTAGCTTGTAAAAGAAACGATATACCTGGTAATTACAGTAGATGGTGAAAAAGTAATTGGTAATATTTCACAGCTATTCATGATTTTCTTAAATTTAGCTTAAAACAAGATTTTTTAAAAATTTATTTTTTATTGAGGGATAATTGCTTTACGGAATTTTTCTGTTTTCTGTCAAACCTCAACATGAATCAGCCATAGGTGTACATCTATCCCCTCCCTTTTGAACCTCCCTCCCATCTCCCTCCCCATCCGACCCCTCTGGTTAATACAGAGCCCCTGTTTGAGTTTCCTGAGCCATACGGCAAATTCCCGTTGGTTATCTATTTTACATATGGTAATGTGAGTTTCCATGTTACTCTTTCCATTCATCTCACCCTCTCCTCCCCTCTCCCCATGTCCATAAATCTATTCTCTATGTCTGTTTCTCCACTGTTGCCCTGTAAATAAATTCTTCAGTACCATTTTTCTAGATTCTGTATATATGTATTAGAATATGGTACTTATCTTTCTTTTCCTGACTCACTTCACTCTGTATAATAGGTTCTAGGTTCATCCACCTCATTAGAACTGACTCAAATGTGTTCCTTTTTATGGCTGAGTAATATTCCACTGTGTATATATACCACAACTTCTTTATCCATTCATCTGTCAAGGGACATCTTGGTTGCTTCTATGTTCTAGCTACCATAAATAGTGCTGCAATGAACAATGGGGTATATGTGTCTCTTTCAATTTTGGTTTCCTCATCAAAAAGTCTACAAACGATAAATTCTGGAAAGGGTGTGGAGAAAAGGGAGCACTCTTTGCACTTTTGGTGGGAATGTAAATTGATACAGCCCCTATGGAAGACGGTATGGAGCTTCCTTAAGAAACTAGGAATAAAACCACCATATGACCCAGCAATCTCACTCCTAGGCATGTACCCTGAGGATTTTTTTTAAAAAACATGGTGTGGGGAGAGAGAAAATTAGCCAAGATGGTGTGTTCAGACTCTCTCGTCCCTCGTTTTGTCAATAATGACTACGTAACAGTGTTGGATGGCATCACCGACGCAATGGACATGAGTTTCGGTAAACTCCGGGAGTTGGTGATGGACAGGGAGGCCTGGCGTGCTGCAGTTCATGGGGTCTCAAAGAGTCGGACACGACTGAGCGACTGAACGGAACTGAACTGAACTGAACAGCTGAGATCATTTATAGCACTTCACACGCACGTCATGAGGTACTCACTTGGTCACCGGCAGTTGTGTGCAGTATACCTAAATAAGCTTCACCTGGAAAAGCCCTGAAGGGTTGTGTTACGCTCTATCTGCCGCTATGGCAGCTGTGTCAGCCAGGAGAGAATGAATGCATCTGCAGTCCCCACAGCTCTCCAGGCTCCTTGCTCGTGCCTGGCCTACCCTGGGCTCAGCGAGCAGGGCAGACTGTTCAGTGTGAGCAGCAAGACACTTGGCATCAGAAATAGGATCAGCAGTAGCGCTGGCATAGTCGGCAGGATACCCAGCGGGTAGGGGAGCCTGAGGCGCCACTGGGTGGGGGAAGCCAGGGGCCACCAGATAGTTTGTGGTCCTGTGTGACTGTGATCCTCTCGGGCATCAGCTCTGGCGGAAGACTGGGAGGTGGTGGACGCTTCGCCAGATGGCACTGAAAAGATGTTATGAATGTGGTGAGTTCCCACCTGCTGAACAAGGCAGCATAAACTTCTGCCGGCACTGTGGGGTGGGTTTTCCTGACTGCCCTGAAAGCTAACATAGGTAGTAATCTCCATGATGCCAAGCCGATGAGCAATGTGAAGGGATGCTTGGAAGAGCTAGAGCAATGCATATTGATGCTAGAGCAAGAGCCCTGTGACCCTGATGAAGCCGGCATCTCTGACAGCGAGGCAGTGTTGGTGATGATGAACCTTATGAGACCGCGGGAGTGGATTCACGCTGCCATTCCTGCCACGTGGTCCACTGTGAGAAAGCTCCCGGATACTAGGAGTAAATGGCATACCTATGCCGAGTTGACCCAAGCCGTGAGAGAACTGAGCATGAAGCAGTCGGTATTTAACCCAACTACCTGAGGCCCAGATGATGAGCATTTTGCTGGCGGCATTCCATACACCATTTTCAATAATGCCCCATCTACCTCTTTTGGATCCCTGACTGTTCTCCTTGCACCCTATGTGGGGCACTCCATCTATGAAGGGACCTCGTGGTGGCCCGCTTGGGAGAAATAGAGGGGCTGCTGCTGCTGCTTCTAAGTCACTTCAGTCGTGTCCGACTCTGTGTGACCCTATAGACAGCAGCCTACCAGGCTCCCCGATCCCTGGGGATTCTCCAGGCAAGAACACTGGAGTGGGTTGCCATTTCCTTCTCCAATGCATGAAAGTGAAAAGTGAAAGTGAAGTCGTTCAGTTGTGTCCGACTGTTAGTGACCCCATGGACTGCAGCCCACCAGGCTCCTCCGTCCATGGGATTTTCCAGGCAAGAGGACTGGAGTGGGGTGCCATTGCCTTCTCCCAATAGAGGGGAAGCAGCAGGCAAAAAGTGTCAGGAGTGTGAAGACCCTGAAGCCGGGCTGAGCTGGTAAAGGCCCCGTCCAGGCTATGCGGATGCAAATGTGGGCTGATGGGTGCGGAGGTGTACTGTAAAGGCTGTGTCCTCTCTTGCAAGTTTAGGACAGTGTACGGTGTAAAGTGGAAAGGCTGTGTCTGCACTGTGCTTCTAACCTCTGATTCTCTTGCAGACTTAGAACAGTGTGAACATATTCCACACTGAACAGTAGGACATATTGCAAAGCATTTTGAATATGTGGGTGGGCTGTCAACGCCACAAAAGTCCCCTCTTTGGTGGACCCGGCACTTGTGGCGTGTTTTGCGGGTCCTTAATAAAAGTCCCACAGGGGTGGGGTTGCCTCTGCGGAGGCCTTCCTGCAATCTCACAAGGACAGACAGTGGACGGAACTTGGGCATGGCAGATAACGGTACTCCACATGTGGAGGGTGGATCTTCTACCCCGTGAGGGCAAGGACTGCAACATGCGTCCCAGGTGACACCTGGAATTGGGTTTTGCTACTTGTTGGGGATGTAACTGCTTGTTGTTGTAGCTGATGCAAGAAGTAAATCCAAGGTCAGCGTTACTCCCCCCTCAAGGGGAAATCACAGAAGATGAGTGGGGCGTAGAATGTGAGGCGAGATACCTTGAAGGGGTGGAGTGCGGGGAGCGGGCAAATCAGCCAGGCTGGCATGTTCAGGCTCTCTCGCCCACGTGTTGCAAATAATGACTGTGCAACAGCTGAGATCATTATAGCACTGCACATGCGCGTCATGAGGTGCTGGCTTGGTCATCGGCTACTGTGTATTGTATGCCTGTATAAGCTTCACCTGGGAAAGCCCTGAAGGGCTGTGTGCGGTTATGTTGTGTGGTGCTATGTTTGCTGGTGTGGCTGCTGCGTCAGCCAGGAGAGAGGCGATGTTGCGGCTTCCATGCCAGCCGGGAGAGAATAAATGCATCTGCAGCGCCTACAGCTCCTCGCATTTTCTTCCAGCCTCTTATCTTGCGCCTTGCCTACCCTGGTTCAGCGAGCAAGGCGGACAGTGTGAGCTGCAAGACAACTGGTGTCACAAACAGGATCAGCAACACACATGGTTAGAAATATACGTTACCAACTAACAGCCAGCATATCCCACTTTAATATATTTGAAATATTACCTTTAAGTTAGGAACATTATCCACATCATTATTATTTAACATTGCTTTCAAAGTTCTGGTCAATATAATAGGGTAAGATAATGTAATATACAGACATTTAGGAAGGAGGAGACAAAATAATCATTATTTCCATTTAAACTCAGAATATACCAAAAAAGTCTAGATGATTCAACAAGAGAGTTCAGGAATGTGGCCAATATAAATAATCATTTAGTAAAGTGAGTAGAAGAAATTTATAATAACAACAAAAAATATAAAACACCCAGGACTGTATATATTCATGAACGTTTATTTGCCGTTTAAATGTCTTAAGTAGTTATTCTGAATGGAACCTGTTTTCTTAAAGAGACTACAGTTTTAGTATACAATTGTACAAATTTAATATAAAATTGTCAAATACTCCAGTTTGAATCTAATGTACTATAAGGTAGATTTCTAGATGGTCCCTTCTTTAGATGTCTTGTTGTACTTAGAATTTGTCCACTTAATTTCTTTTTCTATAATGCCAAGGTTTTTCTTGTACTTTTGGAATCTTATGCTATTTTTAAAATATTGATGTCCAGTGTTGGATTATTTTGTTTGATTTCAGACATTTGCTGAGTAGATAATATGAGTGTTTTTCTGCAAGTATTTAAACTAGGGATTCATGCAAAAGCAGCGTAATTTTCTCTTGGAAAAAGTACCAAGCATTTGAAAGTTAGACGTGGATGGTAAGGTTGATATATGGAATTATTACAATAAAAACTTGTAAAATAAAAAAAAAAGAAAAAAAAAAAGAAAAAAAGAGTGTATCCAGGTCAGTACAAGACAAACACTGATGAGGGAAAATGTCTGTTAAGAATCTTAGGCATATAGTTCATAGGAAAAATATAATTCGCAAGCTCACTAGTAATTATAGAAATTCAGAGAGCCATGTGGTAATATGAATTTCCCTTGAGAACTTTAACAGGGTGTGATGAGAAGGTGAAGAAATAAGGACTCCCATATGTTCCCAGGGAGATGTAATTTAGTACCACATTTTTGTTGCAATTGTTTAATATTGGTTATAATTTTAGATATATATTCCTTTTGACCCAGAGTTTCCACTCCTAATAAGTGTTCCTGTAAAAATACTTTTCCAATGTGCTGTGAATTTATTGCAACATTATTCAGAATTACAAAAAAATTGGAAACAATCTAAGTATTCATCTATAGAGAGTTGGCGAAATGAGTTAGGATACATTGGTATAGTGGAGTACTATACAGCTATTAGGAAGAATAAGGTAGATACAAGAGCAGAATTAACAGTAGTTAACAATAATCATTGACCAATCAGAAAAGATGCTGGTTTCAACTATATGATGATACTGGTCAGGGACAGTTATTATGGAATTTCAAATAAGAAAATAGATGAACAGCTAATATGAATATTAATAAAGTATGAATGAGGTAGATACATTGGGGAAGAATAATTAAGCCAACAATTATTTTATAATTTTAAAAACTCCTACCAGGCAGAATAACAGAGATTAAATCATAATACTAAACTTGTCTAACTATTTAGTACAAAGCTGGCAGTCTGTTGCCAAACAAAGTTTTATTGAAACACAGCTATATATGACTTATCCATTCAGCACAGAAGGCATTGAAGAACAGGGGTCTTAGAAGCCCAGGCAGAAAAGTGAGCACGACGGGTCTCCACGCTCCAGAGAGTCAGCCAGAAAAAGAGAGAAAGAGAGACAAAAAAGACCCGGGGACCTAAGTTCTGATGAAGCAAAGGTGCTTTAATGATTTTCCTATGAGTATATATAGGTTGTGGTACAAGAAACTTCTTTCGGGAATGATAGAGTTCAGCAAACCAAACATACTGCAACGGTTCCCAAGGGAACAAGGAGTAATGTTAGTCACAAGGTCAGGAGACAATCCATATCTCAAGAAAGGGGAAGGGGACTAAGCAGTTTTGTCTTAAAGAGAATGTTTACTAAAGGAGACCCAAGCCTGCCTCACACAGTGACCTCAGTCCCTGGGAGCAGCGTGCTGTTCCACTTGAAGAGAGACAGAGGACTCATGGGAGAGAGCACGTAGGAATCCTCCCGTCAAACATTCCTTGACAAACAGGGCCCACAGAAGTCAATGAAATCCCTTAATGTCTTTAAAAGACAGAAAAAAAAAATCAATTTTTTAAGGTCAAAACATTTTTTTTCTCACATCGGGAAAACATTGCAATGTTAGAGCCCACAAAAGTCTATTAATTTTTGCCAAAAAAAAAATTCATGTATCTAAAGTTATTTAAATATAATTTTTAGTTTACTTTTATATTGGGAGGGAGCCCATGAGCCAGAAATTGTTAGGCCCCACCGAAGTCCCAAAGCAATTCTGCAACCATGCTGGTGTGTTTGCATATTGTCCGCAGCTGATTTTGCCAAGTGCAGAATGGAGTAGTTATAGCCGGAGAAGGCAATGGCACCCCACTCCAGTACTCTTGCCTGGAAAATCCCATGGATGAAGGAGCCTGGTAGACTGTGGTCCAGGGGGTCGCTAAGAGTCGGACGCGACTGAGCGACTTCACTTTTCACTTTTTCTTTATTGGACATAAAGTCCAGGAAAAATTTCCTGATGCTTGGCTCAGTGTATTAGGACTCATGCTATTAAACAAAATCATCTTCATAAACTGAGTTTTACTTTGAATACCATCCTGACCATGAACTTTTAAGAGAAAGTTGTGTTTTTCAAATTCTTTGTATTAAAGAACGAATGTCAACTATGTCAGTTAAAAAGTTTAAGAGAAGGAAAATCACCAAATAATCTATATTTAGATTAAATTATCTTTGTGCCAGGCTTCACACAAAATATAAAGAGAATGAAGATAAAAAGGAAATTTTAAGGGAAAAATATCTCTAAATAGTATGCTCTTCCAAATAGACATCAGTTTCAAGAAACATTTGCCTTTTGTGGCGTGAATGTGACACAATGACCTTATGAATAATTCAGCAGCTGACAATGTTAAGGGTATGGTTCCTGAGCTCCAATGCCAATTGTTTATAAGTCTGCTACGAAAGTGTGAAGAAAACAATAATAGGCCACACGTTTAGCATACAATTTTAGATTTATTTTTGGATTCCTCAAATTTGTACTATGATTTGTACTATTTTAGCTTAGACTAAAATATCCTAATTTTAAGATTCAGACTCTTGGCATTCAAGTGTCATAGGTCATGACCCATTTATTCATAAGATTTCTGGAAGATTATTTCTAAACTGGTATGAGTTTTTTCTCTAGGCATGGGAATGTGTATCGCGTGGTTTAACAACATAGAAGGGCAGTGGAAATGGTCCATGTGGCTAAGAAGGATTAGATTGTTACCAGTATTGATTAGAATTGCCAGCTCATTGGGATACTAGGAAGCAGATCAACTTGGGTTTATTAATGTTTTTAAAGTCTCTATGCACCCCTTTATGCCTATTCCAGGTCAGACCTCTCCCACCTCCCTGCCCTTGGTACACTATGCTTAAGATCACATAATCTATCATCCAAACTGGGCACATCAACTGTATTGAGGCATAATTCATATACAATATAACACATCCATTTTAAGTATATTTTTATAATTGTTTTGGCACATACGTACTTCCATCTAACCACAATCAATACAGAGAGCATTTTTAATCATCCTTGACAGATTCCTAATGCCCAAACTAGGGCCCTTATTTAGGCTCACAGCAAAACTGAGCAGGGCATACAGGGGTTTCCCATATGCTCCCTGCTCCCACACATGAATACACATGCCCCCCCCCCAATGCCCCCACCACACTGATTCATTGGTTATAATTGATGAACTTGCATTAACACATCACTGTCACCCAAAGCCCATAATTTACATTAGGGTTTACTCTTGGTGTTGCATATTCTATGGGTTTTGGGAAGTATATAATGACACATATCCACCATTATAGTATCATAGAGAGTAGCTTCATTCCCTTCTCTCCACAAACACTGGCAACCTCTGGTCTCTTCACTATTTCCATAGTTTCCTTTGCCAGAATATTATAGAATCGGAATCATATGGAATGTTCAGTTCAGTTCAGTTGCTCAGTCGTGTCTGGTTCTTTGCAACCCAATAGTCTGCAGCACGCCAGAGCCTCTGTCCATCACCAACTCCCAGAGTTTACTCAAACTCTGTCCATTGAGTTGGTGATGCCATCCAACCAGCTCATCCTCTGTCGTATAGATACAGAATGTAGCCTTTTCAAATTGGCTCTTTCACTTATTAATATTCATTTTAGATCCCTCTAAATCTTTACATAGCTTGTTAGCACACTTCTTTTTACCACTAATATTCCATGGTCTGTTGTACCAAAACGTGTTTATCCATTGTACCAAAATGTACTTATGCATTCACCTATTGAAAGACATCTTGGTTGTTTCCAAGCTTTGGAAATTATGAATAAAGCTACTATGAACTTATCCATGTGCACATTTTTGTGTGAGTATAAGTTTTCACCTCATTTGGTTAAATACTCAGGAGTGTGATGGTTGGATCATATGGTAAGAATATGTTTAGTTTTGTAAGACACTAACAAAGTCTCTTCCATAAGGGCTGTACTGTTTTGCATTCCCATCAGCAATAAATGAGAGTTTGTTTTGTTTCATATCCATGTCAGCATTTTGGTTGTCAATAATTTGGATTCTTGCCATTCTAATAGATGTGTGACATTACCTGATTGTTTTAATTTGCCATTCTTAATGATACACAATGTGGACTGTCTTTCATATGCTTATAGAAGACCCATTCTAGTGGGTCTTCTTTGGTGAGATCTTTGCCCACATTTTAATTGTTCTCCATTTATTTAACTCATTTCTCAGAGTGTTATAGTTTTCCTCATATAGATCCTATATATATTTTAAAAATTTATACCTAAGTATTTAAGTTTTGAAGATACTAACATAAATGGCATTGTGTTTTTAATTTAAAATTCCAATTGTTCATTGTTGGAATACGGGAAAGTAATAGGCTTTGTATATTAACTTTTTTCCTGCTACCATAGTTTCAGGAATTTTTTGTGGATTCTTTGGGATTTTCTACGTAGATAACCATATTATCTGCAAATAAAGACAGTTATATTTCTTCCTTTCCAAATGGTATGCAAATGTTAAGAAAAGTCCCTCTATTTCTAGTTTGTATTTTTCTTTATGTATTTGATGTGATGAATTATATAAATGATTTTTGAATGTTGAACCAGGTTTGCATTCCTGAGATAAATTCTGCTTCATCATGGTGTATAATTCTTTTCGTACATTGTTGGCTTTGATTTGCTAACTTTTTTTGAGAATTTTTGCATCTACATTCATATAAGATACTGGTCTATAGTTTTTTTTTTTTTTTCTTTTTTGGTAATGTTTTATCTGGCTTTGATATAAGGGTAATTCTGGCTTCATAGAATGATTTAGGCAGTATTCTTTCTGCTTCTATCTTTTGGAAGAAATTGTAAAGAACTGGCATACGTGTTTGGTAGAATTTACCAATGAACCTGTCTGAGCCTGGTACATTCAATTTTGGAAGGTCATTAATTGTTGATTCAATTTATTGAATAGATATGACCTATTCTGATTGTCTATTTCTTCTTGTGTGACAGATTGTCTTTCAAAATTTGTCCATTTCATCCAGGTTATAAATTTGTGAACATAGAGTTGTTCATAATCGTCCTAGCAGTCATGGAATTTAATATCCTTTTAGTGTCCATGTCCAGATCTTGAGTTCCTTAGGGCAATTGAATTGAAGAAAGTAGGGAAAACCACTAGGCCACTCAGGTATGACCTAAATCAGGTTCCTTATGATTATACAGTGGAGGTTATGAATAGATTTAAGGGATTAGATCTGGTAGGCAGATTGCCTGAAGAACTATGGACAGAGATTCATAACATTATACAGGAGACAGTGACTAAAACCATCCCAAAGAAAAAGAAATGCAAGAAGGCAAAGTGGCTGTCTAAGAGACTTTACGAATAGCTAAGGAAAGCAGAGAAATAAAAGGCAAGGGAGAAAGGGAAAGATATATCCAACTGTATGCAGAGATCCCGAGAACAGCAGGGAGCGATAAAAAAGCCTTAAATAAGCAATGCAAGGAAATAAAGGAAAACAATAGAATGGGAAAAACTAGAGATCTCCTCAAGGAAATTTGAGAGATCAAGGGAACATTTCATGCAAAGATGGGGCATGATAAAGGACAGAAACAGTAAGAAACAGAAGGGATTAAGAAGAAATGACAAGAATACTGAAAAACTATACAAAAACAGTCTTAATGACATGGATAATCCACAATGTTGTGGTCACTTACCTAAGCCAGACATTCTGGAATATGAAGTCAAGTGGCTCTAGGAAGCATTACTATGAACAAAGCTAGTGGAGGTGATGGAATTCCAGCTGAGCTCTTTCAAATCCTAAAAGATGTGGCTGTTAAGGGTTGCACTCAATGTATCAGCAAATTTGGAAAGCAGCAGTTGCCACAGGACTGGAAAAGGTCAGTTTTCATTCCAATCCCAAGGAAGGGCAGTGCCAAAGACTGTTCCAACTACCATATAATTGTGCTCATTTCACCCGGTAATAAGGTTATGCTCCAAATCCTTCAGAGAAGGCAATGGCACCCCACTCCAGTGCTCTTGCCTGGAAAATCCCATGGACGGAGGAGCCTGGTTGGCTGCAGTCCTTGGGGTCGCTAAGAGTCAGACAGGACTGAGCGACTTCACTTTCACTTTTCACTTGCATGCGTTGGAGAAGGAAATGGCAACCCACTCCAGTATTCTTGCCTGGAGAATCCCAGGGACGGGGGAGCCTGGTGGGCTGCCGTCTATGGGGTCGCACAGAGTCGGACACGGCTGAAGTGACTTAGCAGCAGCAGCAGCAGCAAAATCCTTCAAGCTAGGCTTTAGCAGTATGTGAACTGAGAACTTACAGTTTGTAAGGTTTAGAAAGGGTTTTGTAAGGTTTAGAAAAGGCAGAGGAACCAGAGATCAAATTGCCAACATTCACTGTATCATGGAGAAAGCAAGGGAATTCCAGTAAAACATCTATTTCTGCTTCATTGACTAAGCTAAAGCCTTTGACTGCATGGTTCACAAGATTGTGGAAAATTCTTAAAGAGGTAGAGTAGCAGACAACTTGACTTGTCTCCTGAGAAACCTGTATGCAGGTCAAGAAGCAAGAGTTATAACCAGACATGGAACAATGGACTGGTTCAAAACTGGGAAAGGAGTACAACAAGGCTGAATATTGTCATCCTGCTTATTTAACTTCTATGCAGAATACCTCATGTGAAATGCTTGGCTGGATGAATCACAAGCTGAAATCAATATTATCAGGAGAAATATCAGCAACCTCAGATATGCAGATGATACCACTCAAATGGCTGAAAGTGAAGAGAAACTAAAGAGCCTCTTTGAGGGTGAAAGAAGAAAGTGAAAAAGCTGGCTTAAAATTCAAATTTTGAAAAAACTAAGATCATGGCGTTTGGTTACATCAGTTCATGGCAAATAGAAGGGAGGAAAGTGGGAGCAGTGACAGATTTTAGTTTCTTGGGCTCCAAAATCACTGCAGATGGTGACTATAGCCATGAAACTGATAGACACTTGTTCCTTGGAAGGAAAGCTATGACAAACCCAGACAGTGTGCTAAAAAGCAGAGCCATCACTTTGCCAACACAAGTCTGTATCGTGAAAGCTCTGCTTTTTCCAGTAGTCATGTACAGATGGGAGAGTTGGACCATAAAAAAGCTGAGCACCAAAAAGTTGATTCTTTCAAATTGTGGTGCTGGAGAAGACTCTTGAGGGTCCCTTGGACAGCAAGGACATAAAACCAGTCAATCTGAAAGGAAATGAACCGTGACTATTCATTGGAAGGACTGGTGCTGAAACTGAAGCTCCAATACCTTGGCCACCTTATGGAAAGAGCCGACTCACTGGAAAAGACCGTAATGCTAGGATAGTTTGATAGCAAAAGGAGAAGAGGGTGAGGGCAGAGGATGAGATGGTTAGATAGCATCGCCAGCTCTATGGATGTGAATTTGAGCAAACTCTGGCAGATAGTGGAGGACAGAGGAGCCTGTTGTGCTACAGCCCGTGGGGTTGCAAAGAGTTGGAGATGGTTTAGTGACTGAACAACAATAACAATGATGTCCACGTCATCCAGGTGATGTCCCAAGTGATGTAACTTCTGATGTTAGTAATTTCTGCCCTTTTTCTCTTAGTTATGCTGGCTAGAGGTTTATAGATTTACTTGATCTTTTCAAAGGATCAACTTTCTGTTTTGTTGATTTTTTTTCTCTATTTCCTGTTTTCAATGTCATTGATTCTGTTGCATTAAAAAATTTTTCTCTTTCCTCTCTTTGGATTTAATTTTCTCTTCTTTTTAAAAATTTTCCTAAAGCAAATGCTTATATGATGCTTAGCTGATTGATTTTAGATCTCTGTTCTTTTCTGAAATATACATTCAATACTCTGGCTTTCCCTTTAAAATACTAGTTTTGCTGCATTCCACAAATTTGGATAAGCTGTTTTTTCATTTTTATTTAGTTCAAAGTATTTAAAATTTGTTTTTGAAATTTTGCCTATAACCCTTGTGTTATTTTAACATGTGTTGTTTAATCTCCAAGCATTTTGGTACTTTCTAATTATCATTGTTGATTTCTAGTTTAATTCCACTGTGGTCTAAAAGCAGACATTGTATGATCTATATTTCTTTAAATTTGTTAAAGTGTGTCTTATGGCCTAGAATGTGGTCTACCTCAGTGAATGCTCTATGTGAGATTGAAAAGAATACATATTCACAATTGTTGGATAACGTATTTTATAGTTGTCAATTATGTTAAAAAATGTGCAATGGTTTCCTTAGTGATTTTCTCTCTGCTGGATCTGCCCAATTCTGAGAGAGGGATGTTGAAGTTTTCTACTATAATAATGCATTGATCTATTTCTCCTTACAATTCTGTTGGTTTTTGTCTCACTGATTTTGATGCCCTGTATTTAGATGCATATACATTAAGGATTACTCTGTCTTCTTGGAGAATTGATCCCATTTTGTAATGTCTGTCTTGATCGCTGATAATTTTCCTTACTCAAAAGTTTGTTTTTCTGAAATTAATAGCATTGTTCTATCTTTTAGCATATTTTTTCCATCCACTTTCTTTACTCTATTTGTGTCTTCATACTTAAAGTGGGCTTCAACTACATATAATAGGGTCTTTTTTGGATACATTCTAATAATTGCTGTCTTTTAATGGGAGTAATTAGACCAGTGGCATTTATAGTAATTACTGATGTAGTTGGGTTCCCATATAGACCTACGTTTGTTAGTCTCCTACTTGTTTTTCTTTATATTTGTGTCTTCTACTCTTTTTATGTCTTTTGATTTTTTAATTAATTGAGAATTTTATATGTTTCCATTTTTTCTTTCTTAGTGTGTCAATTATCTTTTTAAAAAAACCTTTTTAGTGGTTGCCTTAAAATTTGCCCTGAGTATTTACAGCTAATTCAAATAATACTTCATTACTTCATGGGAATTGCAAGTACCTTTTAATAACCAAGCATCCCTAACTTCTCCCTCCTGTCCATAATCAGTGTATTATTGTGTCATTCACTTCAAATATATGAAAGGCATAATCACCAAATACATTGCTCTTGCTACTATTTTGAGCAAGCTCTTACCTGTTAGATCAATTAAAGAATAAGAAAAATAAAAGTCTTAATTTTAACTTCACTTATTCCCTCTTTATTGTTCTTGTATTAACAGTATTTTCTTATGTTCTATATTCCTTTTTGTTAAATTGAAATATAGCTGATTTGCAATGTTGTGTTAATTTCAAGTGTATATCAAAGTGATTCAGATATATGTATTTGTGTATATATATATATCCTTTTCTTCCAAATTCTCTTCCCTTATAGGTTATAAACAATATTGAGTATAGTTTAATGTGCCATTCAGTAGGTCCTTGTTAGTTATTGATTTTATTTATAATTTTTTATATTTTATATAAATTATTTATAAATAATTTTAAAATAAATTATTTATATATTTAAGTTTGATTCTAAAAATTCAGTAGTGTGTACTGTATTCTTGATGCTTGGGCTTCTGAAAGCTTGCTGACCCAAGGAGGGACTGCCCTTCCCCAGGATTAACTAATTCCTAGAAATAGTAGGACTTGCCTGCTAACACTCCTTGGAGTAGAAACCAATAAATCCTGAGTCCACACCCTCTCCTGCCTCCGCTTGTTGGGCTCTTGAACTCTGGGGCACTACTCACCGTTCCTTGCCGCCCCGGTAACATGTACTTGGCAACTAAGGACCACCCCTACAGTGCAGACCCCACTGAGATTTCTCAGACTATTCACTTCTAAGTCTGTGTAGCTTGCCACACCTTGCCTTGTCCATTGCCTCCCAGGAAAACCAGGATGAGGCTCCTCCCCCTCTCTTTCTGCCTGCTCCTGTCTCCTCAGGACTTCCCTCTGTGGCCCTGCATGGCGCATCTTGCCTCTTGTTTCTAAGGGGCTGTGAGGACAATAAAAACGTCTTCCTTTTTAACAATCATCTGTGTCTGTGCATCTTTCTGTGTCTGATGAAAACATAATTTGTGTCTTTATGGAGATCCAAATTGCTGACCTATATTATTTTCCTTCTCTCTGAGAGCTTCTTTGAACATTTCTTGCAAAATGTTCTTTTGCAAGAACATCAGGTCTGCTAGTAACAAATTCTCTCACTTTTTTTTTCTTTGTTTGAGAAAGTCTTTATTTCTCTGTCAACTCTTGAAGATGGTTTCACAGGTTGCAAAATTCCAGGTTTGTGGGTCTTCTTCTCTTGACACTTAAGATAGTCCACTCCTGGGACTTCCCTGGTGGTCCAGTGGTTAAAAATTTCCCTTCCAATGCAGGAGACACGGGTTGAATCCCTGGTTGGGGAAATAAGATCCCACATGCTGTGGGGAGACCAAGTCTGTGCACCCGTTACTGAGACTGCACTCTAGAGCCCATGCTCCAAAACAAGAGAGGCCTGTGTGCCTCAACAAAGAGCCTGTATAATGCAGTGAAAATCCAGCACAGAAAAAAATAAAATGTAAAATAAATAAAACAGTCTGTGCCAACCTCCTTTTGTTTGTGTGATTGCTGAGAAGTCAGATGTAATTTTTGCTCCTCTATAGATAATGCGTTTGTTTTTCTATTTGTTTGTTTTGGGCAGTTATCCTTTTTATGTTGTTTGAGCTTCCTGGATCTGTAGTTTGGTGTCTGACATTAACTTGCAGGAAATTCTCAATCATTGCTGTTTCAAATACTTCTTCTCCTGCTGGTATTTCCACTACACATATATTATACTTTTAATAGTTTTCTCCTAGTTCTTACATGTAATGTTACATTTTTTCTTTGCTTTTCAATTTTGGAAGTTTCTATTGATAAATCCTCAAACTCAGAGATTCTTTCCTTAGCTTACGTCCAGTCTACTAATGAGTCCATCAAAGACATTCTTCACTTCTGTTACAGAGTTTCTACTCTATTGAATTTGTTGCTTACATCACCCGTCTGTTCTTGCATGCTGTCTACTTTTTTCATTAGAGCCATTAGCATATTAATAATTTTTGTTTTCAGAGAGTTCTCCTATGAGTGTAATTTTTTAAAAAAGATATACAATAACAAGTGTTGGTGAGAATGTGGAGAAATTGGGACCTTTATATCTGCTGGTAGAAGTATAAAATGAGGCAGCCACTTTGGAAAGCAATTTGGCAGTTTCCAAAAGTGTTAAACATAAAGATAGCATAAGATCAAAAATTCTTCTAGGTGTCTACCAAAAGAAATGAAAACATATATCCACATAAAAATTTGTACATGAATATTCATAGCAGCATTATTCATAATAGCCAGAAGTAGGGCAATCCAAATATCTAACAACTGGTGAATAGATTGTTTATATGTTGTATATCCATACAGTAGAATATTGTTATTCAGTCGCTAAGTCATGTACGATTCTTTGCAACCCCATGAACTGCAGCACTCCAGGCTTCCCTATCCTTCATTATCTCCTGGAGTTTGCTCAAACTCAAGTCCATTGAGTCGGTGATGCCTTTCAGCCATCTCATGCTACTCAAACATAAAAAGAATGTCACAACATGGATAAATCTTGAAAGCGTTATGTTAAAGAATCCAAACACAAAAGGCCACATGTTATATGGTTCCATTTATATTAATGTCTAGAATGGGTAAATCCATAGAGAAGAAAGCAGATCAGTGGTTACCAGGAACTTTGGGAAGGGGAGAATTAGTAACTGCTGATGGGTATGGGGTGTCATATTTGTGTCATTAAAATGTTCTGCAATTACTGATAATTGATGCAAATCCTGCTAATAAACTGAAACACATTGAATCGTCCACTTTAAAGGGCAAATTGTGTAGAATGTGAGTTATATCTTAAAAATAAAATTGATTAATAAGTAAAATATAGGATATGTTAGAATATGATGACTATAGATTTGAAAGTCATTGATGACATGATTCAGCTACTAACTACCAGGGAGCCTCTATTTCCTTTTTGGCAAAATAAGGGTTTAGTCTAAATGATCTATAGGGTGGCTTCCAAATCTAGTTTCCAGTGATTCCCTCAATCTCCCTGCGTGATTAGCAATTTCAAAATAACTGCTGAAGGGTCAACTCTAGAATAAAATACAGCCCTTATACTTTAGGTATTTCATTAAAGGCATCTCTATTCTTGAGTATTGGTTATTTTATGTATTTCCCTATTAATCAAAACAACAACTTTGACTTGGTGGCATTTCTGTAAGATTATAAGTTCCCGTGAAGAATATTTCTAATTGATTGTGAGCTCATGAAGAGAAATGCTGAAGTTAAAGTAATTTACAAAATTGGGTATAACCACAAATAACAGAACAATTTTCACATGGGATTAATAAAGAAAGAAATGTGGGTAGCTGTTGGATTTTTGATCCAAGTTGTAAACATATACAATGGTTATTGTTGACATGAAAATAGATAATCAAGAATAGTGACTTCGTAAATTCTGTGAGTTCATAGATTTTGCATAAAGCTTATAGAACTGTGGTTAACGTTTGGGCTCCACGATCACCTGTCTGGGTTAGGATGCTGGGTTCACCGCTTATCAATACCAAGCCACCTGTGCCTGTGTCCTTACCTGTCGCGTGTTATAGTAGGTGTACCTCAGTAAGATGGCTGGGAGGAGTAAATGATATGATGCTTAAAGAGCACTAAGAAAAATATCCGAGCCACGGTAAGGACACAGCAAACATTAGCGTTTTCTATTTTCAGCGAATGGGCTACTCTGGGGGCCCAGATGGTAGAGACTCTTCCTGCAGCGCAGGAGACGCAGGTCGATCCGTGGGTTGGGGAGATCCCCTGGAGAAGTTAACGGCAACTCACTCCAGTGTTCTTGCCTGGAGAATCCCATGGACAGAGGAGCCCTGTGGGCTACAGTCCATGGGATCGCAGAGAGTGGGGCATGACTGAGCAAATGCATACACACAGAGGCATTTTCAACAAACACTCCAACACTTGATGAATGCTTTCCTCGTCATTCAGACGGCAAAGAATCTGCCTGCAATGGAGACTTGGAATCTGCCTGCCAGTGCAGAAGACAAGAGACTCGGGTTCGATCCCTGGGTTGGGAAGATCCCCTGGAGGAGGAAATGGCAACCCACTCCAGGATTCTTGCCTGGGAAATTCCACGGACAGAGGAGCCTGGCAGGCTACAGTTCATGGGGCCGCAAAGAGTCAGATACGACTGAGCAGCTAACACTTTCCACTTGATGAGTGTTTTAAACTCACCTGACATTGCTTTGACAAATACAGTGTTTACAGTATATTGTGTTCTAACTCAACTTTCTCAGTAGTTATTTCTTGTTGAACAACGAGATTTTTCATAAGGTGAACAACATGCTTTTTTTTTTTTAACAGAATAAAAGCAAGAAAACTTCACTAACAAGATGAAGATCCTGCTAATTATATTTGTTCCAATCTTCTGGACTGAAACCCTGACACATCAGAGCCCAGGTACCACTATATTTTATGTTTATTATTATTAGGAAACTAAATATTTTTGTGTCTCAACAAATATTTATTTTAATTAATAGAAACAAGGGATGTATTTCTTTACTGAGAAATCGAAGTAGATGGAATTTATTTGTAGTTGGTGATATACAATGTTAAGCATACTCAAGCTTTCAAAGATGACAGAAAGCTAGATGCAAAATCATGAGTTATGGTATACCTGGCCAGAAAAACTTCAATTATCACTGATTTTCTGAAGTCCTGATGTTCTGTGTCTCTATGAATAGAGTCAGCCCATTTGTTTTGTAGGTCAGTTTGCAACTTGGCTTTAATAAATGAAAGAAAAGGGAAAAAAAGGAACCTCATAGAGGAAATTATATGTATATAATAAATAATAGAAAAGCTTTCATATTCCATATATATGTAGAATATGAAAGCTAGATTTTTTTGTATTTATAAAAACATCACTCAAAGAAATATTTTTAACTCGGCATGTGCTACCCTCAGATTTCCTGATATCAGGGTCACTTTTTAAGAAATATCCTGCTTAGTTAAACATTTACGAGCAGATCACTAATTGGGAGGATGGAGGTGGCTGACCATTTCTGCTCAAGTCAACACTGGTGTGTTTTTCCATCATCCAGACGCTCTTCATGAGGTACGCATATATTCCCTCACCCCTAGTTGCTGTGAATATTGCTTACAGTGGCTCACAGCAGTACCTCGCTTTCTCAGGAGAATTGCCCTTGGCTTTCCCAGAGCCACCTTACCCAGGAGGTTATGCCTGTGACCCTCCGATCCTTCTCTCCGATTCTTGGGGAAGGTCTGTAGCTGATAACTGACTGTTGTTAGTCACTAAATCATGTCCAGCTATTTTGTGACCCCATGGACCACAGCCAGCCAGGCTCCTCTGTTCATTCAGTACTTTCCTAGGCGACCATACTGGAGTTGGTTGCTATTTCCTTCTCCAAGGGATCTTCCCAAACCAGGGAACGAACCTGTTTCCTGGACTGACAAGCGGATTCTTTACCACTAAGCAGATAAGGAAACTGTTTTCTACATTGGCAGGTGGATGCTTTACCACTAAGCCATCCCTCTTGAGCCAAAGAGGGATGCTCCGTGTAAAGGATGCACCAGAGTCTCCTCAAATCAAGCCACATCCTGCTTCTCTTCCTCTGCCTCCCCTCAATCAAAAGCTCCTGTTTCAGATCTGCCTCTATGATCTCCAGCCCAAGATAGCTGCTTCTCTGCTTGATACTGTTATAAAAGTTGCTTTTAATCCACAGGCCACTTGGCGACTTTCTGGTATCACATTGTTTATTCTTTTAGTACAATATCAAGTTGTTTGGGGTTCCAAAAAGCCAAAAAGCAACAACAAGAAAAATGTCAGTTGGTTGCCTTTGGCACAGAGTTGAGGAAGAAAAATCTGTTGTTAACGTTACAGAAGTTCTCTTGTTTGACATTTTAGCATAAACAAGTACAGTTTCCTCTGACCTCCAGAAGACTCTTTCCTCGGGATTCTGAGTTACCCTTAACACTAGGACATAATCTCAAAGGAGATGTGGTTAAAAAACCAAGGCTAAACCATCACCTCATTTGGGTCTGTGTCATCTTATTTTGATAGGGCCAGGCCCTGAGTATGCTGATGTGGTGTTTCTGGTGGACAGCTCCGACCGCCTGGGAATTAAGTCCTTCCCGTTTGTGAAGGCCTTCATCAACAAGATGATCAACAACCTCCCCATAGAGGCTGACAAGTACCACGTGGGCCTGGCCCAGTACAGCAACAGGCTCCACAGAGAGTTCCTGCTCAGAGCCTTCAAGAGCAGGGGCCCCATGTTGAATCACATCAAGAAGAACTTCGAGTTCCTGGGGGGCTCCTTGCGGATTGGGAATGCTCTCCAGGAGGTCCACAGGGCCTACTTCTCAAGTGGGAGGGACAAGAAACAGTTTCCCCCGATCCTGGTGGTCCTGGCTTCCGCTGAGTCTGAAGATGCTGTGGAAGAGGCCGCCGAAGCACTGCGCAAAGATGGGGTGAGGATCGTCTCTGTGGGGATGCAGGGGGCGTCTGAGAAGACCCTGAAGGCCATGGCCACGGGCCAGTTCCACTACAGCCTCCGGACGGCCAGGGACCTCAGCACATTCTCCAGAAACATGACGCAGATTCTCAAAGATGCAGTTCAGTACAAAGATGGAGTAGCCCACTCTGATATAGAAGGTAAGGAGGTCCTTGGTTGAAGAGGTGTCCTACCCCCATGCACTCTGACCCAGAAAGCCATCTCCTATTATCTCTAGGGTGCCACCCACAAGAAATCTCTATTTCATGCAGAAATGTAGAAGACCTCCTTCTCATCAACTTTCATTCCTGATCCCCTGAAGCTAAAAGGAGACTACCACAGCTTCTCATTTGAAAAATGCTTTATTTATGTCTTAGGAAAGTTCTCCATAAGACCCCCAAACAGAAGAGTTTTGAGTAACAATATAGTTTTCTTAGGAGGTAATCCTAGAAAGCCTTACCACAGAGAGGGTGGTGTGAGACAGGAGGCCACGTATGCAATGTTGACGAGCAGGTGAAACAGGTCAGCACCCACATGGAAGGCACCCAGTAAGTATACTGCACTGCTGAGGGGGGTCCAACCATTCCATCCAGAGCGAGGGAGAAAGAGTTCCTAGCAAATGGATTTTCCTGGCTGACTCTGTGCTCAGTTGATGATGAGAGGCTATTCTGAGTAGGTGCTATCTAGTTCTAAGACTCAAGGAAGCCACTTGGTGTGGTCAAAAGTGCCCTTACTACAGGTCAAAAAGATCCAGACAATGGCGCTAGCTGGCTGTGAACTTGAGGAAGTAGAGTTGTCTCTTTCTCTGTGAGCCTTGCATCAGCACCCTCATTTGTAAGATATAAAAGTTGGAATGATCTTGAAAGTTTTTTCCTGCTCTCATTCACCAATTCCTTGGCTATCACTCTGGATTGATTTTGTAATCAGACCAGGCTATGCCTTCATAAAAAGTAGACTTCCTGAATAAGAAGTTTATTGCTTTCCCTTGTAACATTACAGGACTAGTGCTCTGGTTGACCAGTTGTTTTGCTTCTATTCAAATAATTGGGCTGGTGGTGGCTCTTCCATCTTCAAATATTACTTTCAAGGTGCCCTGGGAATTGGTATGAAGCTGGTGAAGGGGAAAAAGAGGGAAGGTCATTCACGGGATGATTTTATGGGCTCAGCTTGGAAGAGGCACACATTAGTTCTGCTCACATTTCTTTAGTAAGATCTTAGTCCAATGGCCACACCTAACTGCAGGTGAGGCTGGGAACTATGTCTAGTCTTGTGAGCAAGAAGAGGAAATGGGTTTGGGTAAGTATTGGGCAGCCTCTGTTCAGTTAGTGTTGCCTCTGAAGCACCAGGAAGTACTTTTACCTCCACCTTTCCCAGCCTTCATTCCTTCTGCCTTGGGGGAAATAGCAAGTTCTCAGAGCACATGTACTTCTCCTCCTAGAAGGACCCTCCTGTGACCCTTCCCTGGTGACTGAGACAGTAAAGAATCTGCCTGCAATGCGGGAGACCCGGGTTCAATCCCTGGGTTGGGAAGATCCCCTCGAGGTGGGTGTGGCAACCCACTCCAGTATTCTTTCCTGGAGACTCCCCATGGACAAGGGAAGCCAGCAGACTACCATCCATGGGGTCCCAAAGAGTCAGACACAACTGAGTGACTAAGCACATGAATAAATGTGACCCTTCACCTTGGGAACCTTGGAGATCTTACAACCCGGTAGATAGCCTGAGGTCTCCATGACAGTAGGCTTTACCACCTTCTTAGAAGGCTCTGGGTACTGCCGTGTTCCTCTCACTCCTCCTGATTTATTTCACAGCAGTATATGGTTGAACAAGGGTTGCTTGTCAGGACCCTATCCTTCCCTTTGAAAGTGAAAGTGTTAGTCACTCAGTGAGGTCTGACTCTTTGCGACCCCATGGACTTAGTCCACAAGGCTCCTCTGTTCATGGAGTTCCCCAGGCAAGACTATTGGAGTGGATTGCCATTCCTTTCCTGATCCAGGGACTGAACCCAGGTCTTCCACATTGCAGGCAGATTCTTTACCATCTGAGCCACCAGGGAAGCCTAGAGGTTAAGAATAAGGGTTTTGGAATCTGAGTTCAAACCCTGGCTTGGCTGCTAAGGGCCTTGAGTAAGCTGCTTAACTTTTGAGCTCCAGTTTCCTTACCTATAAAGTGAGGATAATAGTGTTGGCCTTATGATATGAGTGATATGACTTGTATGGAGTTTGGCAAACAATTTGTAATAGCTATTTGCAAATAAATGCTGAGCTGAGCAAGCCATGCTGAAAGTTTGTTTTTAGCCAACTATGTGGGGGTTCAGAGTACATTAGTAGATTTATGAGACTTATAATTCCACAAATACTTCTGAGCTCCTACCAGGCACCAGGTACCGGAGAGATAGAGGTAAGTAAGATATGTCTTTTGGCTTCTAGAGCTCACTATCTTAGGGTAGCTTTTGGCAAGATTTGAGTTTATCTCTCAGCTGCACTTATCACAGTTGTGGTTACCCCATCTGTGCCTGGAGTGGGTATTTTCTGTGCGTGTGATATACTCTCCCCTGCATTCCAGATTTATACAGCCAACTGCTTACCTGGCATCTTCAATGGATCTCTAACTTAGCATGTCTGAAACAGAGCTCTTGACTTCTCCTTCCAACTTGTTCGTCCTGCTATCTCCCCTATCTTGGAAAAAGACACAACCAACATCCTCTCACTTGTTCACATAGAAAACCTAGGCGTTTTCAACACTACTTTTTGTCTCCTACCATATATCTAATTTATCATCAACTCCTACATTCTATCTCGAATTCATGTATCAAAACTACTCTTGTTGTTCTATCTTATCTGCTTTATCTTTGCCCAAGAACCATTATCTATTTCCTGTATTAAGGCAATTACTTTTAAGTAAATTTTAATGAGCTCATTGTCTCCCTTCAGGAACCAGAGTGATATTTAAAAGATGCGAATAGGATCATGTGAGTCCCGTATGAATGGACCTGGTTCCCTCTGACCTCATCAGTCATTGTTCCCCTCGCTCATTGCCTCCAGCTACTCTGAGCTTCTTGCTTGTTTCTTCTTCTTGCCCTTCTTTCTGCCAGGATTATTCTTTTTTTTTCCAAACAACGTGCAGCTGAATCTTTCTCTTCGCCTTTCTCAACCTAAATGTGATCCTTTCAGAGAGGCCTTCCCTAACTTATTTATGTCTCAGATAATTTAGTTCTTACCCCACATCACCAACATAGGACAGCTCATTTGAGACACCTATTTTATCTTCCTTGTTAGCATTTATTGTGGTCTGGACTAATATAATCTATTTTTCTGTCCTCCCCATTGAGTAAGAACTCCCTGAGATCAGAGATATTTCCATGAACTCGTACCTATATCTCAGCATTTGAAAGTGGTGGTGGTGGTTGGTAGAGGCGATGGTAGTCATACTGGTGGTGAAGTTGGTCATGAAGATCATGGTGATGGGACGTGATAGGAAAACTGGTAAGGTGAGTTCTTCAGATAGAGGAAGAGTGTTTCAAGGTCTCTGAAATCTATGGCCAGTGTAAATTTTGCTCAGAATTTTTATTTATTTTTTTCAGCAAAAAATTGCTACCTCTATATGCCATGACTCCCTCCATTTTCCCTAATGACGTCTGACAATCTATACGGCGGCTTTCTCACTCTGAGCCAGGGGTCTGTACTAACCTACCTGCCTTTTCTCTCTCCATAGTCCCCTTTTCCAGGGCCTGTAAGAAAGATTCAATTGCCGACCTCATGTTTCTGGTGGATGAGGCCGTTGGGACCACAGAGAATCTAGGGCTCCTGCAGAACTTCCTGAAGAACGTCACCTCCTCCATGGATGTGCATAACAACTGCCTGCGGCTTGGGCTTATGAGTTACAGTGACAGAGTCAAGACGTTTTCTCTTCTGAACTCGAGCACAACCCTGTCTGAATTTCAGGAGCAAATCCAGAAGCTTTCTCTGGGGGCTGGGAAATCCAATGCTGGAGCTGCCCTTAAGCAGATGCGGAGGGAAGGCTTCTCAGCATCACATGGCAGCAGGCGGGCCCAAGGAGTGCCCCAAATAGCAGTCCTGGTTACTAACAGGCCGGCGGATGACAATGTGCGGGAGGTGGCCCTCGACCTCCGGCTGCAGGATGTAACTGTGCTTTCCGTGGGCATTGAAGGGGCCAACAAGACCCAGTTAGAAGAAATAGTGTCTTACCCTCCGGGACAGACCATCTCCATGCTAAGGTCCTATGCAGACTTGCATAATTACAGTAAGAACTTCTTTAAAAAGCTCCAGAATGAAATATGGTCCCAAATTTCGACTCAGGCCGAACAAGTGGAACTTGATAAAACTGGTATGTTTTAAAAAATACTTTTCATGTTATAAAAATAATAGGAGCAGTTGTCAAGGGTGGGAGCAGGGTCAGGCTCAAGGACTTACTGTAATTGGGTATAGGAATTTTGGGAGTTATGAAAATATTCTAAAGCTAGATTTTGGTGATGGTTTCTCTTTATAAATTTTCAAACCTTATGACTTTCCTAAATGCTATTAAATGATTGCAATGGATGTTTTAAGCATGTAAGTCATAACAGGAATAAAATATAAAAATGGTAATTGTAAAATAGTTTAATAGTGTTGATGAACATTAAAAAAAAATCTCTTGTAGTCTTATCTTTCAGATAAAGCCATTCTTAACATTTCTCTTATCTTTTAGTCTCTTCTCTCTCTCTACACTCATGGACACACAAACACATGCATACACATTTTAAAAAAATGATGTAACATGGGTATCAGTGCTGTTGAAAAGAACTTTATGTAATGATGGAAATGTTCTTTGTCTTCACTGTTCAGTAAGGCAGCCACTAGCCAACTTTGGCTATTGAGCACTTGGAATGTGGCTAGTGGAACTGAAGAACTGAGTTTTAAGTTTAATTTAGTTTTAATTTATTTTTATTTTAACAGCCACATGCTGGTGGCTGGCATATTGGACAATGCAGGAACACACTGTTGGGTACTTGTTGTATCATTGACAATTACCTCTGACTGTGACTAACAAAAGGAAAAAAAAATAACAATGATTTAGATATGATAAAACTATTTTCTGTTTCACAAATAAGTCCTAAGGTAGGTATAAATAGCTGGATGCTACACCGTGTCAATGTCTAAGTTATTTTCTTGTTTGTGGTCTCTATTCCCAGTATCATAATCCAAGATAACTGCTCCTGGCATTATATTCACATCCAGCAACTAGAATGATAAAATAGAAGGAAAAGGCAGGCTTCTCCCTCTTTTTCTTCAAAGATATTCCCAGGAATTACACCTGCCATCTTTGCTTACATCCCATTGGCCAGAACTTAGTCATATATCACTCCTCATTAATGTAATCTTTACTTGGGGCAGCCAAGTACCTCAGCAAATTACTGGGGCCTAAATTAGTTTAGAAGAGAGAATGGATGTTAGGGATAACCAGGATGATATGCCTTACTCCCTTTTCTATCAACCTTATACCATGAACTTTTGTCCACCTCTTTAATGTTCATTGATAATATTCTTTTTAGGTTGGAAGTAATATTCCGTCCTCTGAGTATAACATAATTTGTTTGATATAGCCTAAATTGTTGGATATAGAGGTTGTTGCCAGTATTCTGCTCTTATGAAGATCTTAGCAGGGATCATCATTGTACTTATATCTTTATCCACAAATGAATCTGCTATAGCCTTACCAAGTTCTTTTCAAAGGTGCCAGGACACACAGACAAAAGATACTCGATGTGACTTTGAGTTTATCTACTTCTGAGCTATCTGCTGTCTTTACACATTTCCCTGCAATAAAATGCTTTCAAACAATTGGATTCAAATTTGGCAGTGCCCACCTGGGAAAGAATCCACCAATCACATTAAAGGTTAATTTTAAACTCACATTAGTCAACTGAAAGTGTAAACACGCAGTCCTGGGCCAGCCCTCACTTTCCTCTTGCATATATACATTACACGGCAGCAGCAAAGAGCCAGTATCCTGTTACCTCCTGCATGATGCAAACAGCAGTCCTTCAGAGTGGCAGCTGATTTGTTGTAGTATAAAGTTTAAGGCATAGGGGGATGTGTAGTGTGGTTTGTCTCAGAGAGTTTGCAATTACGTGACAGAAACTATTGTTGCCATTATAGAATTTCTAAATGGGAAGAAATGGGACCAGGGCTAGGACGAGGGTATCCTTATCTTCCATAACGCCTCAGTAAGTGGCTTCGCATTCATTCAGTGGCTCTCAAATATTGGTACCTGACTTAGGTTGGATTCCTCAGATGTAGATGTCAGATAAGGATTCATGTAAAATTAATGTATTAAAAATATACCCAGGAAAACTGGATATCGGTAGGGAATTGAGCATATGGGACCAGGAATGGCAGGATGATAAACAAAGTCCCATGGAGGGCCAATTCCACTGAACCATTCTAGAGACAGTGTGGGTTAAAGCTTAGAGTTGTCCTACTCAGGGGGCAATGTAACCAAAGGATTTATATTCCAGCACACAGGAGGAAATATTCATTTCCAGACACTTCTGGCTCAAGTGAAAAGCGAAAAGGATTTCAACAACCTGAGCAGCCACCCACCCCTAGACACTGGTGCTAACTGTTGAAATGAAAGTGCTAGGAACTGGTTACACAAAAATGGTAAAGGATTTGAGGGGAATATAGGTGGAGCACCCGCAGTATCTACTATGAGTTTATCAGGGTTTCCTGAAGAGATTGTTAATAATTCAGTGGCCCAATCCAATGACCAGTGTCTGAAGGTAGGGCAGGCCTTTTAGAAAGCTCTCCAACGAACTCACACTAGCAATATCTGAGAACCACTGCCTCAGTGAATTTGCCATGGTCTGCAGTGAGAGAGCCAGATTTGCAGTTTCAAAAGGGTCAAACACAGACAACCCATCTCGACTGACTTAGTCACTGCTGTATCCACCACCTCCGATACTACTGTTATCAATTTATTTAATAGAACTTCATTAAAGGAAGGAAAATCTTACATTAACCAATCCAGGAGACGGATGGATAAGAAAAGATTGATGATTATCTTTGTAATGGAACTAGAGTACCAGGGACCTGGACACTGAAGACCATATTCCTCTGAGAAATACAGTCTCTCCCTGTAGACATATATACAAGTAGGAAGCTAGACTGTAAGCAAAAGATTGCTGGAGGATGTGGAATCAGAGCAAAGGAGTTAGTTTTATGGCTTAAATGTCTTGTGGTTAGTCAGGGGAATGATTCTATTTTAAAGCCCAATATATGGATCTATATATCTAGATAACTGTGCAGGTGAGACCTTGCCCCAGGGGACACATTTTCCTTCAACCCTGTCCAACTGAACTTTTTAGATGGATATATTCTGTAGTTATACTGTCCCATGTAACAGCCACATGGAACTGTTAAGCACCTGAAAAGTGGCTTTTGCAACTGAAGAGATGACTTTTACATTTTATTTAATTTTAAGCAGTTTAAGTTCACGTTTTACTAGAAACATGTGACTAGTGGCTGGTGTATTGGACTGGCACAGCTCCAGGACGGGATGGATGGGCATTGCCATGGTTACCCCCTGGGACTTGAATTTTTTTCTTCCTCATTACTGACCACCATTTTTCTTTATTAGATATATAAATCAATTCATTCTGGTCTCTATCACATGTTTCTGTCTGGGGATCAAACTTGTCTTTTGCAGATAACTGCTTCAGTTGAGTTCAGTTCAGTTCAGTCGCTCAGTCGTGTTCGACTCTTTGCGACCCCATGAATCGCAGCACGCCAGTCCTCCCTGTCCATCACACACTCCCGGAGTTTACTCAAACTCATGCCCATCGAGTCGGTGATGCCATCCAGCCATCTCATCCTCTGTCGTCCCCTTCTCCTCCTGACCCCAATCCCTCCCAGCATCACAGTCTTTTCCAACGAGTCAACTCTTCGCACAAGGTGGCCAAAGTATTGGAGTTTCAGCTTCAGCATTACCTTTGCCCTAATACTTTATATGTTGACTTCATAGTTTAATTCTCAAATTTATTTTCAGTGTTTCTGATTTCTTAAGAGCCAACTCCCCATAGCCTGAAGTAGTGTCAACAGCTATAAGTTACGAACAAGCTATCAAGAAAGAAAATATTTCTGAAATGACTAAATTGTCTTGTATTTTAGAGACCTTTTCACATACTCAACCAGGTAACTGTGCATATAACCTAGATTTAAAGGTATATTTTTTTCTTCTACTGAATTAAAAAAATGGCTAAGTAGAGTAGTAAAGAGACTATTAGGAAAGCTAAAGCACTTTTTGACAGAGAATCTGCTCAACAAAGGAAAAATATTGAGGGCTCTTTCATTTACAATTTTCTGTTGAAATCTTGTGATGTACCAGGCCTCAGCTGGGCAGAAGCAGAAACCTAGGCAAAGTGTCTGCCTTCATGGAGCTGACACTCTGTGTCAGGAAACAGGCTGTGATCATGAACAAATTAATAAAGTAATTTCAGGAAGTAATGGGTATCATAAAGAAAGTAGACAGGGTAATAGGATAGATAATGATTGATGTGCTTTAGCTGGAAGGGAAGAGAAGGGCTTCTAAAGAACCTAGAACATTTGAGTTGACACATCCATGAGATGAGAAGGAACCAGCCATGTGAAGATTTGGGGGGAAGAATATTTCAGGAAAGAGGACAGGCACAAAACTACAGGAGGAAGCTCAGTGTTGCTGAAACACAGTGAGGAAGATAAAGAATTGCTAATTCCCTTGTGGTTCGGCTGGTAAAGAATCCACCTGCAATGCAGGAAACCAGGGTTCGATCCCTGGGTTGGGAAGATCCCCTGGAGAAAGGAAAGGCTACCCACTCCAGTATTCTGACCTAGAGAATTCCAAGGACTGTATAGTCCATGGGGTTGCAAAGAGTCATATACAACCGAGCAACTTTCACTCACTTAGTCAGAAATAGGATGAGAAAGACAAGGAGGAAAGGTTAGTGTTATTTTTCAATTTAAAATTCTGACTACAGTGATAAATCATTTAAGTAGAAGAGTAATACGGTCCGGTTCTAGTTTTAAATATATTATTCTAGTGGCTCCAGGTAGAAGAGGTTATTGGGAAAGTTAGAAAGTCATCTGAACCTATTTCTCAACGGAATGATAAGGCATAAACTACAAATGCAGACAGGTGTCAATACCAGAAAATCAATCTTAAAAAGCCTGGAGGTTTGGGATCTGGTCCATAGTCTTTAATTCACTGCGTGACCTCGGTGACCAGGCCTCACTCAGTTTCAATTTCCTCACAAGGTGGTGGTAAGTTTCGCAGGAGAAAACGGATCTGAATGTGCTCAGTGAAATGTCCAAGCCTCAGCTGAAGTGTACTCATTCTTCAGAAGCTGTTACCGAATTCAAACTCACTCTGCTCTTGATACACAATAGGCCAGTAAATCTGAGATATGAGGTGTTAAGGTAAGGAATAACAACTTTGTTTGGAAAGTCAGCAGACTGAGAAGATGGCAGACTAATGTCTCAAAATAATCATCTTATGAGGCCTGGATGCCATGTTCTTTTATAGAGCACAAAAGGGGTGGAGGTGAGGAAGTAAAAACATCATACATTTTGCAAGCATCTCCTGGAAAGGCCAGCCTCAGGGATGGGGGTGTTACTTTCTTCTTTTTGCAGTCCTTCACAGGTGGACAGAATCAGAATGTTTCCCTGAACAAAGGTACTTTAGCTTTCCATTCAGGCAGGGTGGCAGAGTTCCCAAGGCAAGCCGTTATGTATAGGCAGTATTCTTTCAGTGAACAAAAGCAGCAGGAAGCAAAGGCTAAAGTAAAAGAAACAGATCCAACATGTAGTCAGATTTTGCTCTTCCCTGTAACAGCTTCCAGCCTCAGGCTCCTCTCCAAATCCTTCTGCAAAGTTCTCTCCAGGTTCTCTGCAATTAACAGAGGATGTACTTTCTGTTTTCAATTTTTCTGCAGGCTGTGTGGACACAAAGGAGGCCGATCTCTATTTCCTCATCGATGGCTCGGGAAGCATTCAGGTGAAACACTTTGAGCAAATCAAGGAATTCATGTTGGCGGTGATAGGGATGTTCAGCATTGGTCCAGACAAAGTTCGAGTCGGAACTGTGCAGTATTCCAATGAGAGGAAAGTGGAGTTTGATATCAATGACTACCTTAATGATGTGAAATTAAGAAAGGCTGTTTCTAACATCAAGCAACTTGGCGGCGGAACTCGTACTGGGGCAGCCCTGGATTTCATGCTGCCACTGATGAAGGCGGGAAGGAAGCAGCGGACAAATGAGGTACCCTGTCATCTCATTGTGTTGACCGATGGGCTATCTGAAGATGCTGTCCTCGAACCTGCTGAGAGAGTAAGGGCTGAAAATGTCACCATCCATGCGATTGGTATTGGGGAGGCTAACAGAACACAACTGAAACAAATTGCTAGGGAAGAGGAAAGAGTTAACTTTGGGCAGAACTTTGATGCTTTAAAAGCCATCAAAAATGAAGTCGTTCACAGCATCTGCACTGAGAAAGGTAAGCAAAACAAAAAGGCTTTATTATCTGTACTTTCTTAGTTGTTTCAGGGGCACTAATAAGCCAAGTAGACGAGTGATGTGACCATTCATCTGGCTCACATTTTGCTGAAGGGGTTCGGCTCCTGACTTTAAACCAATTGCCAAGGTGGGAGAATCCCTCTGTAGACAGCTGCCCCGAGGCCATCTTGAAAGCTGTAGGTGAGAAGGTTGCTAAGGATGCTGTTGCCTTAACCAAGCCCACTGCCATGGAGGTGAAAGTGTTAGTCACTCACGTGTCTGACTCTTTGTGACCCCATGGACCATAGCCCGCCAGGCTCCTCCGTCCGTGGAATTCTCCAAGCAAGAATACTGGAGCGGGTTGCCATTCCCTTCTTCAGGGGACCTTCCTGACCCAGGGATTGCAGCCAAGTATTCTGCTTTGCATGCAGATCCTTTTACCCTCTGAGTTACCAGGAAAGCCCTGTAATGTGTGTGTGTGTGTGTGTGTGTGTGTGTGAGACACACTAATGGAGGCAGATGGGAACAGTGGAAAGAAAACGGGCTCTGGTTTTCAGGGGGTTAGGATTCGACTCATGTCATTACTTGAAACTTGTACTTGCTCATCTGTAAAATTAGGACAGCACCTCCATCAGAATATCCTTACAGTAAATACAAACTGTTATTTCTTTATTATGAAAGCATACCTAGTACATATGTAACCCCGGTTTATTTTTATTCATAATGCAAACAACACACTTGCATTTTTGTTCTGACTAAAAATTAAGTAACAGAAGTTAGGAAGAACAATGTGAAAATTCCTGCTGTGGACCTTGAATGGGTTACTTACTGTCTACCTGGCTTGGTCCTGTATGTGCAGGCTAATTATGAAGCTTAAAGGAAATAATGCATGTGGAGCATTTAGAAGAGGGCTTAGCCCATGGCAAGCGCCACATAAAGTGTGATTATTATAAAAGTCGGTCAAGGTGTTCATCGGTATGGAAAAGAAAAGAATTCTCGCTTTACTCGAACTTACAAAAGTGAAACTGTGTTGGAATTTTCTCTGAGTCATTAAAATCCATAGAAAAATAAGCCAGCAAATAAGTAACATCGACAGTAAAATCCTAAATCATAACTTTATTGACCTATTTCATCCCATTATGGACAGGAGTAAAGTTGGGTCTTCAGGATGTCTTAGAAACAGCATGAATACAAGTTCTTTTATGTTTCCTGCAGTTGATGCCAAGGAAAGTAAAAAGATTTCAGGAGAAATAAAATAGACTGTATTTGAGGTCTTTTCAAAGGCAGGGACCAGTCTGAGGAGGGACAGGATATTTATTATTGGTAAAGTAGCTGCAGTCCATGTGCCCAAACCATAGCATACCTGAGGGAAGAGACACTGTGGACACAAGGACAGGAGCCACAGATGGTGAACGGAGAGCCAGAAAAACCAAGACGCCAAAGCTGGATGGCCTAGGAAGAAACTGATTGCTCTTGGAGAGGACGTGGATGGAGCGAGGCCCAGGGTGTCCATTCACGGGCAGGGTAAGAGGCTCTAGTCAAAAGGCCCCATTCCACACAACAGAGAGTATTGTTTCTCTCTTGTGTCGTTGTCCAGGGTGAGCAGTCCAGGTCTAGCAAAGAGGCAGGTCCATTTGCAACACATAGTAACTATCTGTAGGTCAAAGATGGGGCTCCATACCCTGTCATCTTTGGTGTGTTCTGTTTGTGGAAACAGAGATAGGACCAGGGGCATCTCATCAGGCTCAACTGTTTTATTGTTCAGACCTAGAAGGGGTTAAATCACTCCTCCTCATAGCTACTAACAAATCCACAGTCCAGGGCCACATCTAGCTTCAAGGAAACGTGGGAAATGTAGTCTTTACCTGGGCGGCCATCTTCCTGGTTGAAATTCTCTTATTGACATAGAAGGAATGGGAGATGAGGTGGTTCAGTTCAGTTCAGTAGCCCAGCTGTGTCCGATTCTTTGTGACCCCTGGGATTGCAGCATGCCACGCCTCCTTGTTCATCACCAACTCCTGGAGTTTACCCAAACTCATGTCCATTGAGTCGGTGATGCCATCCAACCATCTCATCCTCTGTCGTCCCCTTCTCTCCCGCCTTCAATCTTTCTCAGTATCAAGGTCTTTTCCAATGAGTCAATTCTTCGCATCAGGTGGCCAAAGTATTGGAGCTTCAGCTTTAGCATCAGTCCTTCCAATGAATATTCAGGACTGATCTCCTTTAGGATGGACGGGTTGGATCTCCTTGCAGTCCAAGGGACTCTCGAGAGTCTTTGCCAACGTCACAGTTCAAAAGCATCAATTCTTCGGCCAACAAAGGTCCGTGTAGTCAAAGCTGTGGTTTTTCGATGAGGAGGTGGATCCCGTGAATAGTGACTGCATGTAGAAATCTCGCCCTTTGACATGTTATTTGCGGAAGAGAGCATTCCACACCTCCCAGCACTGGGGATTTATCAAGACCCTCGAACATCTTTGGCAATTTCCCTATTCACAACTTGCAAAATGGCCCCAGGGCAGCATTGATCTCAAATGGTTTTAATCCCACTCCTGGGCTTTATGTTGTTGTTTTTGTTGTTGTTTAGTCACTATGTCAGGTCCAACTCTTTTGCAACCTCATGGACTGTAGCCTGCCAGGCTCCTTTTGTCCATGGGATTTTCCAAGCAAGAATACTGGAGTAGGTTGCCATTTCTTTCTCCATAGGATCTTCCTGACTCAGGGAATGAACCTACATCTTCTTCATTGGCAGGTGGGTTCATCAGCTCTGAGTCACCAAGGAAGTTCCGGTGGACCTCATATAAATTATTAAAAAATAGTAAACATTTGGAAATTAGCTGTGTGTCTCAGGGAACTCAAACACAGGCTCTGTATCAACCTAGAGGAGTGGGATGGGAGAGAGATGGGAGGGCATTTCAGAGGTAGGGATATATATATACCAATGGCTGATTCACGTGGAGGTTTGAAACAAAATTCTGTACAGTAATTATCCTTCAATTAAAAGTAAATAAATTTAAAAAAAGAAAAGAAAGGTAAAAAAAATAGTAGACATTTTAAAATTCTTCTATGGTTGATGATAACTGGTCGTATACAAATAGTATGGGATAGATTCTGTAAGGACTGAGGAAGGTAGTGGTAAGAGAATGGCAGTGATAACAAAAGAAAGGGTTAAGACTAAGGAGATACATGCTAAAGACAATACATTTACAATTTATGCTATATATATATATATATATATATATGTACTATGGTGCATATGTGTGTATACATATGCAAATATATACACACACAAACATGGCTTCCCAGGTGGCTCAATGTTAAAGAATCTGTCTTCAATGCAAGAGATGCCAGAGATGTGGATTCGATCCTGGAGTCAGGAAGATCCCCTGGAGGAGGGCATGGCAAGCCATTCCAGGATTCTTGCCTGGAGAATCCCATGGACTGAGAAGCCTGTCAGGCTACAGTCCATACGGTCTCAAAGAGTCAGACAAGACTGAAGCAACTGAGCATGCACATATGCACACACACACACACACACTCACACATGCACACACTCACACACACACTCTCACACACACTCACAGTCACACACACTCACACATGCACACACTTACACACACACTCTCACACACACTCACACACATACACACTCACACACACTCACACTCACACACACACACACACATGAATTAATAGCACTTTTTTATGGCTTATAGAAATCGATCTTCTATGTGTGTATATATGCACAGATATGTACGAGGTGGAAGTGAAAGTGTTAGTCACTCAGTCGTGACTGACTCTTTGTGACCCCGTGGACTGTAGCCCACCAGGCTCCCCTGTCCATGGAATTTTCCAGGCAAGAATACTTGAGTAGAAAGACAGCTGTTCCCTTCTCCAGGGGATCTTCCAGACTCAGAAATCAAATCTGGGTCTCCTGCACTATAGGCAGATTCTTCATCATCTGAGCCACCACATATATGCATATATACGCCCACTTCCAGTCCATGGGGTATCAACAGATTTTATGTATAAATAAAGTAATAGTCCCTGTTGAATGGATATGTGCTTACTAATGTATTTATTATCTCTAGTAAAAACTTTTCACCCCAATTTCTAATATTGATATTTTTAATTGCTTTAATTTATCCCAGAAAGAATGCTATATAAAGGTTACTTAGAATTTTGTGCTTCAAGAATACACATAAAACCCTGAAATATTAGTCATATTAGTGCCAAACATTGATTACTTTTCTCTGACTTTCTTTGTTGATCACCACTGTATCCTTAACACTTGGCCTGATGCTCGCCATTTCATACACTTCAAGAATTATGAATTATGAATAAGTGCATAATGCATGCATGCATAAGTGACTGAATGAATATATACTTTAGGAGTTGCATTTCTTCTTTGAAAAATTTAGATAGTCATCAATGAATTTCTGATTTAGGGTTCTAGTCAGCAGAATACTACAAAAGAAACAAAATTTTCAAATGCAGTGGCAGTTGCTTGAGTTAATTTTTGATATTTACTGATTAAAGTATTTATTTCTGCTTTACTGTCTCTTACATATTCTGATAACCATGCCAACCTGGTATGTTTCTGGTCTTTTTGATCACATGCAGGATGTGAAAACATGAAGGCCGACATCATGTTTCTGGTGGACAGTTCTGGCAGTATAGGACATGAGAATTTTGAGAAAATGAAAACTTTCATGAAAAACCTATTAGATAAGATTCAGATTGGTGAAGACAAAAGCCGAGTTGGTGTAGTTCAATTCAGTGATGTTAGTAAGGAAGAATTCCAGCTTAATAAATACTTCACACAGAAAGAACTTTCTGATGCAATAGACAGCATGAACCCCATCAGTGACAGGACTTTGACTGGAAGCGCGATAACCTTTGTGGATCCATACTTCACTGAGGCCAAGGGGGGCCGTGCAATGGTGAAAAAGTTTCTCATCCTTATCACTGATGGAGAAGCCCAAGATGATGTGAGAGACCCCGCAAAAGCTCTTCGGGACAAGGGTGTGGTCATCTTCTCCGTGGGGGTATACGGGGCCAACAGGACTCAGCTGGAGGAAATCAGTGGGGACGGCAGCCTAATCTTCCACGTGGAGAACTTCGATGATCTAAAGTCAATAGAGAGTAAACTCATCTTCCGCGTGTGTGCCCTTCATGGTAAGTGACCCTCTTATCCTTCAGGACGCAAGGATGTGAGCTGTTGACTTTATAGTGGGGTGAATTAAAAGCTATGACCTCAGGGCTGAATCAGTTCAGTCACTCAGCTGTGGCCGACTCTCTGCGACCCCGTGGACTGCAGCATGCCAGGCCTCCCTGTCCATCACCAAGTCCCAGAGTTTACTCAGACTCATGGGCTGTATACTTATGTGAAATACCCAGGGATATTCCAGAATAACAGTTTTGTCTGCTAATTTGGCAACATATAGTCTGATTTTGATAGCTTCAAATAGATATACCAAGAGAATACTGGAGTGGGTTATCATGTCCTTCTTTAGGGGATCTTCCCAGCCCAGGAATCAAACCTGCGGCTCCTGCCACTTCTCCTGCATTGCAGGCAAGTTCTTTACCACTGAGCCACCAGGAAGCCACATATACCAAGGAGGTCTCAGAATTTTACATTAAATTTCCAGCTTTTTAATACCTGCATACCTAGATTTTCCAATCAATTTTTAATCCCAAATGATTCTCCCACAGTTTTTCTTCTATGTATAACCATTGTTAAGTATGTATACGTAAGAATGTGTAATTAGAAATAGTCATCTTCCTCTTAGTTAAATTAAGTTCCATATCCAAAGCACAACTCTGCACCTTCTTTGTATTTTAAAGATACAGTGTATTTTTATCCATTTATTACTTACATTATTCTTCTTACCCTCTCTCAGCTAAGTAGTTTACATTTGCCTGTTCATATACCTATCCTTTTGGAAAACTTTAATTTGTTACTTTTCTTAAAGTGATTGCTTGGAGTCATCACTTTTATCTGACACTAGTGCTTTTCAAATTGTATTAGGCAACCTTAGGTTTGAGCCCATCAATTTTAATGACTTGTGTCAGAACTTGCTATAAATTCACATGTAAGGTTAACACCACCAGTACTTTTAAATCTATCACGTGCTGCTGTTATCTGTGTTTTGGATACAACTAAGAGAACAAACCAAAGCATTAGTCGGTTTGTTGTATGTTGTTCCTATGGCAATAGAAACCTCCTTTGGACTTGGTTCTTCAGAACTTTGGGTGTGAAAATTTCAGAAGGTTAACAAGTAAGATGTTTCACTGTAAACTGAGCTTCAGGCAATGGCCCTAAGATTTCTCTTGGAAAGGCTTAACTGGAATTTTTCTTCTTCCTCCACGAATGGCAGTAATTCCCAGACTCTTGGGATTGTGGAGACATTCTAAGAAGGGCTCACAGTAAGGCCACAGCCCCACTTCTGAAATCCGAAGGACTCTTCCTGGCCTTTCTTCATTGAGAAATGTCATGTTTGTAGAGTCCCTGTCTGTAACATGAGGTAGCATTTTAGCTGACTTGTACATTCAGTTTATAAACTTATTTATCAAGTAAATTTAGAAATGTGTATCAAGTCTGCTCATAAATACACATCGAGTTATGACTCGTTGCCAAATCATGCTGAGTCCTTCTTCCTACATGGCTTGGGTTCATCTGCAGCGGATGATCCTTGAAAACTTGGAGACCTCACTGCCAGAACTAAGGCTGGCAGGTGAAGGGTGAACCATTGGGAAGCATGTGCTTAAGCTACTCAGGGAAGGAAAAGAGTGGAAAGAAGCCCATACTTTGGAGACCCACCCAGAGTGGGTGCTTGGCTTCTAAGGAGGAGGAGGGCTTTGGGGCCAGGGTGTGGGGACAAGCGCCTTAGCTCTTCCCCTGTGTGGGGTCTTCTGGGCTCCAGCTTGGGAAGGTCAGAGGAAGGGCCACAAAGAAATGTGAAGAGGCGTGGTGCACAGAGGAAAACTTATCTCCTGGAAGCTGAGCCTGAAGGGGCCAGACAGAAACTCCAAGGTTGTACATTGAGCCCCCCAGCCCTTCAAAAATGCAGGCCAGTCTGGCAAGAATCGGTCACGGCTCACCACTGTACTACACTGAATCACTTCCTGACATTCCCTTCCTGGTGAAAGCCTGCTTAGCAAACTTTGCTGCAAACTACCTGAAGAGGTTTAGCAGAACAACAGCAGGGAGGTGTGAGAAGCGCTGATCTGATCAGGGAGTTCTATAGATAAGTGAAAGTGAAAGTGAAGTCGCTGCAGTCGTGTCCGACTCTTTGCGACCCCGTGGACTGTAGCCCACCAGTCTCCTCCGTCCATGGGATTCTCCAGGCAAGAATACTGGAGTGGGTTGCCATTTCCTTCTCCGCGGTATCTTCCCCGCCCAGGGATCGAACCCAGGTCTCCCTCATTGCAGGCAGACGCTTTAACCTCTGAGTCAGCAGGGAAGCAGCTCTCTGCAAATGCCCGTCACGCCTGCTCTTTTCTGCTTTCAGATTGTAAACGGATTCAGCAGTTGGATGTCGTGTTCGTGCTGGACCACTCAGGCAGCATCAGCGTCCAGGACCAAGAAAACATGATCAACCTCACCATCCATTTGGTGAAGAAATCAGACGTGGGCCCGGACCGCGTTCGGTTTGGAGCGCTCAGATACTCAGATGACCCCGAGGTTCTTTTCTACCTCAACAAGTACTCAAGTAGATCAGCCATCATCGAGCATCTGAGGCGGCGCAGGCATACGGCCGGGAGCACCTACACCGCCAAGGCTCTGGAGCGTGCGAACGACCTGTTCACAGAGCAACACGGCAGCCGTCTCAAGCAAAACGTGAAGCAGATGCTGATCGTCATCACGGATGGGGTATCCCACGACAGAGAGAACCTCAGTGAGGCGGCCTCAAAATTAAGAACCAAAGGCATCATCATCCACGCAGTGGGTGTAGGTAAAGCTGACCAAGTAGAACTGGAGATGATGGCGGGGGATAGAAACCACACTATCCACGTCAGTGCTTTCGATAAACTGAAAGATATTTACCTGCCTCTGCAGGACAGTATGTGTAACAACGCGCAAGAGGGTAAGTGGTGCTTTTAAAGTTGGTGTGGCAATACAAGTTTACGCAGAAAGTAAGTGATCACACTTGGCTTCCCATCATCCAGATGGCATGGGCTGAACATTCTTCTACGCAGGCTACCAGTTTTCTCGTCTCTGAGAGAAATGCATTCTTGAGTCAGAAAGATCTAAAGGTCCTTAGCTGCCGTACTGAAGACGTACGGGAATTTGCAGAAGCATTCTTTGCTGCCGGCGTCTCTGTTTCCCTTTCCTCCGCTCTTCCTAGGGCCCTATGCAGCTTTCCTCATCTCATGATTGCCTGTGCTGTGCGTTTGCTTGATGGCCCCAGCGCAACTACTTTGTATCAGGTTCAGGCCAAATTCAGGTGGAAAGTTTCATGCTTTAAAAAGATAGACTTTTGTCTTCAAAATTCCAGGACCCTCTAAATGGGATTGTCAGCACCCTGTAGGGCCACTGGAAGTCCAACCAGGGTAGTGAGCTTTTCTGAATCAAGGCCAGGAGTGGGATATCAGTGGGATCTCCCAGGAATGGGATAACAGAGACCAGTTTTAGGAACCAGGAGGGAAGGGGTCAGAGCTGAACCAGGAGATACCCCTGGGGTGGGGCGAGCTGGAGGCATCACGTCTGAGTGAGGAAGGGGTGGGATTTGCCACCTGACTTAAAAGCAGTGGAGATCAACCCGCCCTCTAGGAGGGTCACTGTGCCTCCTTGGAAACCTGGAATCCTTCCCAGATACTGTCCTGGTCCTCTCCACATGGCCAACACATCAACCAACCAGCTAACTTCCTTTCTTCTTTCTTTTTCCCTCCCTTTTTCCGACTTCCCTCTTTTTCCTTTCCACCTCCCTTCCTTCCTCTCTACCAGCTTGAAACCTACTTTTGTGTTCAAAACAAATCCTGTTTTGTCCACTGACATTCACCCACTCACTTCTTCGTGAAATCGTCCAACCCCAAACAAAACCTCCCCCCAAATCTTGTGTCAGACCAGCATTTGCTGGGCTGAGTAAAACTACGTCTGATCATCTCCACAACTCTACTTTACTTAAGTAAGCAATAAATTCAGATTCTTGGTTTCAGATACAGAATGTGGGTATCCTCTTTAAGAAAACATGACTGTCCCCAAGGCATCTGCTCACAGGTTACCGTTTCTAAACTCCTGAGTTCCAAGTAGGTCCTGCTGACATCTCCAACCTCATTAATTGCCCCCTGCTTCACAGCCTCTATAGTCATCCTGAAGTCCCTTCATCTTCACATGCATCATCTTACCCAGCACAAACACACCGGCCTACAGCTTCCCCTGGCTGCATCTAGCTTGCTTGTCACCTTTCAGATTTTGTTTGCCAGTTTTCTGACCCAGCACATTTCAGTGTCCCTGCTGTGTCCTATGTCTCTGGCACCTTCTATTTCTCCTGATGGTAGGATCTAACACATATTTGCTGTTTCCTTGTAACAAGACTGAGCTCATTGGGCAGGGCTGGGACTCTTATTTATCACTGGGTCCCCACCAAATCTAGAGCTATTAGTAGGACTGGAATCTTTTCCTTATGGGCTGCTTGCTTCTCATCTCCCACACCTGCTTTTGGAGGTAGGTGTTGAGACGGAGTTTTGAGATAGATGTTGAGATGATAGAGTCTAACTTTTGGATGCAAGATGTTTGCTAGCAGGACACAGCCCTGAAGGAAAGAGTGGGAAGCAGAAGAGACAAAAGAAATCCTCGAGGCATGCCCCGTCATCCCAGCTGGGGATGATGCACTTTAATACAGCCCCATCCCAGCCTTTGCATAAAAGATCATTCCTCGTTTTGGGTCATGTCACATGGGACTTCAGAAAGATGACCCTGTAACCAATGTTGACGAGCACTATGAAATTTCAATATTTGGGCTATGATATTATTAAATCAATTTGTAGTAGGAAAGAGTGCTGGATTTAAGGATAAAAGGGATCCAGATACCAGCTCCACTGCATAGTGATTGCCTATTCTGAGGCACCTTAACTGCTGAATTCCTTTTCTCTACCTAAGATCAGAACAATTCCTCATCAGGTGGTTGTGAATATTAACCATTATTGTATGCTAAACACATTTTTAAAATGATAATTTTCAACACAAATGTAAAGTGGTGGCATTAATAATAACAGAATTACTAATGGCACTTGAGTACAGTGGCACTCAACTTGGGTGGATGCTCCAGTATGGGAGTGTTGAATGGATTTCAGGCCTTTGCAATGACCTTTCAATGAATATAGTCAATCTAGTCAAACTTCTTCCTTCCTTTCTCAGAGGAGCTTTCAGCGTCCTTTCAGATGTATCATGTAAATTATTAAAATTTGAAACAAAGCCTGTTAACTTTTCCTCACCACTACTTTTTCTTCCCTTTGAGGGCCAATTGTGATTTCTCATCCATTATCTTATCTCAATTTGCCATGACTGTGAGGACTTAGTAGAAGCAATTAACTATCTGAGTGAAGGGAACATTTAGAATGGTTCTTAAGGACAATAAGTGATTTACTTTTTTTCAATTGCAGTCTGTAATGTTCAGGAAGCGGATGTGATTTTCTTTTGTGATGGTTCTGACATGGTATCTGATTCAGACTTTGTTACCATGACAACTTTCTTGTCAGACTTGATTGATAATTTTGACATTCAGTCTCAGAGGATGAAAATTGGGATGGCCCAGTTTGGGAGCCGTTACCAAGAAATTATCGAGTTGCAAAACTCTCTGAGTAAAGCCGAATGGAAGTCTCGGATTCAATCTATCAGCAAGAGCAAGGGGCTTCCTCGAATAGACCTGGCCCTGAGAAAAGTGAACCTTATGTTTGAGCCGTCCGCCGGTGGCAGAAGGAACGCTGGTGTCCCTCAGATGTTGGTGGTCATCACATCTGGGGGTCCCCGCTATGATGTGTCAAAGGCAGTGAAAGCCCTGAGAGAAGCTGGCATTTGTATTCTGGCTCTGGGCATAGGAGATGTTTACAAGGAGCAGCTCCTGCCGATCACGGGCAGTTCTGAAAAAATCATCACTTTTCAAGACTTCGATAAATTAAAGAATGTGGATGTGAAAAAAAGAATGATCCGTGAAATCTGCCAGAGTTGCGGGAAAACCAGTAAGTGTTCCTTGGCTCCTTCTTTGTTTTTGTTTGATTGCAGCTTCCTGGTTGTCCATTTCCCAGGGTGTCTTTGGGCAAATCTAACAGGATGTGGTTTGGAATAATATGCAATGAGAATAGGTTTCCAAAAGTTTGGGTTTGGTCAGCCTTCCTCAGAGGCAGGGGAAAGGGTTCAGAGGCCAGAGGATGCCCTGGGTTGTGTGCCCAGGTCAGTCCTCTCCTCCACTTCAATCCAGGGGTTATGTTCTTCTCAACACTCGGAACTTAGCCTTCTATTTCTATCCTCTCTGCTTCCGGAAGTCCCAGAGCAATGCCCTGCATCCCACAGTGAGTAAGTAAAATAAACATTTTCTGGCTGGACTTTTTCGTATTTTAACTTTGTTGAACCATCTTGTAAGGGACTCAGTATGTATGCCTGTGTGTGCACATGTGTGTCTGTGTCTGTCTGTGTCAACTGTATCAGCACATGTCTGGTACATTTTCCTCTTTGAATGATGACATTCGTATAATCCTAACAGTAAAGATTTGAATTGTCCTTGGGGATTATTTAATTTCCAGAGGTCACTGGGGCTGATGGCTGCAAAGGCCAGGGGTGTCATGGAGGTGAGTCACGTGGGCTGGGACTGAAGGAAGTAAATGCAGAGCTGCGGTCCATCTGATGGGGATGTCATTCTTCAGCTCCAGCTGAGAGCTGTGTGCAGGATTCTGGTTCTGTACACTTGGGAATGGGAGTTGGGAGGACAGAGCATCAGTGAAGGATAAGATTTTGTGGAATTTGTGCAACAGGCAGAAATTCCCCAAGGGCTTCTGTTTCTAGACTTACTATGATGTAAGCCGGTTCTTTCACAAACCACATTGGTTTTTCCAAGCTGTCTGGTGGGGTGCTCACTGGGAGCAGATGACAGCGGTGGAGGTGCCCGGGATAGAATCAGAAAGCCAGGGTTCCTGCCCTGGTTTAGCAGCAGCGGCTTCCCTGTCTCACCATCTCCTCGTGTGTAAGACGAACAGCTGGACAGGGTCATGGGTGACCAAGTAGCAGCTTGCTGCTGAATTGAGTTTGTCCTATTTGGTGTTGTGATCTTGTGAAATTAGCTGATAGCATTTACAGACTGGAGGTTTTGCATTAATATGTAGATTTCAGGCTTCTCTTTGAAAAAAATCAGACAATGTGACCAGACTGGGCCCCCTTTCCCACATGGTGACTCTCAGTTGGAAGTGAATGGTGAACAGATGGGTCATTGCCCTGCGTTCACTTTCTCACCCACCGCCCACTTGACTTGATAACATGACCCTCCTGACCTTTGTTGTTGACTGAGTTGATGGCCTCTGGATTAAATAAATTCTAAGCACAATTCGAATATTTTATATTTTATAATTATATTCATCATAATATGTCCTCATTAAATGAAGAAAAAATGCATGCACGCGCACACACACACACACACACACGGCCAGTCTGAGAATAAGACTAAACCAGGATTAGACTTCAAATAGCCCCTAAAACATGTAACATTTGAAAGGGGATAGAAGAAACACCTGTATTGCAAGCGGACCCAGCAGCCAGTATCCTCCTTCTAAGACATTTTTGGGTCCTAGAGACCCTCCAGCCCTAGACCGTGATGCTCCCCCTTTTCAGAACCCTCTGCCCTTCCTTACTCTTGGCTGGTCATTAATTTGGCCTCGTTTTCCTTGGTCTCCAGACTGCTTTCTGGACATAGTGGTTGGCTTTGACATTTCCACTCACCTGCGGGGCCAGCCGTTGTTCCACGGCCACCCCCGGCTGGAATCATACCTCCCAGGCATCTTAGAGGACATCACGTCCATCAGGGGTGTCAGCTGCGGGGCAGGTGCAGAAGTGCAGGTGAGCGTGGCCTTTAAGGTGAACAGCGACCAGAATGTCCCTGCCAAGTTCCAAATCTACCAGCAAACCATATTTGATCGCCTCCTGCAAGTCACCGTCAATGGGCCGACTCACCTGAACGCGCAGTTCCTGCAGTCCATGTGGGACACGTTTGAGAATGTGTCTACATCCCAAGGACAGGTAAGCAAGTCACTCTCTAGCTCCCATCTCCGTGTCCTTTCATTAGTTTCTGCCTCCCAGTTGCATGCTTTGTTCTCAAGTCATCCCAGTCTACGCTTTCCTCTTTCTCCAGGTGTTGCTCATCTTTTCAGATGGTCTTGGGGGTGAAAGCAAACTGATGCTTGAAGATCAGTCGGACAGGCTCAGGGAAGCAGGTAAACTTGAAACTGAAAATGTCAATGACGAAGCAGGAGATGTGCTGCGCAAGTCTCTACCTCCTCGGGTGCTCTGGAACCTGGGGTTTGCCCGGCCCCTTGAAGCAAATGCTGCTGGTGCCCCGCCCAACCCCTCCTGACCACCCACGCATCCCCCAGAAGCTGCAAATGCCACAGCCAAGTGCTTATTCCTGTGACCTTCTATAGACCGGTGCCCACGACTAACCTCACCAGCGACCTGATTCTTGGAGGGGAGGTGGGGGTTAGAACATATTCCACCTGATGCATGGAGGCAAGGGTAATTAATGCAGAGGGCTATGGAGGCCCAGCACCCTTGCCCGAAGTGTACAGCCTGCGCTCCAGGGTCCCTCGGGAATCAGACCAAGGTGAGGACTTCATGGAGACAGGCCATTGTCCACAACCTCCACTTCTCTTCGCGGCTTCTCTCTCTACCTCGATAAGCCATGTACACAGAGGTTCCTCTCCCAGATTCAGCTTCTAGGGAACCTAAGACACCTCCTATTGGCTCTGATTTTCCATGGGAAAGGTTGCATCATGGATTTCGAAAAGCACTCCTCACTGTACTTCCCCTGTCCATGTCATAGTTTCAGATGGACTGGGGGCAGAAACGGAGCATCACAGACAGAAACAGCAAGTGTCTTAGGTTCCCTAGAAGCTGAATCTGGGCGAGGCATCAGTGTGCATGTGGCTTACTGAGGTAGAGAGAGAAGCCGCAAAGAGAAGTGAAGGTTGTGGACAATGGCGTGTCTCCATGAAGTCCTCACCTTGGTCTGATTCCCGAGGGACCCTGGAGCTCAGGCTGTACACTTCGGGCAAGGGTGCTGGGCTTCCATGGCCCTCTGCATTAATTATCCTTGCCTCCATCCGTGGACTTCTCCAGGCCAGAATGCTGGAGTGGGTAGCCTTTCCCTTCCCCAGGGGATCTTCCCAACCCAGGGATCGAACATGTCTCCCACATTGCAGGCGGATTCTTTACCAGCTGAGCCATGAGAGAAGCCCAAGTGAAGTAGGTCAGAGAGAGAAAGACAAACGTTTACAAAATAGATATAGACTCACAGACATAGAAAACAAACGTATATCAAAGGGCATAGTGGTGGGGGGGGATAAATTAGGAGTTTGAGATTAACATATGCACACAAGTACGTATAAGACAGATGAACAGCAGGGACCTACTATATAGCTCAGATGCTGAAATATATTCAGCATCTTAGAATAACCTGTGTGTGTGTGTGTGTGTGTATATATATATATATAACTGAATAACTTTGCTATACCCCTGAAACTCACACAACACTGTAAATTTTTTACACAAGACTTCCATTTTTAAAGTGGTGAGAAAAGATATTAACTACCATGTTAAAAAACATTCAGAAGAATTCTGAAGATAAGCAATACCCTTTCTTAAAAATTGCTTTCAAATGCCGAAGAACTCCATTAGGACTGGTGGCGAGGTATTAAACACAGTTTTCTGCTGGTGTTTTTGTGTAAGACTTCTTAGATTTCATGCTGAAGTCAGGAACCAGTGTGTCATGTATGTTCAAAAGATGCAGGCAATGCCACTGTGGGTTCTTCAATGTCAAGAGCACTTCTTTCTCTTATCTTCCCCCTCTTTCTGATTCTTTGAATCATGTTCACCGAAAGGAAATGAGATGGGCTTTCCTTTTTTGGGGGGTGCGATTCCTTGGGCTTTATCACCACTTTTTTTGCTGCCTAGGACTTGATGCTTTGCTGGTAGTGTCCTTAAATGCAACCGCTCATGGCGAGTTTTCCAGCTTTGAATTTGGAAAAGGATTTGACTACAGGACTCACCTGACCATTGGAATGAAAGAACTGGGCAGTACGCTGTCACATTATCTGGTGAGTTGCTGAACAAAAACCCCACGTTATTCGAAATGCCCTGGGAGGTCTTCCCTGTGGTCCAGTGGTTAAGAACCCGCCTGCCAGTGCAGGAGACATGGGTTCCAGGAATATTTCACATGCCTCAGGGCAACTAAGCCCATGCACCACAACTTCTGAAGGCTGAGTGCCCGGAGCCTGTGCTCCACAGCAAGAAACGCCACCACAATGAGAAGCTCGTACACTGCAATGCCGTCCCTGCTTGCTGCAGCTAGGGAAGCCCTCAACAATGAAGACCCAGTGCAGTCAAAAATAAATAGAGAAACCTTTCTAAAAAATGCCCTGGGAACAAAACTGGAATCTTGATGAGTATTCGCAAAGATTCCCGCGTTTGCCCTAAATTCAGTACACGGTCTTTAGCATATGAAAAAGTATGAAAGCCCAGAGCATCGTTTTTTTTGTTTCCCCATGATGACCTTTCATCCTTTGTCCTCTCACCAAATGAAAGCTGAGGGAAATAAAAAGTCAACCAACCCCTAATCAAATAAAAAAACCCAGCAGTTTATGCTGCAGAAATCCCAGGAAGCAAGAGCCTGTCAACTAGGAACCAACCAGTGGTCATCTGTGTGGTGAGTGCCCCTTCTATAAACAGAGGTCATTTCCTTGGAGAAGGTATGTTGCCAGTGCATTGCTAATCTGATGCTTTCTCCTCAAGGCTAAAACAAACAAACAAAAACGACACCTGTGATTCTCCGCAGTCCCTCACCCAACGGGAGAGGACGGGCTGTAGGTGGTGAATTATGGTTTATGCCAATTCAGTTCTTATGTGATGAATTTCCACGCCGTGCTTTCTCACTCAGTTTTTCTTCTTTCCAGGGGAACATTGCAGAGAGGACTTGTTGCTGTAAATTTTGCAAATGTCTAGGGATTCCAGGACCTCAAGGGATCCGAGGGCCACGAGGCACCCAGGTACCATTCAGTTGTGACACTGTTGTAACGAATGGGCTTTGATTTGCTATAGGTGGAACTGAGATTGAGTAGCTGGATTTGCAGCCTTCACTTGAGGCTGAGGTAATTACTTTGGGCCAATTGTGTGACTTCTCTGGGGTAGGAGCCAGATCAGAAAGGCTCACATTAAAAAAAAAATTATTTTATTGAAGTATAGTTGATTTGCAATGTTGTGTTAATTTCTACTATACAGCAAAGTGATCCAGTTATACATATATGTATAGAGCTATACATTCAGTTACACATACTTTTTCTATAAACCTGTAACAAACCATCATGGTTTATTATAGAATATTCAGTATAGTTCCCTGTGCTCTGCCGAAGGAGCTTGTTTATCCATTTTATATATAGTAGTGTGTATCTGCTAATCCAAACTCCTGCCCTCCATCCCCTCCACCACCTTTGGTAGCCTTATGTTTGTTTCCTATGTCTGTGAGTCTATTTCTGTAAGGCGTTTATTTGTATAATTTCCTAAATTCCACATATACACGGTATCACATGACGTCTGTCTGTCTGACTTACTTCACGTCGTATGACGATCTCTAGGTCCACCCTCGTTGCTGCAAGTGGCACTATTTCATTCGTTTTATGGCTGAGTAATATTCCATTGTGTAAATATACCACATCTTCTTTACCCACTTCTCTGTCGATGGACGTTTGGGTTGCTTCCATATCAGGCTGTTGTAAACAGTGCTGCTATTAACACTGGAGTGTTTGTATCTTTTCAAATTAGAGGTTTTTTTTTTTTTTTTCCAGATATTTGCCCAAGAGTGAGAGCACAGAATTGTATGACAACTCTATTTTTAGTTCTTTGAGGAACCTCCATACTGTTTTCCATAGTGGCTGCACAAATTTTCATTCTTACCAACAGTGTAGGAGGGTTCAGAAGCCTCACTTTTGATTCTACTATTAAGAATGACTCCTTTTTTTCCTTATGTAGACTTTGGGGTATTGCTCCTTGGCTTTGCAGTTTAGACTTTAGAGAGTTTGAAAGGTGGCAAGAGGTGTTAGAAATGGTGGGGAAAGTTTTGCTTCATCAGTAATGGGACATGATTGAACTGCAAAAAGAATGTAGACTTGCAGAGTAATAGCCCTTAAAAAACAAATTACACAGCAATAGCATAAATAAATATATCATATATATATATGTATATATATATATATATATCATGGTATTTTAATTCAGTGAAATGCTCTAAGTGAATGAAAATGAATGAACTACAACTATACATGACAACAGGTATAAATTTTATAAACACAATAATGGCCAAAAAAAAAGGCAGAACACAGAAAAGTGCATATGGTATGATAGATTTATAAAAAGTTTGAAAACAGGCAAAACTAACCTATAGTTATTCTGTCTAGGGATGAATAATCAAGTAGTGAGGTATTTTTCAAAGACTTGGAAATGTCATCATAAAAGCAAGCATGTGTTCCCAGGGAAGGGGTGGGGAATGGTTTGTGATTGGGGTAGCTGCTAGGTGTGGGTGTCAGCCATGTCGTATATCTTGGCCTGGGCAGTGGTTATACCAATGTTCACTTCATAACAATTAAGCTGTACCTTTCTATTTTATTCACTTTTATGCACTTTTTCAAATGCATTTTAGATCTCACAATGAAAAGGAGACGCCTTTTTATTTTAGGGGCTCAAAAATGATTCGTGCTCAGGAGTCTTACACTGTCCATCCTTGTGAGAGGATAATTGATCTCAGCCTTTTTACTGACTTCTTTTTACGTTTTTAATTAATAAATGTATTAATATATTTTTATGGAAATACAGTTGTTTTACAATGCTGTGTTCATTTCAGATATACAGCATGGTGATTCATACATGTGTGCATGTGTGTGTGTGTATTCTTTTTCAAACTCTTCCGTTATAGGTTATTACAAAATATTGAGTAGAGTTCTCAGTGTTATGCAGTAGGACCTTATTATTTACCTATTTTATTCATAGAAGTGTGTATACATTAATCCCAAACTCTTAATTTATCTCTCCCCTGGACTTTTTGCTAAGTTATGATATTTTGTTTAGCGCAGTTCCTCTCTTATTATGCTACTGGAGACTAGAATTCTATTCCAAGGGCACAACCTCCCAGTATACTGAGCAAGCAGTGGGGATCTGTGTTAGAGGGTGAGGAAAGCAAACCTCAAGTGAAATCCTTGCCAAAAATAAACCAGGAGACAATGAAACAAGAGAGGGAGAGAAGATAGCAGATTACAGCCGATAGACCTGATAGGGGGAAGAGCTCCTTCTTTTTCGAGCCCTCAGAAAAAAAAAAAAGAGGAAGAAAGTAAAGTGATGTCTTTGGAAATGTTCTCAGTTTGCCTGCTGAAGGGGTCGTGGTGGACACGGCTATCCTCCATGCAACCCCCAGGCACAGATCTGGTCCTGAAGGACGGGGCGGGGGGCTCCAAACCCCGCCTTCTGGAGGCATCGGGAGGGCCACCTCTGCAGAGAGCTTCAGAGCCGAGAGCCAGGACCGAGGCCAGCCCCAGCACTTGTCCAGCTCTCCCCAAACTCACAGCTGTGCCTGCAAAACCACAGCTAGGCTGGAGGGAGGGACTTGCCTGGAATGCCTAAAGTAGCAGGGCTGAGTTGATGACGGATGACTAAGATGGGTTGTTCTCTTTCCCCGCAGGGCTTTCCAGGTTTGAAAGGCAGCGGAGGACACAGAGGAGAGGATGGAGAACCTGTAAGTTTCTGTGACTCACTGCCCACCACACTCCTTCCTTTTCCATAAAAAAGCTTTATTTTCCAGGAGGAATAGTGGGGTTTTGTTTATCTGCTTTTTGTAGTTTGAGGGGTGAGATGGGTTGCTTTTTTCCCCCTTCTCTTTGTCTGTATCACGAGGCATTGTTGAATCTACTTTTGGGGGAGAGAAGGGAGCAGACTCACCTATGTTTTGCCCGCCACGTTTGGGGGGGGTGACAAGGATCTGGGCATCCTCCCTCTGCCCCCACTTAGGGTGAAGCCTGAGAGGGCGTCTCTCTGGACCAGCAGCCCAGTGCTTCCAGGGTGGAAAGAGACCTGGGCAAAGCACCCCCACATGTGGTGTCACGGTCCTACGCCGCACACGGCTTCTGAGTTTCAGCCTTTGACGCCCAAACCATAACTCTCTCTTGGTTCATCAATCAAATTATAAAAATGGATTTGGAGGAACGGAAACCACTTGGGCAGCTCCACTGGCATGGGAAAAGTTCAGGAGGTGTCCAACCTGCATCTCCACCCGCTTAGAACCCTTGTCTGCATAGCAAGTTGAGATTAAAAGTACAGCCTCCAGCGTCAGACGGCCCAAGGCTGACCTAGTAAAACCTTAATAAGATATGTAAGTTCCTGGCCCTTGGATTCCTCCTCTGTCAACCTATAAATTCCTCTAAGACTATAGTTTACCCACCCTGCACCTGTGGAGGGGTTATGGAGCCAACTGAGCCAGCCAGTGAAGGGAAGACAGTCACCCACTGCCTGACTGTGAGCCCGCAGCTGGCTGAGTCCAAACCATGGGGACATTTTGGTTCCTCTTATTGCCTGCAATGCAGGAGACCTGGGTTCTTTCCCTCGGTTGGGAACATCCCCTGGAGAAGGGAAAGGTTACCCACTCCAGTGTTCTGGCCTGGAGAATTCCATGGACAGAGGAGCCTGGCAGGCTATAGTCCATGGGGTTGCAAAGAGTGAGATATGAGTGAGCAACTAACACTTTGCACTTGATGAATGTTTTAAACACATCTGACATTGCTTTGACAAATACAGTGTTTATAGTGTTTATAACTGAGCAACTTTTGTTCACTTTCACTTTCAGCAACCTGTGGCCATGGGTGAGGCCTCCTGCTTTTATTGCAAACAAACCTCAGTAAAAATAAAGAAAGCGAAGCAGTGAAAGGGAAATTGCCCCTGCCCTCACCTGCCAGGAAGGAGAGGACTAAGTTCATTGCTAGTATTTTTTTTTTTTATTGCTAGTATTTATTCACACAGCAATCCATGAGCACCTTTTGTGCACACAGATCTGAGCCAAGCCCCAAGGACTCAATGGGGAAAGACAGTTGAGGATTCCAGCTCTCAGGAAACACAGTATTGTTCTTCTCTTGAGACTCATTTTATTCTAGCCATTGTGTGGTGCACGCGTGCTATGTTGCTTCCATCGTGTCTGACCCTTTGCGACCCCATGGACTGTGGCCCACCAGGATCCTCTCTCCATGGAATTCTCTAGGCAAAAATACTAGAGTAGGTGGCCATGCCCTCCTCCAGGGCATCGTTCCTACCCAGGGATCGAACCCAGATCTCCTGCATTGCAGGTGGATTTTTTACCATCTGAACCACCAGGGAAGCCCATTCCAGCCCTTACCTGTTTTTAAATATTTCCTGGGAGAAGCTGGACTAGTGAGAGATGTGCAGGCCATTGGCCTTGGGTACTCTTCCCTGGGTGGATCTTCTAATTTGGGGGATCTTTAACTGGGGAGTCCTTCCCGTGAGCAGTGGCTTGAGGCAGTGTCACTTCTGATCAGCTGCTTCTGCTCAGCTCCGGTCCCCTGGAACCAACTTGCTTCTCTGCCATGAGCCACGGTGATTTTTCCAGGCTGGTTAGGGGCCTGAGCAAGATGTCAGGGTCAACATGTATCAGGAGAGTATTTGAAATGTGGCTGGAAAGTGATGTGACTTCAGACCTTTGGCTGTGCTTTCTGTTGAGGGCAGGGAAGCAGCTGAGCTCATGTCACACCTTAGTGTGGTCTTGGATCTGTACAGAAGCACTGATGGGAAAATGTTTGAATCCAGGGGACAAACAGAATTAATGAACCAGTGTGCAGGCGAGTTTGCTTTAATTGGAGCTCAGGGTGCGCAGTTCTGGCTTCACTCTGGAAAACTAAATGGCTGGCAGCTTTCTGGCCAAAGAATCACCATGGATATCTATTTGGGTACCTTTCCCTAGGGAACTCGAGGAGAAGTTGGACCCCAAGGAAACAGAGGGAGTGCAGGATGTCCAGGGCAGCGGGGTCAAAAGGTAAATGTTTTTAAATTCCCTGTGGCATCTTCTGTCTCTCCTCCATTCCCTCCCTCTTCCATCCCTCTTCTCGCTTTCCCTGTCTCTAATATATGCTAGTTTCTTCCTTGGCAGACTAAGTCTCTTTAGTCATTTCAATAAATTATGAGCATTAATTAAATTCCACCCATAACCTCTTTGTGGCTGTATAGCCAAAAGTAACTAAAGGAAAACACAGTCACTCTTCATGGAAGTAGCCCCCTCCCGCCCCAACAGACTGAATCCACCTTCAGTCTTTGACATGCCAGTGAGAGATGTTTAATCTTTTACAGGGAGACAGAGGAGTTCCCGGATATAAGGTACGTGTGGTTACTCCTCAGTCAAATTTGACTTCTTAATGGGATTAGTTTGTCCATTAGGTGGCAAAGATCTGCCTTGTCTGTCTTTCAGGGAGAACACGGAGATGATGGAGTTGATGGACTGGATGGGGAAGAGGTAAGCCATTTTTCTTCAAGTGCCACAAAATCATCATCAGATCGATGTATGTCTTTAATGGGAATTTCGTTTGCTTTGTCTTCTTTTAGGGCTTTCATGGACTTCCTGGGAAAAAGGGAGAAAAAGGTGATCCAGGGTCCCAGGTAACACTTTTCTGTACATCAAATAAGGAGAATTTGGCATTAGAGATAATCTTAACTGTAGTGTGTCAGAGGTTATGAGGAAGAAAGTGGACAGCTGACTGGCATACAGTGAAACCTATTACCACTGGGTAGATGGTGCATCCCCATTTGGGGCAAGTGGGTAACTATGCAATTTTCAAGAATTTCCAAGCTAGAAAGATCCAAGACTTGCAAGTATCTGTGAGTATGCTTTTCGGAAGTCTGCAAGTGAATCCATTTGCCCATTGGCAACTTGTGTTCTTTATTGCATCAAAAAAAAAAAAAAAGCAAGAGAAAAGGACAGAATTATTTTGGTGGACTTGACATAGCAAATCACAATGATATGTATATTGTGGAGAAGGAAATGGCAACCCACTCCAGTATTCTTGCCTGGAGAATCCCATGGACAGAGAAGCCTGGCAGGCTACAGTCCATGGGGTCACAGGAGTCAGATACGACTTAGTAACTAGATCGTCGTCATATATATATATATATATGTATTTTATATTCAGTTCACTTCAACACTCATTAATGTGTTTCTCCTTGATTCCAAGCAGCTCTCCTTTTGTGTTCTGACTCACTTATTTATCAAATACTTTTGAATACCTGGCGTGTGTCAGGCACTGAGTTATGCACGAAAGACTCAGAGGTGAGCCAGACTGCCCTTGTCCTCAGGGACCCTCTGGTGTGGTTGGGAAGATGGAGATATCAGTAGCTAATGGGACGCAGGATGTGGTTGGGATCCTCTTATAGGCAACTGTGTGGGCCCAGAGAGGAGTAGAGAGGGAGAGCAGAAAATCTTTCTGGAGGAAATGATCCCTGAACTGAAGACGAATAGGAATTAGCAAGACGTGGAGAGAGGGCATTCCAGACAGAGGGAGCAGTTTTTCTTTCTTTCTTTTTTTAATTTTAATTGGAGGCTAATTACTTTACAATACTGTGGTGGTTTTGCCATACATTGACATGAATCAGCCATGGTGCACATGAATCCCCATCCTGAACCCCCCCTCCCACCTCCCTCCCCATCCCATCCCTCTGGATTGTCCCAGTGCACCGGCTTTGAGAGCCCTGTTTCATGCATTGAACTTGGACTGGATCTATTTCATATATGGTAATATACATGTTTCAGTGCTATTCCCTCAAATTGTCCCACCCTCGCCTTCTCCCACAGAGTATAAACTGTTCCTTACATCTGTGTCTCTTTTGCTGTCTCACATATAGGGTCATTGTTACCATGTTTCTAAATTCCATATATAAGTGATAATATACTGTATCAGTGCTTTTCTTTCTGACTTCACTCTGTATAATAGGCTCCAGCTGCTTCCACCTCATTAGAATTGATTTAAATGTGTTCCTTTTAATGGCTGAGTAATATTCCATTATGTATATGTACCACAACTTTCATATCCATTCGTTTAAACAAAGACATGGAGGCTTGGGGGCCCTGCAAGTTGTTCTGCCTGGTGTGAGCATTAAGGTTCAGGTGGAGGGAGTTGGGGTTCAAAGGGGGATGGGAAGAGCCGGGGAAGGCACTGGTGAGCCAAGGAGAAGCAGTATGGATTACGACCATTAGGGAATGTGGAGCCTTAAAAAGGTTTTAAGCAAGGAGGTCACAATCCAATTTGCATTTTAGAAATATTCCATGACAGTAGTGTGGAGGATGTGTTGGGGCTGACATAGATGCAAGGCAAAGATGAGAGGTGCATCTGTAGTAACCAGGGTGAGATGTGCTGAAGCCTTCAAATTAAGCAACAGACAAAAGACACATTAAGGATGTAACAGGGTCCAGGCTGAAGTGAGGCCCTGGCGTGCAAAATTTAAGAAAGCACTTATTCTCAGAGTGATATAGATTGGGTGCCCGCCCAAATATTATACCCTCGGTATCTTGTTTGTCTGACTCTGGCTCTGGCTCCAGGATGTCAGATTTCCAGGTGACCAGAGGAGCAGGAAATGAGAAGTTAGTCAAAATTCCTGCAAGGATGCTGGCTTGGGCGAGTTCAGTCGGGAATAGTCATCTGAAGTGACAAGGGAACATCCCACTGAAGGCTTCTGGTGGACAGCTTAATTACAGGTGTCAGAAGTGGCTAGACTGGCTGGGATGTCCCGTAAGATAGCCACTAGCAATATATGACTACTTAAATTCAAATTAACGAAAATGAAAAATTCTGTTCTCCTATCGTACTTATGCATTTCGTGTGCTTGACGGCCGCCTATGGCCAGGGGCTAGTGTACTGGATAGTGCAGATGGAGACTTCTCCATCTCTGCAGAAGGTTCTAGAGGGTGGTGCTAGACCATGAGAATTTCTACCTTTTCTCAGCCTCATTATAAATAGACCTGACTGTAGGTTTCAAACTGAGCTTGGTTCTGCTTGAGAGGCTGAAAGGAATCTGGCTGGGATAGAGGAATGTGAATCATTTTGTCTGATTGATTTTCTCCCCCAACAAACGCCATAGCCCTTGATATTTTAACACCCTCCTGCAAGCTAACTTGGAGCTCATTTTATTTTTTTTTTTTCAGGGCAGCCCAGGTTCCAGAGGCCCCCGTGGGGGATATGGGGAGAAGGGCTTCCCAGGGGATCCTGTAAGTTTCTGGGGCCCAGGTGGTTCTGAACTGCGTAGCTACTCCACATTTCCTGTGTTTTTTCCTCTTGTGTTTCCACTAACCTGTAGGCAAACACATGACTTGGGAGGGGGGTAGTAGGTATTGACCGAGGCTGATTTGTTGGAGGTAAACCTGCATGTGATCTGGGCTGATTATATATAAAAAACCTCAGAGAAGGGAACAAAAATTCCATCTTATTTATTTTGAGACTGTTAAGTTCCTTTGGGAATGGAATTTCCATAATTTTGCTTGTTGAGTTTTCAGTCCTGTAGATTCCCTAATGCAGACTCGATTACAGGGGAATCTTGCTACATTTTGAATGAGTGGCATAAGCCTGTTGGGATGTGTGCATTAGTGAAGCTGCCAGTATAGAGAAGGGAAAATCCCTGTAACTTCAGCAAGCACTCGTAATTCTTCATTTATCATCACTAAGCCTCCTTCAGATTTAGGAAAATGTTACTTTCATCTTTTAAAAAAATTGTGCTTCAAATATGGAGAATTTTCTCCCACCTCTGATTACTTAGCCCAAATTAGCTTAGTTCTTGAACATTGTACTATTTTGAGGAAAAAAAGAAAGGCTGATATTTCTTGATTCTAAAGTACTTTTTAAATCTTCCTCTAGGGTAATCCAGGACAAAGCAGTAACATCAAAGGACAAAAGGGCTCCAAAGGAGAACAAGGAAGACAAGTAATTGGATCTATTTAATGTATATGAGTTGGTTAATTCTGTTATGGAGCTGAGGCTTTCTTAAAGTTTAAATTAATTATTTAGTAAAATACATAACCCTTTTTTGTAATTGAACAATCACTCCTCAGTTTAAGAGAGCCTTATTTTCTTGCAATAAGGCATGTCTGTAGTAACTTACATCTCTATGGGCAAAATCATCACATTTCTGGCAGGTGTTATTGTTATATGGGGAAACGGTCATAGAAGTGCATGTTGCTGTATCATTTTCCTCTTTAATACATTCATACCCAATAGGGTTAATATGCAGAAGTATTCTGGCATGACGCATCTGTTCAGTTTTAATGGTATTTGATGTTGTTATGCTGATGCATTTATCCTTTCTTCAGAATCTTTCAACTTATGATCTTGGGGAAATGATTTTCTTTCAGGGTAGAACTGGGCAGAAAGGGACACCAGGCAGTCCTAGCTCCAGAGGGAGCAGGGTAAGTATTTCCATGGACATTTATTGCCCCTCCTTATCACCTGAAGATGCCACGGAGGCATTCAGAATATGTGTCCCTGCAGTCAGCTGATCCAAGAGTACTATGTTGACACTGTTATCATTTGGGGTCTAGATAGCTCAGTTGGTAAAGAATCCGCCTGCAGTGCAGGAGACCCCAGTTCTATTCCTGGGTTGGGAAGATCTCTGGAGAAGGGATAGGCTACCCGCTCCAGGATTCTTGGGCTTCCCTTGTGGCTCAGCTGGTAAAGAATCTGCCTGCAATGTGGGAGACCTGGGTTCGATCCCTGGGTTGGGAAGATTCCCCTGGAGAAGGGAAAGGCTACCCACTCCAGTATTCTGGCCTGGAGAATTTCATGGACTGTATAGTTCATGGAGTTGCAAAGAGTCGGACACGACTGAGTGACTTTCACTTTCATGAGTCTTTGTTCTGAGGAGCTTTCCTGTGCATTATATGATACTTTGCAGCATCTCTGGTCTCCACACACTAGATATCAGTAGTGCCCACTTTCCTGAGTTGTGGCATCCAGAAATGTCTGCAGATCTTGCCAAATTTCAGTTGAGGATAGTGATGGGGGGCAAATTGCTCCTGGTTGAGGACCATTGTGATGGTGTGTTTTTCCCTTTCCACCTTCTGGAAGCTTTTAAATGTCTTTGGAGAGAGCCAATGACTTTCACATAAAAATCCTCCTCCAGTAGCTCAGCATCTTTGAGCTTTTTAAAGAACATTAAGAAATATATATCTTCCCTGGTAGCTTAGAAGGGAAGGAATCTACCTGCAATACAGGAGATCTGGGTTCAATCTCTGGGTCAGAAAGACCCCCTGAAGAAGGAAATGGCAACCCACTCCAATATTCTTGCCTGGGAAAAATCCCATGGACAGAAGAGCCTGGCTGGCTCCAGTCCGTGAGGTCGCAAAGAGTCGGAAATGACTGAGCGACTAACACTCAAATATACTCTCATCCTCTTCGTATATCACCAGTGGGAAAGAAAAATCACAGATATTAATAAATTCTTCCTGAATAAACCAAAACATTGGCAATTAGGGGTGAGCCAGTGGCAACCTTGAGATGCTGCAAGTAATTTTACAACATCCCGTGTGATATCAAGCCTAAAACAGAAATGTTGGATTTCCCCTTCTTTTTAAAGAACAACCAAAAAGTCATTTTCCCTTTGTGGACTACTGACATTAGAGGGTATGTTTATAGTGTGTTAGAAACCCACTCATCATGCACTCAGATGGAGATCATTAAAAGAAATTACGTAAAACATCCTAGATTTGGCCAGGGTTTTGGTCAAGAGAACACTGGGAATACTTGGCTTCCTTTTCTGTTGTAAATTTGGAATCTTCCTGCCACTTTGAAAGCTGTGGCTTTTGCCTCTCTCTCTGGGAGAGATAATGGGTGCGTGTTCTAATTCCTCCTGCCTTTGTTTATCTTGACTCAGTTCTTAAGGGGAAAGGTCTCCAGTTGGATGACAGGCCTCCCAATGCTACTAGTGAAATTCTCTGGGACGTTGCCCTCCTCTCCACACAAGATAATTCAAATTAATCAGAGGAAGCAGGAGATCAGCAAGATGAACTAAATGCTATAAATCTTAAAGATAAACATGTAGTTTTGTTGGTGTGAAACAGCTTTATAGTGGTCACCATCAGTCAGCACTTTTGAAAAAAGAGGAGCTGAGGCCAGGCAAAAGGATGACTACTTGGACAAACCACCCAGTGACTTTAAGTCACTTCACAGACAGGAGGTTCAGCTTGTTTCTGCCATCCTCACCCACTTTCCTGCCCATCTCCTCCTCTAACCTCTTTTCTCTTGAATTAAACAAGGCAACACAGATGGATATAAAGCAGTGGCTTTTCTACTTCTCTTTCACCTTTCCAGTGAAGGCTAGAATTCTCTATGATGGTCAGAGGATCTTAAATGGATGGCAAATGCTAAAAACACAAGCAAACCTAAGACATCTCCTCTTGGGTGACACAATTTAAATCTATATAAATTAAATTGTTGCCCCAGCTCTTGAAAAAGCAATGGATCCGTGTACTAAGAACCAGAGCATTTGAAAGCATGTTCCAGGCCCATTTGGGGGCTTCCCTGGCAGCTCAGATGGTAAGGAATCTGCCTGCAATGCAGGAGACCTGGGTTCAATCCCTAGCTCGGAAGGTCCCCTGGAGAAGGAAGTGGCAACCCACTCCAGTATTCTTGCCCGGAGAATTCCATGCACAGAGGGGCCTGGTGGGCTACAGTCTATGGGGTTACAAAGAGTCGGACGTGACTGAGTGACTGACATGCTTTTCTTCCAGGCCCAATGCCTTTGGCCTATCAAGCACAAGGAATACTTATAGACAGAAGTATTTATACTTCTAGAGCACCTAATTTGTGCCAGGTCCGGTTCAAATCACTTTCAAATGTTGATTTGTGTAATCCTCATAATAAATATATCAGGTAGAAACTATGATTATAGCCAGTTTGCAGATGAGGAAAAGCAAGGGACCTTGGACAAACTGGCCGGGATCAGAATAGGTAGTGAATGTTGGAGCTGGGGTTTGAACCAGGGTGTCTCACTCCTAGCCAGTCAGGCTCCGGCATACTGTACAATTGCTCTGGGCCACCCAGGCTTCAAAGGGCAAGGCTGAGCTCACAGCCGTCTGACTTCTGAGGACAGTGAGCAGCCTAACCATTGGGCTGCACTGTCTGTATACAGAATGAATGCCATTTCATCCTTGCTTTTTAATGGAGACAGAATTACGACATCATGAAACAGTGACTTCAAACGTCATGTACTGTTTCTTCTCCGCTTTCATCTGTCAAGAGTTCTGTGAGTCACATCAAGGTACAAATAGCTGACAAATTACAAAGAGCAGCTTCTCCAAAGGGTATTTGCACTTTATAAGCAAAGAGTACCCGAATCAAGAGGCAGAACCTCACTGGAGGAATTCTAATCATTAGCCAACCCGGTGGAGGTGATGTTTGATCAGGTGGTTTATTCTAAGAAGATTCAGAAGCTGGGCAGTTGAAAGAAAACAGCTGTTCTGCAATCATTTCCATGGCTACCTTTCCAAACAAATGTAGGAAAAAAAAGTTTTAAGTATTTGTTTTGTATGTGAAGTAATCATAGTTGTTTATCACCACACAAAGTCGATTGATGGGTGAGATGTCCCTCCGGCAACTTCAGTGAGGCAGAGCTGGGAGGTGAGGGGTGAGGACAGACCTCATCATAGCTTTTTAGGAAAAAAGTTAGGATCTGGGGCTGGGATATCTTCCTCTGGCTTAGCCACCCTCTGGAAAGCAGAGATAGCGACTAGGTGGAGAGCCTGCTCTGGCAACGTGAAGCTGCTTCTGCAGACGTGCTGCTGGATTTTGGCTTCAGACCAGCTTTTCTCTGACGACCCTGATGGTGGCATTGTACCATGACATGGACCCCATTGGCATGTCCTCCTTGGAGAATTCCATGGAGTCTAAGGGGCACTGTGTGTAATATATTTCACTCTCCCCTAATATACGATCAGGGGCTGGGACAGAGAGCAGTGGCTATGGCACAGCTTGTTCTCAGGCAGGAAACCTCTGATCAGCAGACAGTACTTTGTGGGATTTGCCGGAGTGCGTGGGCATCAGACAGGTGCTCTGGGATGATCTGATTCTCCAAACAGCCTCCCAGATAATTGTCACGGTTGTCAGACTAGAGCGGAGTCTGTAATGACTTTTAGATTGGCTTGCAGTCAATCCCCCAAATGTTAATTAGTAATTAAGTGCCTGGTGTGTAAGCTTGTCTTTGGAGAGTGGCTCGGGGAAGTCGTTTCTGCAAGCTGCCTGTTATTCTGTCTATCGGGAACAAGAGATCGGATTGCCTCTAAGGAGCCTCCATCTAGACACCCACTCACTAACCCTCTGTCTTTTCTGATCCAGGGAAGAGAAGGCCGTAGGGGCGTCCAGGGTGCCTTGGTGAGTAGCCTTTCTCTCCTGTCCCCTATGGGAGGTGGGGCCAATGAGCTAGCATTTGATAAGGGTGCTGCAGGAAGTGCCGAGCACTGGATGTGAGCCCTACTAACCGGTGGAGCCAGTGTCCATCAGTTAGGCGGCCAGACGCAGGGCAGACCTAAAGTCAGGCAAGCCTCCTTCATGAACACCTCAGAGACAGGGGACCTGTGCAGTTCTGCAGACTGTGCTATTCACAAACCCTGGGCTTCGACTGCAAGACAGAGCAATTCTGTCTTAGAGTAAGGAATGGCCTGGAGTCCAGTCCTTAGACAGCATGGAAGAGTACAGTCCTAGGCCAAAAAGGGCACGATCCAAGTCAGACAGGACAGTTCCAGGTACCATGCCATGCAGCACTAGGTAGTGGGAAGAGAAAACCTTTACGGAAACCATGTGAAGAGAATCTTAACACTGAAAACTCGCCCATCAGGGGGAACCCGGGACGCCTGGGCCTCAAGGCGAATCAGGAGCTGACGGATCACCAGGCCCGCAGGTATGTTGGAATGTTTATAATACTGACAATAATGCTGCTGTTCTGATGGGAAGACCTAGTTCTGCGTAAACATAAAAACTGAAACAATTTGAAGTTGCCCCTACCCTCCTCCATGGTACATGTCTCAGGGATTCTGCATCTCCCAATGCGGGTAGATGACTTTGCTCCATTTTTGCAGCTCACTTATAGAGGAAAGTTTGCATCATGTCTGCATTTTAATCATAATGAATTATTGAGACCTTAATACTTTGTCACTAATCAGTATCCGGATCAACAAATTGGTTTTACTTAAGTGAGGTCCTGCACACAGACTCCCATAAAGGAAACTTAGAAATTGACAACTGTTATTCACCTCTTCTGAAGCTAGCTCTACAGGGCGTGACAGTGCTTCCAGAATATCACTGATAGGGCTCTATTTGAGGTATCTGCATTTTCTCTTGGTCATATCATTAGTGAGATAGGCATTAGAGTTGCAACATCTCTTTCTTTTCCATATCAGAAATATGCTAGGGTCATCCAAGAGAGCGACTTTTACACAAGGGTAGTTGGTCACCTTGCTATTCTTTGGAACTCTGCATTCAAATGGGTATATTTTTCCTTTTCTCTTTTGCCTTTTGCTTCTCTTCTTTCTCAGCTATTTGTAAGGCCTCCTCCGACAGCCATTTTGCCTTTTTGCATTTCTTTTTCCTGGGGATGGTCTTGATCACTGTCTCCTGCACAATGTCACTAGCCAAGATGATCACTCACCTAGAGCCAGACATCCTGGAATGTGAAGTCAAGTGGGCCTTAGGAAGAATCACTATGAACAAAGCTAGTGAAGGTGATGGAATTCCACTTGAGCTATTTCAAATCCTAAAAGATGAAACTGTGAAAGTGCTGTATGTAATATGCCAGCAAATTTGGAAAACTCAGCAGTAGCCACAGGACTGGAAAAGATCAGTTTTCATATCAATCCCAAAGAAGAGCAATGCCAAAGAATGTTCAAACTACTGCACAATTGCACTCATCTCACATGCTAGCAAAGTATAATGCTCAAAATTCTCCAGGCCAGGCTTCAACAGTACGTGAACCATGAAACTGCAGATGTTCAAGCTGGATTTAGGAAAGTCAGAGGAACCCAAGATCAAATAGCCAACATCCACTGGATCGTCGAAAAAGCAAGAAATTTCCAGAAAAAAAAAACGTCTATTTCTGCTATTTTGATTATGCCAAAGCCTTTGATTATGTAGATCACAACAAACTATGGAAAATTCTTGAAGGATGGGATTATCAGACCACCCTACCTGTCTCCTGAGAAATCTGTGTGCAGGTCAAGAAGCAACAGTTAGAACTGGAGGTAGAACACCGACTTCTTCCAAACTAGGGAAGGAGTACGTTCAAAGCTGTATATTGTCACCCTGCTTATTTAACTTATATACAGAGTACGTCTTGTGAAATGCCGGGCTGGATGAAGCACAAGCTGGATTCAAGATTGCTGGGAGAAATATCAATAACCTCAAATACGCAGATGACACCACACTTAGGGCAGAAAGCGAGGAACTAAAGAACCTCTTGATGAAAGTGAAAGAGGAGAGTGAGAAAGCTGGCTTAAAATTTAACATTCAAAAAACTAAGGTCATGGCATCTGGTCCCATCACTGCATGACAAATAGATGGGGAAACAGTGGAAACAGTGACAGACTTTATTTTCTTGGGCTCCAAAATTACTGCAGATGGTGACTGAAGCTGTGAAATTAAAAGACACTTGCTCCTTGGAGGAAAAGCTATGACCAACGTAGACAGCATGTTAAAAAGCAAAGACATTACTTTGCCAACTATAGTCCATCTAGTCAAAGCTATGGTTTTTCCAGTAGTCATGTATGAATGTGAGAGTTGGACCATAAAGAAAGCTGAGCACCGAAGAATTGATGCTTTTGAGTTGTGGTATTGGGGAAGACTCATTTGAGAGTCTGTTGGATGGCAAAGAGATCCAGCCAGTCAATCCTAAAGGAAATCAGTCCTGAATATTCATTGGAAGGACTGATGCTGAAGCTGAAGCTCCAATACTTTGGCCACCTGATGCAAAGAACTGACTCATTGGAAAAGACCCTGATGCTGGGAAAGATTGAAGGCAGGAGGAGAAGGGGACGACCGAGAATGAGATGGTTGGATGGCCTCACTGACTCAATGGACGTATTTGAGCAAGCTCCAGGAGTTGGTGATGGACAGGGAGGCCTGATGTGCTGCAGTCCATGGGACTGCAAAGAGTCGGACATGACTGCCAGCCTAAGTCCATCCCCAGCCTTTGTAGGGAGAGGAGTGGCGTTACCTCAGCCCCTCTAGGGTTCCTGTGATGCTCAGGCTGTGAACCAAGGTGAGACTGGATGCTCTGACTGCCATTCGCCCTGAGCAGCCGAAACATCTTACAGCTGCTGTTTTGGTGATGAGAAGCTATACCAGCACCTCTAGTTTTCCTTTCCGTGTGAGAGAACCATATGAGAACCAAACAATTGATGGAAAATATGGCAGCTAATATGTTTTAATTCCTCTGATAGAGATCTTCTGTGAAAATGTCCTTTTGTGCTAACTTAGAACAACTTGCTTTCTCTTTTGCACATCGAAGTACTTTGGCCTAATAACTTGCCACATCACAGGAGTCCATCTGCCTACTGTTTGTGTCTCGCTTCCTTCTTCTGTGGGTTTTATTTCTTTTTAAAATATCTTTTCCATTTCTACCTGTTACAGAGAGATAAGGTCTTATACACAGGCAGGGAATTTCTTCATAAGAGCTGCTTCACTGAGTCCGGATCTCCCAGCACCTTCTCTTTCGAGACAAGCTTAATCGTGGTGTTAAGCTTCTTGAAGGGCTGGGCTGGTGCTTTTCCATGCACGTCTTTCAAGAGCAGTAGCAAAGAAAATCCCTTTTCATTGACTTGATTGCATTGTGTTTCTTTTGTTACCCCCGAAGGGATTAAGCGGACCTCCGGGCAGGAAAGGAGAGAGGGGAGACGAAGGACAGAAAGGACCCCAGGTGAGTGACCAAGGCGGTCCTGTCAGTGGCCTCCAACCTTCCTTCTCCTCTTGCTTCAGAAACATCTTCGCATAGAGATTATTTTATACTATCTAGATGTGGAGTCTTTCATTTGAGGATTAACTTGGGACAAACTGGGGAAAAAATACTTAGCACAGCTCAGATTCCCTGTTCATTCCCCTTTCTTCTTCCCTGGGGTTTGATTTGGAAAGCACAGAGCTACTTCATCTGCCTGAAGAAAGCCTTCAGGAGAATGCACATCATGCTGACTCAGGAACATTTACAAACCTGATACATTATTCAGGCTTTTCTAACTTTTGAAAATTATCTGTGCCATGCCTGTCTCCATTGACGAGAGGTATTTGAAACTGACTCTACAAAGATTGCTGGCTACCCAAATTTATTTGATTCCAAAGTTCAGCTTTGAATTCACCCCTTGAAGCTACTTGGTTCCTGAGTTTCTGATGGTGAATAATGAGAGTTTGGGTGGTAAGAGATTCATATGAAAAACGTTCTGAATCTGTTCACTTTTTCAGTGCAGATGGTGAGTTTAGAAGGCAAGGGCTGCCTGTGTTTGCTTTAGTGATCTTCCCAGCATGTTTGTGAGAGACCTGTTGGCCCCCTTTGCAGGTTAGGAACACATTCGGCATCCCTTTTCACATATGTGGATGGCGCAGAGCACAAAAGTGACAATGACGCACCATGTCTTGTTCTAACAAGATCAGTCTGTTACAGAGTTGCCACATCCAAAAATAATGTGTGTTGCATCAAGGGTGCCATTTTAATTTCTCACTAAGGCCCCATTTGGACTAGCCACATCCCTGTAAATGAAAACTTGGGCTCCTTTAACCAGGACTGAAGCCCACGGCATCTGGTTTCAGGTTGGGTCTCTTCTTCAGCAAGTATCAAGAAGTCGTTAGAAGTGACACAAAGAAAAGCCAATCTATTCTGACAGGTTTTGTATGAATTGTCGCAGTGCCAACGTCTGTGTTTCCTGTTTTCTTTCAGGGTGCTCCTGGCCCAGCAGGAGATAAAGGGAGTGTTGGAAGGCCTGGTCTTCTGGGGAGAAAGGTAAATTCCTACAGATTTCAAATGCTGAGAAAAGAGGAGCTCTGTTTTTTGAATTTTCATGTTAATTCTTCACATGATCCAGGCACCATCAACCACTCACCCATTTTCTGCAATAGATTCTTTTCCTTCCTCTGTGAAACTGCCTCATTTCACTAGGAGAGACACGGTTCATTCACCTATCATGAAGCAACTCTGATAAACTCAACTCCCTGGTTTTCTGAATGCATCAAGGCACTTGTGGCAGAGTTGGCCAGGGGCATGGGGGACGTCAGAGCTCAAATCTGTTCATGCATGCAGTCCTCTGTCTAACTCAACCTGCCTTCTTGGAAGTCTCCTTACTTCCAAGATCCCTAGAGAACAAACCACTGGCCTGTTCAGAATCCCACTCTCCTGCTCAAGACCTTTCAGAGGCTCCCTCCTCCAGGGCAGTCTCATGGGCCTGAGCTCCGTTCAGTGATACAGGGGCCTCACTTAGAAGGCACCTCTGCTTGGCTTCCTGCTCTGCTTTCACCGTCTGGAAGGTCTTTGCGTTGGGGTTAAGGGGCCATGCTTTCATTTGCATCCCACAAATTATGTCACTGGTCCTATCTTCCCCGTGGCCCTTAGGAAAATCTCCAAACTTCCCAGTAGTTTCAGTTCAGTTCAGTTCAGTTGCTCACTTGTGTCCAACTCTTTGCAACCCCATGGACTGCCATGTGCCGGGCCTCCCTGTCCATCACCAACTCCTGGAGCTTGCTCAAACTCATGTCCATCGAGTTGGTGATGCCATCCAACCATCTCATCCTCCATCGTCTCCTTCTCCTCCTGTCCTCGATCTTTCCTAGCATCAGGGTCTTTTCCAATTAGTCAGTTCTTCTCATCAGGTAACCAAAGTATTGGAGTTTCAGCTTCAGCATCAGTCCTTCCAATGAATATTCAGAACTGATTTCCTCTAAGATGGACTGGTTGGAACTCCTTGCAGTCCAAGGGACTCTCAAGAGTCTTCTCCAACACCACAGTTCAAAAGCATCGATTCTTCAGTGCTCAGATTTCTTTATGGTCCAACTCTCACATCCATACATGACTACTGGAAAGACCATAACTTTGACCAGATGGACTTTTGTTGGCAAAGAAATGTCTCTTGCTTTTTAGTATGCTGTCTAGGTTGGTCCAGTAGCTTAGAAGGCTCTTTGACCCTATTTAATTCTAAAGCTTCCTCCCTTATCTTGCTCCTGTGTAGCTGCCCTGGCTTTTCACTCTCCCTTCCCTTCTCCCTACTCATTCCTCCCTCGGTCCTTCTTCCAGCTCGGACAACTCAGACTTTAAGCCTCAGCATCCCTGTTTCCCTCCTTCAGGCAGCCAGCCTGCCAACCCCATCAAGTCTGACTTAGAGTCCCCTCCTCTCTGCTGCCATGGTGACCCTGGACTTCATCACGTGATGTAGAATCGGCTAATTGTCTCTCTTTCTAACCAGAGTATTCTTGATGAGGGCAGAACCATGTGAGCCGTGTTCAACAGTGCCTTTTCCAGAACAATAAATAATTGTTGGATGCATGACTAAATCGGCAAATGAATTCACTCTCCCTGGAGGAAATCTTCCGCTCTCTCCCTCTCCATTAGTCCATCGAGAGCACTGGGAACGCAGTGATGAGTCCAGGCTTGAGCTGATGCTAGTGTTTCCTACTCGCCTTTGGGAAGAGCATCCTTTGCTTCCCACACTCCCTTTCCTTACTGAGTGCTGGACCCTCAGGGAGAACACAGTGTCCCCAGCGAACAGACAGAATGTCCTGTGGTGGAAGCCAGGCTTGATTTTTACTGATCTGCAGCTCTTCTTGCCTCACTCACTAGGGAGAACCTGGGATTCCTGGAGACCCCGGGCCAGCGGGGCAAGTTGGACAGCGAGGAAAGCAGGTACGAGGTTTGAGGACCCTCACCCTTTCCCAGTCCCAAGGGCTCAGTAAACGCAAGAGGGCTGATACTATCAGGTCAAGCAGCTGGGTCCTGAAGATGTTTTGGGACCTCCGAGGAAGATGTGAGGACATTCCTCTGGCTCCCTGCAGCTTTCATTCTGCAGCTGGTGTGTCTGCTGAAACAAGGGGAGAACAGTTGTTAACAGGGAATGCAGAATGCAGAGAGAATAACGGATGAGTTCAGGATGTTAACAACCTATATGGCCTTGTCAGTTGCAAGTCAGGACTGCCAGTTTCTCTTGAGTTCCTGCAAAACTCCAGAGTGATGAGAAGAGGGGAGGATCAAGCAGGATCAAGAAATAGGGTATCTGTTTTAGTGTCTCTGGCTGTACCAGGACCTCAGTAGTTCACTGAGCCACCAATATAGGAAAAACTACGAAAAATTTTATTTTCTTCTCAAAAATAATGTTTATTAAAATGTTGCATGTAAATATTGTAGAAAGTTGGGTAAGCATAAAACATGGGAAACAGAAAAAAAATTACCCATAATCCCACCATTTTGAAATATGTAACATTAATATCCTGGGATACTGAAAAAACTTCTATTTTTCCCTATTAACACTGTATCATGAGCGCATTTCTCAAGTCATTACATTTTCCCCTCAATGTTGCTTTTAATAGCTTCAAAATATTCTACTGAATGTATGTACCTTAGCTCATTTGACCGATTTCTTGTTACTGGATATTCAGTTTACTTTCAGTTTTTCACTGTCTTAAATAGCACAGCAATGAACACTCTTGTATGTAACTAAGTTTTTGAATGAAGCCATAATTAATTTCTACATAGGAATTTCTAGAAGTAGCATAGCTAGGTCAAGGAATATGTACATATTTAATTAAGGCTTTAAACCCTATTGCAAGATGCCCTTAGGAAAATTCAAACAAGGTATGAATTGTTATTCAGGAAAAGTATTCACTTCAGGGCATACATACCGACAATAGGCATTGTCCTTTTGTTTTCTTCATCTTTACCAATTTTATCTCGTTACTGTTTCAAATTGCATTTCTTTGGTCACTAGTGAGGATAACAATTTTCCATATGTTTACTGGTCATTTATAATTCTTCTTTGAGGAATTCCTCACCCAGTGTTCTTTGGACTAGCTCTTAATTTTCCAGGCAAGTAACCACTACTGATCCGTCAGTCTAAATCGCCATCCCTCTGCCTCCTGCAATGTCTGAAAAGCAGAGCTGACCTGTAAAGTACCAGGGCCATACCAGGAAGTGCAGAAAACTAAGCAACATGCATATTTTAAGAGTTCAAGGTCGTCAGGCCCCTCCACCTGGAAGTCCCCAGGGCTTTGCTCCTGACACTATAATCTCAGTATAAGTTACAATTAATTTTCACTCTTAAGGAACTGAAATAAACTGATTTGTTCACAGGGTGATTATGGCATCCCAGGTTATGGTCCCGTGGGACGAAAAGGAGTCAAGGTAAATATGGAAAACAGTTATTTCTTTAGTTGGTGAAAGTGTTAGCCTCTCACTTGTGTCCAACTCTTTGAGACCCCATGGACTGTAGCCCACCAGCTTCTCTATCCATGGAATTCTCCAGGCAAGAATACTGGAGTAGGTTGCCATTCCTTTCTCCAGGGGATCTTCCCGACCCAGGGATCAAACCCAGGTCTCTTGCATTGCAAGCATATTCTTAACCATCAAACTTAATAAAGGAAGAAATGATTATACTGCAGAAATGGTGTGTTGATTTATTTATGTTATCTGCTGAAAATTGCAGGGTTCAAGAGGATTCCCTGGAGATATGGGCCAAAAGGTATGGTGCACATGAACTTGTCAAACTTACTGTGATCTTGACCTTCTACATGAGAAGTAAGATAAGTCAGTGGATCTGAATGAAACAGAAAAAAAAAAAAAAAAGCAGGATAATTGGTTGCCTGAGCTTCATGAAAAAAAGGACCATACTTAACCCCTATGAATCCTTAAATTGGAAAAGATGTCCTTCACTGCCTGATATTCCTTGTCTTGAAACCCTACCTCTAGGTACCCTCTCAAGTTCACTCCTTTGCCTTTTTCTTGATTTCTCTACCCTGGTGATCTCATGCAAAACTCTTGGCTTCTGCTATTGTTCTTTGCCCTTCATCTTCATAGCTTCACTTCCTCTTACCTGAAAGATTACAAGAGTCTTCTCATTGGTTTCCTACTTTCAAATTTAACCTCAGTTAGTTCAAAACACTATTGCCACCTGTTTTTTCCAAGGTATAGCTTTGTTATGTTACTTTCTCGATCAAACATCTTCTAGAATTCCTCATTGCCTATCAGCCTGAATTTGACCTCCAAGGGCTACGACCAGATGCCCCTTCCATTTTAACTCAGGTTATATGTGTTCTATACATTGGAATTCTGCAATAAGAATTATTTTAAAAACCTTGCAAATGAACTTATTTACAAAATAAACCTACAGACACAGAAAACAAATGTGTGATTACCAAAGGGGTAAGTTGGGGAGGGATAAATTAGGAGTTTGGGATTAATACATATGTTCTCCTGCTGCCTCTCCTAAGTCGCTTCAGTCGTGTCTGACTCTGCGACCCCATAGATGGCAGCCCACCAGGCTCCCCCATCCCTGGGATTCTCCAGGCAAGAACATTGGAGTGGGTTGCCATTTCCTTCTCCCATGCAGGAAAGTGCAAAGTGAAAGTGAAGTCGCTCAGTCGTGTCTGACTCTTAGCGACCCCAAGGACTGCAGTCCACCAGGCTCCTCTGTCCGTGGGATTCTCCACACTCTACTGCATATAAAACAGATAACCAACTGTATAGTACAGGGAACTATACTCAATATTTTGTAAAAATTTTTAAGGAAAAAGAATCTGAAAAAGAATATATATATGTGTGTGTATGTGTATCACTGAATCACTCTGCTATACACCTGAAACTAACATCATAAATCAACTATACTTCTATACTTCAATAAAAAGCCAAATAAATAAATGAAATTATCCTGTCTAGAAGAGTGGCTTCCAATCATTGATGGAAAATATGGATGAAAAAATAGAATGTCTGAGCAAATTGACTTAACCTTAGTATAGGAAAATAACCAAGTTTTGAGTCCCCTTAAAAGTGGTTTTAATTGATGAATTACCAAAAGAGATTCTTTCCTAGGTGGAGAAGGGTACAAGAAGGGACTACATAAATAACTTTTAGAATAGGAGTTCTCATTGTAAAGGACCAATTTTCTAATTTGCTGATAAAGAGAAAATTAGCACATTTCAATTTACAGATAAATGTGAAATTAGCTTATTGATTAAGTGCTAAATTAGTTTTCCACCCAAGTCAGAATAAATTTGTTTTTACCTTTAACTTTTTGAGAAACAAGTCAGGAATTTAGGAAGTAATTCATTGTTTAGTACTTTATAAAGTCAGCACCCCATATGTTTTCCTTGATTTTCAAGCAATTCTCTTTAGGTATTTTTAGTAACTGATGGAATAGCCATTGGAATTGATATTTATGCATAAATATTTGTGTTCTCAGACAATTAAAATAGTTTGGGGAATATCTAAGTGTATCATTTAGACTTAGTTCTAAATGATAAGAAGAGATACATTTAATGTTTAGTATGTGATATAGTTACAAAACCAATTAGGTTTTGGTTTGGAGAGAATTCTTTTCATTTTATCATAGCAAGCATTTTAATATCTTGATTTCTTATATTTGAATCTTTAGGGTGATGCTGGTGATCCTGGAATTCCTGGTGGGCCTGGACCAAAAGGATTTAGGGGGTTAACCGTAAGTGGTCTATACTTGCAGAAATAATAAATATTTCTTTGAAGATTCTGGGCTTTATGTTATAATTATAAATGTGTCTTGTCAATCCAACCCAGGGTCATCTGAAATGCCACTTCCTAGCTGTGTGATCATTCAACACAACTTTTCAAGGTCTCTATTGCTGTAACATGAGAGTTAATGACACCAAAAGTCACTCTGAGCTCCAAAATTCTATGGTTGCATGAATCTGAACTATTTTAAGTTTTTGCAGATTGATAATAAGCTGTTCCAATAAATGCCAGTGTCTTCCAGTCTTTTCTAAGACATATATTAAAGCCCAGCATATTAACCCTGTGAGTGGAAATGAAGCATGAAGCTGACATCTTCCCACTGTGTCCTGGAGCGTTTTCTGACAATTCTGGTCCCAGAGCCATGGTCACTTGAGGTGTTCATTTTAAGGAAGTCTGTTGAGATGTTCTAATAGCAAAGTGCAGAGTGTTATAGTTATTGAAAAATAAAATGCTGAGACAAGCATCCTTTCATTTTAAAATTGAGTGTTATATCACTGGTCATTAGCATTGTGAAAGAGATGCAATTGAGTAGATGCAATTTACATCTGGTTGGATATTCTTCATTAGCATCTATATCCATTACCTTGAATTATGGGGAATGATACAGCCAACCCATGTCGCAGTGAATGTGGGGAATTACTTTCTTGTTTGATCCTTTGCAGATGGTAGGTTTTTATTAGCTCTCCACATGCTCTAGTATATTTGCTTTTTAAAATGCTAATTCTAGCTTATGATTGATTTAGATTTAAATGCACAGCCAGTGCCTCTTCACTAGATGAAGAGGCTAAGAAGGAAATGGATGTTTACCAGTTATTAAGAATGGCTATTTAAAGAATCACTTGATGAAAGTGAAAGAGAGGAGTGAAAAAGTTGGCTTAAAACTCAACACTCAAAAAACTAAGATCATGGCATCCGGTCCCATCACTACATGGCAAATAGATGGGAAAACAATGGGAACAGTGATAGACTTTATTTCTGGGGGCTCCAAACTCACTGCAGAAGGTAATTGCAGCCATGAAATTAAAACATGCTTGCTCCTTGGAAGAAAAGCTATGACCAACCTAGACAGCATATTAAAAAGCAGAGACATTACTTTGTCACCAAAGGTCTGTCTAGTCAAGGCTATGGTTTTTCCAGTAGTCATGTATGGATGTGAGAGTTGGACTATAAAGAAAACTGAGTGCCGAATATTTGATGCTTTTGAACTGTGGTGTTGGAGAAGACTCTTGAGAGTCCCTTGGACTGCAAAGAGATCAAACCAGTCAATCCTAAAGGAAATCAGTCCTGAATATTCATTGGAAGAACTGATGCTGAAGCTCCAGTACTTTGGCCACCTGATGCGAAGAACTGATTCATTTGAAAAGACCCCAGTGCTGGGAAAGATTTAAGGCAGGAGGAGAAGGGGACGGCAGAGAATGAGATGGTTGGATGATGTTACTGACTCAATGGACATGAGTTTGAGCAAGCTCCAGGAGTTGGTGATGGACAGGGAAGCCTGGCATGCTTCAGTCCATGGGGTCGCAAAGTCGGACACGACTGAGTGACTGAACTGAACTGAAGAATGGCTATTTAGAATTAAAGATAAAATTTATATAATCATCTCAATAAATGCTGAAAAAACATTTGACGGAATTCAGCATCTTTTCTGTATAAAAACTCTTAACAAATTAGGCATAGAAGGAACGTACGTCAATACAATACATACAAAAAATCCGCAACTAACATCACACTCAACAATGAAAGGTTGAAAACTTTCCTGCTAAGACCAGGTACAAGACAAAGGCATCCACTTTCTCTACCCCATTCAACATAGTACTGGAAGTCCTAGTTAAAGGGATTACATAAGAAAGGGAAATGAAAGTCATTCTAATGAAAGGGAAGAAGTAGAAGTGTCTATTTGCAGTGATATGATCTTACAGATAGAAAATCTTAAAGACTTCACCAAAAAAATGCTAGAACTAATAAAGTCAGTAAAGTTGCAGAATACAAAATCAACATATAAAAATACGTTGCATTTCTATACACTAACAATGAACTGTTGGAAAAGTTAGTTTTTCTCTGAGTTCTATGAGTAAAAAGGATGGCTATTTATGTTACTTGCTTGACTTGAATTATTGTTTGCTTTTTCTAAATTTTTTAAAGCAATTATAAGGTCTCATTAAGGCTGAGGGAGTCCCCATAGATAGAGGATGTGGAAACTCATGTATATTTCTACCTGCAGCTCTCGGTAGGCTTGAAAGGTGAAAAAGGCTCTCCTGGACGCCAAGGCCCTCCTGGACGGAGAGTAAGTACACTCATGAGTACTAAGTACCGTGCGGCTTCCTAGGGTGCCCAATGCAACAGGCACAGAACGTAAAGTCAGAAACATTGGATTCAAGTCCAAGTTCTGTTTCCTGCTGCCTGGGGGCCCTTGGATGGGTCCCTGGGCCTATTAGTTTCCTTCTAAGATGGTAATGATGTGTCCTGTTTGAACCACCTCAAAAGATAGCTGTGAGGCTCAGATAATAAACTGTGAATGCTCTTTGTAAACTATAAAATTTCAATACAAATATGAGCTATGATTGTTAATTTTTACTGAGGCTTTAAAATAGAGATAGAATTGCATAAGCTTCATTAAGGCGTCCTGACAAGTTGATAAGAGTTTCCCAAGCCACTGTTGTTCCTTTCCTGAACTCATGATTTCAATGCTAAAGAGATTTGGAGGTAAAATTGCCACTTTGCTCTGTGATTGAATTACGAGGGATTCAGTTGCCTCTAGAAGCATTCCTGAGCAGAGCCAGGCACATCTCTCACTGGCAAGATATCCACGTCTCTATGTTAGTGCCTTTTGTTTTACTGTGATGACTTATTAACCTGTTTCTCCCCTCCTAAACAGACCAGTCAAGTAATGTTGCCCGTGCCTGTTTGGTGTGTGAGGTGCAGAAAGCAGTGTGTGAAGGGAAGGAGCAACTGCTTACTCTTGTTTTGTGCAGTTTTTTGACTGTTTTCTGACTACCTGGAGGCGTTCTTTAACTTGCCACTTTATAAAGAAAACAAAAACATGCATCTTTCATGGAAAACTGAGTCTGTAATAGAATGAGAATCAACTAGAGTAAAGGATACTCTGATATAATCTTTTCTTTTGCATGAAGGAACTAGTGACTATTCTTAGGCACGTGGGTGACAATTGAGTTCCTGGGTCAATCTGGCCTGGTCTCCTTTCCAGATTCTGGAGCTCGCCCTGGGGGTCCCACATCTTCCTGCTCTTCTGTTTGGCCGTGCTGGTCTAGACTGTGGCTTCTCTCTCTCAGGCCTGTGGCCCTTAGCTTCTCCTGAAGAAGTTGCTCCAAGTTATTCTTAAATTCAGTCTTTTGGGACCTACTCTCTACCGTCTGATCTTCTGTAGGATGTGGGCTGTCTATCCTATTCATTAGTTGGAAACTGTTCCCCCTTCTGTGTAAATGGCTGTTCATTCTTTTCTGTTTCCTGCTGTCACTTGTAAAGGGAAGAATGAGACTCTGCAGCTTTTAGTGAGAGGCATATTTCCTGATTTGGATCAGGAAGAAAATACGCCCCCAGAGGGTAAGATCATGGATGCCATCACAGTTCTGTTTAACAGTAGCAACATGCAGAGGGGCACCTCAGCACTCAGCAGAGGTTTAGCTGTTCACTGGGTGGGTGGATGGACGGACGGATGGACGTCATTAGAAAGAGGTTCTTAAAGAGACACAGATGTATAGAACAGACTTTTGGACTCTGTGGGAGAAGGCAAGGGTGGGATGTTTCGAGAGAACAGCATCGAAACATGAATATTATCTAGGGTGAAACAGATCACCAGCCCAGGTTGGATGCATGAGACAAGTGCTCGGACCTGGTGCACTGGGAAGAGCCAGAGGGATTGGGTCGAGAGGGAGGAACTAATAAAAATAAATGGAAAAAAAAAAAAAAAAGAAAGAAAGAGGTTCTTTCACTGACATTAGTAGTTGAGCTTCTGGCGGGAGAGTCAGTGAAATTGTATAGCAGTCATGAACATGTGATAACATTTTCTGAAGCCAGCATCCTAGCTTTCACCAGCTGCCCAGAGGGATTCCTATGTGCAAACACATTAAGAACCAAATGCCAAGAAGAAGGCTGATCCTCATAAAAGAAATTAAAAGAGAGAAAGAGAAAAACTCACAGTGTCAAGAAAGGTGGTTTAGGAGCCTTCCTTGACTCATCTCACCCGATTATCTGTACTCCTTCCATCCAACACCTTTCAGGATTTACGGGCTTAGAGTGCATGCTCTCCTTCCGTGTAGCATCCATTCTGCTGTATAATTGCCTTTTTCACATATGGGGTGGCTGCCTGCTGCTGCCAGAAATTTAAATATACTTCAGTAAATGTCTCTCCTTCATGCTATTTCTTGGGAAGCTTACTGCTTGTAATTTTAAGTATTCTTATGAGAAATGCCTTCTAAATGTTCTATCTGCAGTACATTTTTCTTTAAGAAATACTTTTGTTTCTTTCCTTCTTGTCATCCTAGAAAAATCATTCAGTTCAGTCCAAGTAGATATTAGCTTAATTGATCAAATGCTGAAACAGAAAGGTTTATACTCTTGGTGTGTGTCAGGAAATAGCGTTGAAGACTCCAGTTCTTCTACTAATAACTTGTTCTGTGTTTGTTTTCCTAGGGTCCTAAAGGGATGGCAGGGCAGCCCGCATATTCTGTATGTATCTCATTATTCATGTACACAAAAAAATGCAACCCGTTCCCTGGGAAATGAATATGGCCACTTGGAAGTCATCATGCTCATGTTTCTTTTTTTCCTCTCTCCTTTTCCATGTACAGCAATGTGATCTAATCCAGTTCATGCGGGACCACAGTCGTGAGTATCTGTGTGTCTTAGGGCATCGGTGCTTGGTGAGGGCACTTAGGACGAAAGCCGTGTGGGGACGCGGAGCCAGTAGGCTGGACTCGCTGGTGGAGGAGCCCCATGTCCTCAGCAGCAGGCTTGCTGTGAGTGCCTGCTGCGGGAACAGCTCATGACAAAGGTGGAAGGGAAAGACATGCCTTAGCTCAGAGGTGTACTTTCTAGAGGGAGAAAGAACACGCCTGTGAAATACGATGTGACCAACTCAAAAGGTGTGTGACTTAGCTCACACTAGGATAGCAGTTATGTACCAAGGCCTGGAGGGCATGATGTGAAAGGGATGAACATGGTGGTTTGAGGTTATATATATGCTGTTGCAGTTTGCTTGCTCAGTTGTGTCCCGTATCCAACTTTTTGCGACCCAGTGGATTGAGGCCCACCAGGCCCCTCTGTCCATGGGATTTCCCAGGCGAGAATACTGGAGTGGGTTGCCATTTCCTTCTCAAGGGGATCTCCCTAGTCCAGAAATTAAATCCAAGTCTCCTGCATTGGCAGGCAGATTCTTTCCCACTGAGCCACCAGGGAAACCCCTATATGTACACACACACACACACACACACACACACACACACACACACACCACCACACTAGAAACAAATATGAGAAGAGAAATTGGGGAAATGTAGCCATGTATTATATTAGGGTGGTAGACTTTTTTTTTATATTAGGGTGGTAGACTTTTATGTGGTTTTTCTTTCTTTGTGTTTCCATTGTGGTTTATAGTCATGCTACACAATCACAATCAGAGGAATGGAAAATCCGAGAGACTTACTGAAGGAGATTAGATAAAAATGTAGGCATTGTAGGTGTATGGCCAGCAAAGACCAACAACAGAATCAAGTTTAAAATACCATAAGGCCAGATGGGGAGAGGTTTGGTACCACCGTGGATGAACAGACAGAGGAAGAATTATGAAGAAAATAGATTGGTAGGAAGAGGTGACGAGTTTCCACATTTCAGAGGGAAAGGAATGCTGTGCAGACCCTAAAGTGAAATAATCTACAGGCAGCTGATAAAATAGAGTCCTTTAAAGGTGAGAATCAAGGAAGAAACTCAGAAAGCTGGAGTCACTAACGTCCATAGAGCCTCAGGGATGGATGAGATTCCCAAGAATGTGCAACTCGAGAGACAGACATGGAAACCCAAGGGATGAACCCGGGGAGTTGCCCTAGCAAAAAGAGTGGACCTAACCCCAGAAAGCTGGCATTGCAGAGAGTCCTGCCAAGTTTGAACAGCTTGGGGAAAGGCAGCAAGCAGCCAATGGAGACAGCTCCAACGTGAGGTGTTGGGTGGGGCAGGGCAGGGAACCCATGTCAAGATGTTCCTGGAGAGCTGAAAGGCTCTCCAGCTCGGTGAGGAGGTGAGAACCAGCCCCGGGCAGGGAGAGAACAAGGGGAGAGCCACTGTGGAGAGAAGAGTGTGTGACCCAATCAAGGCCGACCCGAGAGGGAGAAGGGGTGGGGAGGTGAGCGCCCGCCTTGGAGGATTTGGGCTTTGAAGGGCACTTCCCAACACTGCATGGAAGGAGTTAGTCAGGAAGTGTGGTGGTGGGGAGGGAGTGGGCAGGGTTTGTAACCAGACCATGAGCTACAGAATGCAGAACTGAGATGGAGAAAAAGACATTTGGAGCTAATTCAGACGGCCTTCCTTGATGGCTGATACCCAAGGTCCTGCAAGGTTGGAGTCCTGCTCCACTGGGGTTGTTCTTCAGCCCTAGGACAGCTCTAGCCACAGCAGGATGAGGGCCTGGGCCCTGGGCTAGTGGGTGGCACCTTCCCCCAGAATAAAATAAGATCTGGAAGGCTGTGGAGAATGGGGAGAGAAAGCGGTGGTTGGAATAATGTAGGAGGGCCCTAGTAATCAGAGTGTTAGAAGAAGAGACAAAATAAACAGGACTTTCAGGAAAAACTAAATATAAAACAGGAAACACACCGAAAGAAGTCAGGTAGTTTCTCCAAAGTCACGCAGCTTTGCCAGACTGAAACCAGACAAAAGTGTTTGTTCCTAGAGTCTGTGCTTCTAGTGTCGCAGCTGGGCTGGAGGTTAACCAATGGGACTTCTCAGTCAGAAAAAGGAAACTATTTCAGGCCCGGAGATGCAGAGGAGGCGGTGGGCCCCGTGTGCCCTCTGCTGACCCTCAGCATCTCAGCAGCTGCAGAATAAAGACAAACAAACGTGCTCATAGGATTGACGTGAGGGGGTGCGGGCTGTGGGCCTGCCGGCTGACAGCTGGGTTGTTGCCAGGACTAGTAAAATTTTTTAGTGTCTTGGAGTGATCATTCGCTTTCAGGGTGTTGAGTAAAAGGAGCATGGACATTGTTAGGCTTGTTCTTAAAGATTTACCAGTATTTCCCCCTGATTCATCTCACACTTACCAAGCAAATCATTTGGAGAAACCAGATGCTCAGAAGAAAGCCTTGGGTGTTCCTTCTGTCTGAATACGGAGATCACTCAAACACAGGAGCTGTTTTTTTTTTTTTTTTTTTTAAGCAGAGACAAAATTCATTTGGAAATCCCCACAGTTCTGCCAAAAAATAGAGCTACCCAAGGTGTTCATCAAGGAAGACAAGAAGACCCCATATTTTAGTCCTGCCTTGCTGAACGGTTCTCAGAAGGCTGTAAAAAGAAAGACAAAACAAATTTAATTTTAGCTATCATGCCATTTGATCAGAGGCTCACCTGCTCTGTTTTTAAAACAAGTGACCAGTGATTAAAATTTCAACCAGAGTTCTGCTAATGTCTGCTGGCCAGGGCTCGCAAGGAGGAAAGGTCAGGAAGATCCATAAAACAGTAGAATTCTGTGTCCATCCTCCTCTCACTTTTAACCTTGACCTCCTATAATTAGGAATTAGCCTCATTTGCAATAAGAGCTAAACAGAATACTAAGTTTTGTTGAAATTTTGTTTTGGGGGTTATTTTTAGTCTGCGTTCCAAAAATGTAACAGACTCTTTCTCTCTCTCTCCTTTTTATAGCTTGTTGGAAAGGTGAGTATTCTTACCATATTATGTTTCTTGCTGAACTATTTCCTGCATTCTGACAAGCCCATATACACACTACTGTATATAAGACACATAACCAACAAAGACACTGTATAGTACAGAGAACTCTGTTCGGTATTTTATAATAACCTATAAGGGAAAAGAATCTAAATATATATATTTATATGCTGATGTATAAATGAATCACTGTGCTGTATGCCCAAAATGAACACGACATTGTAAATCAACTACACTTCAAAATATAATAAAATAAGAGTAAAGATAAATGGGCTAAAGATTTGAATAAGCACTTCATAAAGGAAAAAAAAAAACTCTCATCCCCATGAGAAAAGGGATTTCTGACTTCTTGGTAGACATGTATTATGACTGTAACTGTACACGTCATGTTTGGACCTGACTGTACAATGCTGACCACCTGGGCCCCAGCCCCTTCGCAAGCTGTTCTTTGGAACTGCCACAGTTTCCAACCCCTTTCCTTCACGGGGTAGGTTCTGTGCCGCTGAGCAGTTCAGGGCAAGGCCAGGTGTCTGACCACATTCTGTTGCTCCATTTGCTGCTAAGTCTGTGGACACTGGCACCTTGGATAGGTGATGATTCCTTTCTTCCATTTGTCCTCCATTCACACCTCTCACCTCCACGTGTTCCCCGCTTGTCAGCCTGACCCGGAGGATGGAGGAGGATCTTCCAGGGCATCAACTGCAGCTGGCGTTCAGTGACCCCTCAGATGACGTTGCCCCTGAAACCAGTTAGATCTACTCCAAGACCTCCTGGTCTCCTAGCGGCTTGTTGAGATAGATTAACAGGGTCTTTGAGCTCATCCCAAAGTTTGGTGCCATTTCCTTTAATCCCCCCCAAAATCTGATGTCTAAAAGCTGAATAAAATTTCATGGATTTGAATTAAATTTATCAGGTATCATGCTGGCACTAGGAAAGGGAGAGATGAAAAATAAATGGAAATTGGTAGTGCCTTCTGGGGATATCTGTGATGATGCATCGTCTATGAAGATGCTTATCTACCATTTTGTTAAGCATTTTTACTATAAGGTTAAGAAATATGTGCTACAGTCCATGAGGTTGCAAAAAATCAGACATGACTTCACAACTGAACGAGAAACAAGACATCATTTATCTCATTTTCTTTTTCATTGTTGGGTTTCATATTTTTAAAATTTCTTCGCAGTAAAATGTCTTGATTCAAAACACAGTCTTGAAATCAACACTTTCTCCTCTATTTCTATTACTGAGAATAGCAGCTGGGAGATGGGACACTTTAAATTTAATGTGCTTTGGGAGTAAGCCAGATTGGGGAGAGTAAAACAGCCTGTGTACATGGAGGGTTGGCTAATTTTTAAATAATTTCTTTTTCTCTTCCTGTGTCCAGACTTTAACAAGGCCTTTATTTATAATCATAGAAGAGATTCCCTGTGAAATTCCCAAAGTGCAGTTATCATCAAACCATTAGGACTGCGTTGGGGATTACAGGCAGCTCAATGCAGGTCTGCAGTGCTCCACTGTGCTGCCCCTTCTTCCTGCCACCCTGGCTGTCATCCCAAAGCCCCTGAAATCCCCTCTGCCTAGAAACAGCCTCTTTGTCCTCTGAAGAATAACCCCCAAGAAGAATAATGATCACTGTCTACCTTTCAATATCATGATCCTCCGGAGACAAGTTCCTCGAAGGTAGACCCGTGTTTGTTCATCTTCACATGTATCTCACAGGGCATGTTACCCTGCATTTCACATGATGAATATTCAGGTATTTGCCACATAAATGGATGAAAAGCTTCCAACTGACTTTATCATTATTAGTAGGTCATTTCTGAAGGTTTTTTTTTTTTTAAGGAGAATAAGCTTTCAGATTTTCTGAAAAGCCATAGTTTCCTTTTAAAATTTTCCATAGAGTAAAATTCACTCTTTTGTCCAGTTTTTACACATGCATGATTCGTGTAATCATCACCACAATCAGGATACAGGGTAATTCCACTAGCCCAAACACTCCTTCCAGTTTCTTTTTAAATAGAAGACAGATGGTAGATGGTGAAGTCTGAGCATTATATTGCCAGATATCACTACTCTGCATTTAGGTAACACTTTAGGCTAACAAAGCAGAATCCTTCCCCCCCTTTACATGTGGATAGCTCTGATTCTAGATTTGATGTGACAGCTGCGTTTTCCCAGACCTCAGTGTCAACTGTCTCACTGGAGTAAATGGAATTGGAAAGCCTTCTGACCCAGTGAAACAGCTTAACGCTTCTGACTTACTTTTGTAGAAAAGTGTCCTGTGTATCCAACAGAGCTGGTATTTGCCCTGGACCAGTCCAACGATATCACAGAGCAGAGATTTAATGAAATGAGGGACATCATCACTTCTATTGTCAGCGACCTGCACGTCAGGGAAAGTAATTGCCCTGCGGGAGCAAGAATTGTTGTGGTTTCCTACAACTCGGGCACCGACTACCTCATCCGTGGGTCTGACTACCGTAACAAGAAGCAGCTTCTTGAGCTACTCTCCCAAATAAAATATCAAAACTCCGGGGAAGTCCGAGACATTGGGAACGCGATGAGGTTTGTGGCTCGGAACATCTTTAAGCGGACGTCTGCGGGAGCCAATGTGCAGAGAGTTGCAGTGTTTTTTAGCAACGGACAAGCTGCAAGTAGGTCATCCATCATCACGGCCACCATGGAGTTTAGCGCCTTGGATATCAGTCCTGCAGTCTTCGCTTTTAATGAGAAGGTCTACCTCGATGAGGCTTTTGGGGTAAGTACCTCCCTTGGCAATGTCTTTGTTTTTACATAATGGTACTGGCAGAATAGGAATCCTGGGGAGTAGGAATCAAGTGGCCTCTTGACCCCCTGCACAATTCTCATAGCTGTCTTGTTGCCAGAGTCCTTGAAATCCAATTTCTTGTAAACACGGAACTGAATGCATGTTATCTCCATTGAAAAATTGAGAAACTGAGTCCCAGATTGTTGAGTGACTTCTCCCATTTTGTACAGTTACTAAGTGGCTAAATCAGGCTTTGAGCTTGAGTTTGTCTGATAGAGAGGACTGTCGGTCTTCTGCTGATCTAGTACTTCTCAAATCTGCCATCTGTTGGCTGTGTCTCATTGAACGCCTGGTCTTAACCTGTGATGGGTGAAGTTTAAGGGAGTTCTGAACTCTTTAATGTTGTGTAAAACTTTGATGTGTATGAACCTTTTTCCCAAGAGGAGTTCTGTCCCTTTTGGATTCACAGAGTCTCATGGGCTCTGTGCTTCCCTCTTTCTCCCACCAAATGTAAGAACTTCTCCATCTACTGTTCTACTGTTATAAAATATGTTTGTATTAACCATGAAATATATGCTTCTGAAGTTGGGGGAAGCCATTATGTTGCCCAAGAGATTATAAGGATCTATTTGACACAAAAACACATGTGTGAGAACATGCTAATTCGCTTTAGTTGTGTCCAACTCTTTGTGATCCTACGAACCCTAGCCCATCAGGCTTCTCTGTCCGTGGGATTCTCCAGGCAAGAATACTGGAGTGGGTTGCCATGTCCTTCTCCAGGGGATCTTCCTGACCCAGGGATCAAACCCACATCTCTCACATGTCCTGCATTGGCAGGCGGGTTCTTCTTCACTAGTGCCAACTGGGAAGCCCACAAATACATATATTTCTACTATAAAAAGAAAAGCTCTCCATAACATGAAGAGATTTAATCTGCTCACAAGAAAAATACAATTTTTTTTGAAAATAGGAGCCGTAGAGTCACAGTAGATCCTGACAGAAAGAATTGTAGGAAGTTAAAGTATTTTTATAAAAATATTACCTCCCCATATAGATTATTTATTTATTTGTTTTCTTATGGTATGTGTCCTCCCACTGGACTATAGGGTAGAGGGATCATCTGCTTTGTCTATTTCTGTATCCGCAGCACCTAGAACAGTACCTATTTAACATTGTATGTGCTCAGTGAATATTTGTTGCATGAAATGCATGTGACTGACCCCTGTGAATAAACTTCCATGATTTACCAGGGTTGCAGTTAATGTTTTGGGCTTCCCTGAAAGCTCAGTTGGTAAAGAATCTGCCTGCAATGCAGGAGACCCCGGTTTGATTCCTGGGTTAGGAAGACCCGCTGGAAAAGTGATAGGCATTTAATGTTGAACACAGGGGAGCAGCAAGATCAGTACAAAATTATACCAAAGCATCCAGTTTCATAAAAATTAGACAGTAGAAATGTAGTAGCTACTTTCTAACTATAAGGCTGGAGTGATTATAAATATTTCAATATACTCAGCACTTCACAGAAAAACAGAGGGGGTGGTTTTCTAATCTGTTAGTTTCTTGAGGGGGAAGAAACAAAAGTATGACCATGTCTGTGGATTGAGAGATCCATTCATCACCTGAGAATGATTTATTTCTTCCAAATAATCAAAGTGTCTGTGATGCATTGTGCTTCATACAAAGCCCAATATATAGTCACTGAGTCACTGAATGAATAAGTGAATGAATAAATTGAAGTGTGGTTGATTTACATATTGTGTTAATTTCTGCTGTACTACAAAGAGATCCAGTTATCCATAGAGAGTCATTCTTTTTCCATTGTGGTTTATCACGATGTTGAATATAGTCTCCTGTGCTATACAGGAGGCTCTTGCTGTCTATCCATCCTGTATATAATAGTTTGCATCTGATAACCCCAAACTCCCCATCCGTCCCTCCTCTGCACCCCCTCGGCAACCACCAGTCTTTTCTCCGTGTCTATGGGTCTGTCTCTGTTTTGTGCATGTGTTCATCCGTGCTGTGTTTTAGATTTCACATATAAGAGATATGATATTTGTCTTTCTCTAGGTCCATCCCTATTGCTGGAAATGGCATTATGTCATTCTTTTCTATGGCTGAGTAGTATGGAATAGGCTTTTTTTCTTTTGAACTTTTTATTTCATATTGGGGTATAGCAGATTAACAATGTTGTAATAGTTTCTGGTGAACAGTGAAGGGATGTATGACTGGAATAGACTTCGAGTTGGAATTTGTGATCAGAGAAATCCAGTCGACATCTGAAAGATGCACCTTTTTCTATTCATAGATAGCATAATTGGGTGGAGATAGTGGTGTGCGTGCATGCTAAGTCACTTCAGTTGTGTCTGACTCTTTGCAAGCCTATGGGCTATAACCTACCAGGCTCCTCTGTCCATGGAATTCCCCAGGCAAGAATACTGGAGTGAGTTGCCATGCCCTCCTCCAGGGGATCTTCCTGACCCAGGGATGGAACCCACATCTCATGTCTGCTGCATTGGCAGGCGGGTTCTTTACCACTAGCACCTCCTGGGAAGCCCAGAAATAGTTGGGATCACTACTTAAAGAAGTCAAAGGTAACTTGTGAATGTAAAATTTCTACAGGACCCAACTCCAGAAGCTGATAGATAACACATAATCAGCTGGTACATGATCAGAAATGTATAAAAATTCAATGCAGAATTGCAGGCTTGGAGACAGGAATGAGGTTTTAACACCTAACCCAGTGAGTGAATCTTGTGGTTATCTTGTGGCAGTTTTCTTATAAAATTGAGCTACTGATACAGTTTCTGTGTTTCCTTCAGTTATGTTTAGGATCAAAGGGGGGTAGTTTTTTGTGTTTGTGTGTGTTTGTATGCATGTGCATACATGTAGATGCACAGAATAGAGCAATGAGCAACAATGCAAGGTGATGGTGACCAGTGAGGTGTCACAACTCAACTCTTGAAGTGGGTGCATAGTGAATTCTTGATGATGTTACCAAGTCCAAGCTTGCTCTGCTTGTTGAACAACAGGCCAGTAAATCTGGAGACAAGGTGTTGAGGTGAGTTATAGTGACTTTATTTGGAAAACTAGCAGACCAAGAAGATGGCAGACTAATGTCTCAAAATAACCCCCAAAAAAGCCTTCTTATTGGGGTCTGAAGGCCAGTTTCTTCTATAGAACACAGAGGGGAGATGGGAGGTGAGGAAGTAAGGTAAAAAGGCCATTAATCTTGCAAACATCTCCTGGAATGGTCAGCCTCAGGTAGGGGATGTGTTAATTTCTTCTTTCTTGCAGCCACTCACAGCTGGACAGAATCACCTGTGACTCTGAACAAAGACACTTTGGTTTAACACACAGGCAGATGGGTCAGGGTTCCCCAAGGCAATTATGTATGGACAGTATCCTTTCAGTGAACAAGCAACGGGAAGCAAATGTTAAAGTTAAAGAAACAGATTCTTCCCTGTAACAATGATGACTAAAGACCACTACAATATTGTAAAGTAATTAGCCTTCAACTAATAAAAATAAATGAAAAAGAAAGAGAAAACAATCAAATGAGCATATATTTCTTTTTCAATGCAGTTTGACAACACAGGAACATATCAGGTGCTTTCTGTTCCTCCAGACGGGGAATATGATCCATTAGAAAGGCTTCGGCGCTGTACACTTTGCTATGGTAAGACTAATGAAAAGAATTTATTGGGCTGAAACACTTAAATGCCTTCTGGGTGAGTTATTAAATCTATCTTTATCAAAAATTTTTGATTGTAGATTCTATTTTAAGTTTTCCAGTCGTTCAACACCATATGTCAGGGTTTCAATCTCTGTAATGTTGGAAGTTTCCATAGAATGTAAAAATTAGTTTAGAAGATTATCCCAATTGATTTTGCTCTTCCTGGGGACAATTTGATAGTTTGTATCAAAGGCTTCTAAAATATTAAAAATATTTTCTAAATGAGTTTGGACATGAATTATAGACTTCAAATATACCTGTTACTTATATCTACTTTCATCAAAGATGTTCCCAAGTTGTCTGCTAGTGGTCATAGAAATTATGAGGAAGTTGAAAATTCCTTATTAATTTAAATGATGAAGATTGAAGTTGAAGAGGTATTGATTAGATGATTAATTTTTGATAATCAGTTTCTTATTCATTGGAAGATCTCAACCAACAGTGTCTCCTTGTGCCAACATTGAACCAATGATGAATCTCTATGTTTTCAGATAAATGTTTTCCAGATACTTGCAAGAAAGAAATTGTCGTACCTGAAAGTTCATACATGGATGTTGCCTTCCTCTTAGACAATTCTAGGAATATAGCAAGTGATGAGTTTAAGAATATGAAAGCCTTGGTGAGCTCAATGCTTGACAACTTTGACATTGCCTCAGACCCTATAATCTCAGACTCTGGTGATAGGATTGCCTTGTTGAGCTATTCTCCTTGGGATAGGAGACAGAAGAATGTGGTAAAAACAGAGTTTGAGTTTACAACTTATAACAGTCAAGCTCTAATGAAAAGGTACATTGAGACTGACCTCCAGCAGCTAAATGGAGAAGCCACCATTGGTCATGCCCTACTGTGGACCGTGGAGAATCTCTTCCCAGCAACACCCAAGCTAAGAAAACACAGGGTCATCTTTGTGGTCGCTGCTGGAGAAAACCGTGAGAGAAGGGAATTCTTAAAGAAGATGGCTCTGAGGACCAAGTGTCAAGGTTATGTCATATTTGTGATTTCCCTGGGTTTGACAACCAAGGAAGACATGGAGGAGCTAGCCAGCCACCCACTTGATCACCACCTGATACAACTTGGGAGAATTCATAAACCAAATCTGGATTATGTTGTGAAGTTTTTAAAGCCATTTGTGTACTCAGTGAGACGTAAGTCACTATTTTTTTTTAACCTCTTTGTTTTAATAAATTAGTGTTTGTTAATAGTGTTGATAACCCAAGATATCTCTGTATCTATAGCTTACCAAAATATATGAATTGGCTGGTGACAGGGTGACAGGAATAGGACACATCTTGGTTATACCCTATTTATACCTGGGTCATGATACCGCTTTCATGATAGAATGACTCTTAGCCAAAATCTCAGCACGATAAAGCACAGAGTGACTTCAGATCTCCTAAACTGCACTTACTCACCCTAAATAAGTTCTTGCAGCTCTTATGTGGTCTCCAGGTTGAACATATAAATAAAAGTTTTCCCTGCTACAACCTGGTTTATTTTCAATCTTGGCATGCCTGGAGACCTGTGTGAGAGTGCTGCTCCCCAAAAGTCTAATTACAAATCACACAGGAATCTTGTTAGAATGCAGGTTCTGATTCAGTACATGTAGGGTGGATCCTGAGATTCCACATTTCTAACAGGCTTCTCAGCGATGTCAGTGCTTCTGGTCCACAGATCATACTTAGAGTAGCAAAGTTCTAGGTCAATGTACTACGAAATGTCACCCACTGGACCAGTGTTAGTCCATCAACTGAAGAGTAAAGAGGGAAATACACAAACTGATAATGAGCATCTAGAAACTCTTAGAGCAATTTGACATGGCCACATTATACAAGTGTAAGAATGTATACTCTGTCTCACTGAACAAAAGATAAACCAAAAGGATCAGTCTGCAAAGGGCCGGAAATAAAAATACCTTGTCCTTCACCACAAGTGGTTCAAGAAATGCTCTTTCCGGACAGATCATTCTCAGCTGGGGATGATTTTGCCCCCCAGATAACATTTGGAAATACCTGGAGACATTTTTATTTGGCACAACTAAGGGAGAGGATACACCTAGTATTTAGTGGATAGAGACCAATGCATGCATGCCAAGTCGCTTCAGTTGTGTCCAACTCTTTGTGACCCTATGGACTGTAGCTTGCCAGGCTCTTCTGTCCATGGGATTCTCCAGACAAGCATACTGGAGTGGATTGCCCTGCCCTCCTCCAGGGAATCTTTCCAACCCAGGGGTTGAACTTACTTCTTTTATATCTCCTGCATTGCCAGGCCAGTTTTTTACCACTAACACCACCTGAAGTAGAGACCAAGGAGGCTGCTAAACATCCTACAATGCATTGGATGCTTCCCCCACAACAAGGAACAATCCAGCCCAAAATGTCAATAGCATTGAGGTTGAGAAACCCTGCTCTAGAAGATCCCATAGAATCAGAGCTAAACCTCTTCTTTCTGGGAATCTGCTGGAACCACCAATTCCACCACCTTAGGATTCCAGAGTCATCCTAGTATTTAAGGAATCTCTCTAACACTAGCATGGTAACATCTTGGGAGTTCACTCTTCTTTGCAGAAGGAGCTTCTCCTTTTTCCTGCAACTCACATTTGATTGAAGAATTCAATAATTGCCCCTTTTGGAATATCATGTTATTTCTTTTACCCTAAGTCCTTCCACTGTAATGCATCATTATATTATGAAAAAAGAAAAAGTACTTCCAAGTAAATGTTGATTTCATGTTAGAGTTTTTTATAGTCATTGAAAGAGTTATTTTAGACAGACTATGATATGTCACTCTTATGCATATATAAAAAGGAAATATACAGGTAGTGCTAGTGGTGAAGAACCCACCAACCAATGTTTTAGACATAAGAGATGCGGGTTCCATCCCTGGGCTGGGAAGATCCCCTGGAGGAAGGCATGGCAACCCGCTCCACTATTCTTGCCAGGAAAATCCCAAGAACAGAGGAACGTGGTGGGCTACAGACTATGGGGTCACAAATAGTCAGACACAGCTGAGCATGCATGCACACATACATGAAATAGACTTGGTTAAAGCATTCTGAAAACTTCTTCTTATTCAAAATTTGATCTTGTGAGTTCTTTCTTTCTTATTGAGTCATCAATAGCCATCTTTCCCCACGTGATATTGTTCTTTATGCCATCAAGACCTTTTCTGTCTTCTTAAAAGTTTTTTTATTGGAGTATGTTGTGTTAGTTTCAGGAATATAGCAAACTGAATGTTATATATGTACATATATGTGCACATACATATACACTTGTTCTTAGATTCTTTTACATACAGGTCTTTGCAGAGTTCCCTGTGCTATGCAGTAGGTCCCTATTAGGTATCTACTTTATATATAGTAGTATGTATATGTCAATTCTAATCTCCAAATTTATCTCCCTTCCTGACAATCATCATGGAGCAGCACTTTAAAAAGACTCCACAAAACAACCCCAAACTGATCTTGCTGGCCTGTTAAGTTAGGCTTCACAGTTATTTGAGCTGGCTTATCCATGATTGCCAGCTGAGCCGTGTTGTTAAAGGTGTGGTATTCACTGCCTTCCCACATCCACTTGATTTGTAGAGGTTGAAAGTCTCTTTTACTACCAAGAGTTTTTTTTCTACAATTCAACACATTTTGGAGCTGGCATATTTACTGTTCCCACATGTACAGGTGATGACAATGGCTTCACAATTCCTTCCTCATCAACAATAACTGTCCACCTCAATTAATTAGAAGACAGTTTCATTTCAAAGAAACAGAAATATTGCTCATCTTAGAACCAGAGAAATATGATTATTATAAAACCATAAGCATTCACAGATGTTTTCATGGTGTGTTTGATCATTCAATGGTCAAAGGTCTCCTTTCACTGAAACTGATTTATTTTCCTGAATAAGGAGGGAAATTATATACTTCTCAGTATCCCACAGTTTATAGAACAATAGGAAGAGGTAAGGATATATTGTGTAGGGAAATAAGCTAAAATCTTCCCTGTGACAATTTTCCTCCTAGGAAATCAGTGTTAATTGGTGCAGAAGCACAGATGTAGCATTATGTAATAAAACATTACATCTTTTGTATTTCAGCTATTAGCATAAGTCTGAGTGAAAAAAGTCTTATAGAATCAGAATAAAAATTTCCTTAGACCATGTCAGCCTGAACATATGGAAATTAAGTGTCTCTGCCTCACAATGAACTCTTAAAATTAACAATTTGAGGAGGTCCCTGGTAATTCTTTGGCTGAAAAATATTCTATAATCAAACTCTGAATGCTATTTCCAGTTGCTACTATTTTCTGTTTTCACCCCAGCCAAATTGTACTGAAGTATTTTAGTGACATTTATTGCTTCAAGAAGATTCCTACCGAGATTCTCTTCCCCTTAGCACATACAATTTCTAGTTTAAAATTTAACTATCACTTTCCTCTCTCAATAGGAGGATTCAATCAGTACCCACCACCAGTGCTTGAGAACATCTGCAAACTCATTTATTCAGAAGACGAGGAAGATCAAAACATCGGTCTCCCGTGAGTTGGAAAGCTCTGATATTTATCAGTGACCTTTGATTGACTGAGCGGTGTGTAACTGGCTGGTGGCAAGTATTAGGTGGAGGAAGCTGATGAGGTCTCCGGAGAAAGGCTCTTCACGTGTTCCACAATCCGCAGTAGAAGTTACACATCAAGCGTGCTTTCTGGATTGATGGATTTTATAACATCCTCTTTAGCGTATTGCAGTTTTGATTCAAACTTCATGGTTTCCTCAGAAATTTCCATATGGAAATTTTACCCCAGAATAGAACCCAGAATTCAGCCTCAACCTACCTCAACCCTTACTTCCCATCTCTGCCCATCATGAGCACAGAGTTCCGGCCACCCTGGCCTCTTGTCTGCCCTGTGTGAACTGCTGTTTCACCCTTCTGAACCCTGAGACCTTGTTCCTCCCAGTAAAACCCTACCACCCCTCAAGGCCCCGACTGAAGCCGTTAACTCTTCGAAGCCCATCTTTACTCTCAGCCAAAATCCAGAGTTCTTCCTTGCTTAATTCTGTTTTACACCTCTGCTGAGGAGTTTATTACACTCTATCCCATTGTCTTGTCTCACTGAAGCCTGGGGTTCCATGTGATTCATTGTTTCGTTCCAAAAACATAGTATGAAAGACCCCATGATATCATTGCATATGTAAATATTTGGTTTTAGTTGCTAAGTCATGTCTGATTCTTCGTGACCCCATGGGCTGTATTCCATCAGGCTCCTCTGTCCATGGGATGTCCCGGGCAAGAATCCTGGAGTGGGTTGCCGTTTCCTTCTCCAGAGGATCCTCCTGACCCAGGGATTGGATCCACATCTGCCTTGGCAGGTGGACTTTTTTTTTTTCCCCACCACTGAGCCATCAGGGAAGCCTGCACATGTAAACAGTTTTCTTTAATTTTTTTTTATGAATGAATATACAAATAATCTGAATGGATCATGAACCTCAGCTAGAATGAGAATTTAGCTTATTTGGTTGCTCTGTGCTTCTCTATTTCACTGACCTTGGATCCCTGACTGTAGCCTGTGGAAGTTCAGAGTTAGGCTCATAATGGCCCTGACTGATCACATTGCAATTAAGGAAAGAGCTTCTCAGAATAGATGCAGTCTTTCCCATATATCCAGGAGCAAAACGGGACGATTAAAGTGTTCCTGTTGTGTCGGTAGCTTAATAAGGGGCATCCATCAGTTCACACGTCCTGAAGGACAATATGGCACTGATGCCCTGTGAGCAGTGTTTCCTGATGTGGAGTACACAATAATCTTATTTAAAGGAAGATCCATTCTTACAGAACTATATTCTAATATACTGTCATTTAGGGATGTACAAAAATAAGCTAGCTGCAAATACCATATGTGTCTAGTTCCTAAGCAACTCGCAAACAAAAACAAATTTGTACATCAAACCCAAGGAAATTCAGGAAGACGCTAGTTTAGTGTATTGGATGATTCTGTTTTGCCAAAATAGAATTCCTAAAAACAAAAAAGCATTTATAGCCAAGACATGGAAGTAAACTAAATGTCCTTTGACAGATGAATGGTTAAAGAAGACGTGGTACACACACACACACACACACACACACACACACACACACATGGAATATCACTCAGCCATAAAAAACAAAACAATACCATTTGTGGCAACATGAATGGACCTGGACGGTTATCATACCAAGTAAAGTAAGCCAGACCATCAGTATCAATGCAAATGTAAACATGGATTTGAAATTGCATATAGACCCCTGGTAGCTTAGAGGGTAAAGCGTCTACCTGCAATGAGGGAGACCTCGGTTTGATCCCTGGGTAGGGAAGATCCCCTGGAGAAGGAAATGGCAATCCACTCTAGTGTTCTTTCCTGGAGAATCCCATGGACAGAGGAACCTGGTAGGCTGCAGTCCATGGGGTTGCAAAGAGTCAGCCACGAATGAACGACTTCACTCACTCACTCATAGAACCATTAATAAAATAAGAATTAAATTATATTGAATTTGTTTTTATAATCGTCTAAGTAAAAGCAAAAATACTTTCAAACTATCATTCTTACTCCAAAGAATGTAAAAGTAAGCACCATTTTAGGAGGGATAATGTCAATGACATATGCTTTATATAGTCTTATTCCTCTCAGGGTAGTTGATAGTAACTTAAACAAATATATTCTAGGTTTTCTGTGGAGACTGATATCAATCTGAGACACATTATTTGGTTTTCCCAAGTAACCTATGAGTTTCTTGTCATTTATCCAAAACTTAGTGACAAATTCAGTTTAGTTCAGTTGCTCACTCATGTCTGACTCTTTGCGACCCCAAGGACTGCAGCACGCCAGGCCTCCCTGTCCATCACCAACTCCTGGAGCTTGCTCAAACTCATGTCCATTGAGTCAGTGATGCCATCTAACTATCTCATTCTCTGTCGTCACCTTCTCCTCCTGCCTTCAATCTTTCCCAGCAACAAGGTCTTTGAGTCAGTTCTCATCAGGTGGCCAAAGTATTGGAGCTTCAGCTTCAGCATCAGTCTTTTCAATGAATATTCAGGACTTATTTTCTTTAGGATGGACTGGTTGGATCTCCTTGCAGTCCAAGGGACTCTCAAGAGTCTTCTCCAACACCACAGTTCAAAAGCATCAATTCTTTGTTGCTCAGTTTTCTTTATAGTCCAGCTCTCACATCATGCATGACTACTGGAAAAGTCGTAGCTTTGACTAGACAGAACTTTGTTGGCAAAGTAATGTCTCTGCTTTTTAATATGCTGTCTAGGTTGGTCATAACTTTCCTTCCAAGGAGTAAGTGTATTTTAATTTCATGGCTACAGTCACCATCTGCAGTGATTTTGGAGCCCCCAAAAATAAAGTCTGATACTGCTTCCACTGTTTCCCCATCTATTTCCCATGAAGTGATGGGACCAGATGCTGTGATCTTAGTTTTTTGAGTGTTGAGTTTTAAGCCAGCTTTTTCACTCTCCTCTTTCACTTTCGTCAAGAGGCTCTTCAGTTCCTCTTCACTTTCTGCCATCAGGGTGGTATCATCTGCATATCAGAGGTTATTGATATTTCTCCCGGCAATCTTGGTTCCAGCCTGTGCTTCCTCCAGCCCAGCGTTTCTCATGATGTACTCTGCATATAAGTTAAATAAGCAGGGTGACATTATACAGCCTTGACGTACTCCTTTCCCAATCTGAAACCAGTTTGTTGTTCCATGTTCGATTCCAACTGTTGATTCCTGACCTGCATACAGATTTCTCAGAAGGCAGGCCAGGTGGTCTGGTATTCCCATCTCTTTAAGAATTTTCCACAGTTTGTTGTGATCCACACAGTCAAAGACTTTTGTGTAGTCAATAAAGCAGAAGTAGATGTTTTTCTGGAATTCTCTTGCTTTCTCTATGATCCAACAGGTGTAGGCAATTTTGATCTCTGGTTCTTCTGCCTTTTCTAAATCTAGCTTGAAAATCCGGAAGTTCTCGGTTCATGTGCTGTTGAAGTCTCACTTGGAGAATTTTGAGCATAACTTTGCTAGCGTGTGAGATGAGTGCGATTATGCATTAGTTTGAACATTCTTTGGTATTGCCTTTGATTTATTTGATTTATTTCAACATATTAAATACTATTTCATAGGCTCTAAGTAAATGGGGGGAAAGATGATGATAAATGGGAATTTACAAAAATGTATCAGTATATGCTTTTTAATAAATGAAGTATAGTTGATTTACAGTATTATACTAGTTTCAGGGGTACAGCACAGTGATTCAGTACTTTTACAGATTATATTCAAACTTATTACAAGATAATAGCTATAAGTCCCTGTGCTATACAAAATATTCTTGTTTCTTATCTATTTTATACGTAATAGTTTCATATCTCTTAATCCCATACCACTAATCTGCCCCTCCCCCGCCTTCTTCCCTCTGCTAATCTCAAGTTTTTTCTCTGCATCCGTGAATCTGTTTCAGGTTTGCTATATACATTAATTTGCACTATTTTTTTATATTCCACACATAAACAATACCATATAGTATTTGTGTTTTTGTCTCAGACTTACTTAACTATTAATATTCTCCAAATCTATTCATGTACCTTCAAGTGGCAATATTCCATTCTTTTTATGAGTGAGTAATATTCCATTGTATATATATATACCACATCTTCTTAAACCAGTCATCCGTTGATGGGCACTTGGGTGCTTCTGTGTCTTGGCTATTGTAAATAATACTGCTATGAACATTGCGGTGCATATATCTTTTCCTTTTAGTAGTTTTTAGTGGTTTTGTTTTCTTCTTATATATTCCCAGGAGAACTGCTGGATCATAGGAAAGCTCTCTGTTTGGTTTTTTAAGGAATCTGCATACTGCTCTGCCAAGTGGCTGCACCAGTTTACATTCCCACTCAGTGTACAAGGGTTTCCTTTTTCCATGTTCTCTCAAACATTCGGTGTTTTGATGTTTGCTATTCTGACAGGTGTGAGGATATATCTCTTTGTGGTTTGTATTTTTCTGATGATTAGCAATGTTTAACATCTTTTCATGTGCCTGCTGGCCATCTGTATGTCTTCTTTGGAGAAATATCTCTTTGGGTCTTCTCTCTTTTTTTAATTGGGTTTTTTTTTTTGGCATGGAGTTGTATGAAGTGTCTATCTCTTTTGAATATTAACCCCTCATAAGACATACCATTGGCAAATATTTTCTCCTACTCCCTATGTTCTCTTTTAGTTTTGTCAGTGGCTTCCTTTGCTGTGCAAAAGCTTTTAAGTTTAATTTAATCCTGTTTATTTATTTTTGCTTTTGTTTCTTTTACCTGAGAAGACAGTTCCAAAAAATATTGCTATGATTCATGCCTATGTTCTCTTGTAGGACTTTTCTGGTTTCTGGTCTTCACATTTAGGTCTTTATCTATTTTGAGTTAATTTTTGTATATGGTGTGAAGAAATGCTCTAATTTCATTGTTTTACATACAGCTCTCCATTTTCTCACACCACTAATGGAAGAGATTGTCTTTTCTCCATTGTACATTCTTGCTTTTTTCTGCCATAGATAGATTAATTGTCCATAAGTGTGTGGGCTTATTCCCGGGCTCTCTATTCTGTTTCATTGATCTATGCATCTATTTTTGTACCAGTACCTTGCTATTTTGATTACCGTAGCTTTGTAGTATAGTCTGAAGTCTGGGAGAATGGAATCTCCAGCTTTTTTTTTTTTCAAGCTTGCTTTGGCAAGTCAAGGTCTTTTGATGTTTTCATATGAATTTTAGGATTATTTTTTTCTAGTTCTGTGAAAAATTTTCATGGATATTTTGATAGAGATCGCATTAAATCTGTAGATTGTTTTGGGTAGCATGGCCATTTTAACAATATTAATTCTTCCAACCCAAGTGCAAATTATATCTTTTATTTCTTTGTATCATTTTTAATTTTCTGTATCAATGTTTTATTGTTTTCAGAGTATAGGTCTTTTCCCTCCTTGGTATTTTATTCTTTTTGATACAATTTTAAATGGGATTGATTTTTTGCTTTCTCTTTCTGAGAGTTCATTATTTGTATATAGAAAAGCAATAGATTTCTGTATATTAATCTTGTGTCCTGTGACTTTGCTTAATGCATTTATTGGTTCTGATACTTTTGGGGTAGAGTCTTTAGGATATTCTGCATAAAGTCTCATTCCATCTGCAAATAGGGACAGTTTTGTTTCTTCTGTTCCAGTGTGGATGCCTTTTATTTCTTTTTCTTATCTGATTGCTGTGACTAGAACTTTCAGAATTATGTTAAATAGAGGTAGTGAGAGTGGATATCCTTGTCTTGTTCCTAGAGTTAGAGGAAAACCTTTCTGCTTTTCACCATTGCACATGATGTTAGCTGCAGATTTGTCATAAATGGTCTTTATTATGTTAAGATATATTCCTTCTATACCCACTTTGATCATGAATGGAGGTTGAATTCATTACATGCTTTTTCTGCGTATGTTGAGATGATCATGTGATTTTATGTCTTTCCTTCTGTTAATGTGGTATATCACACTGATTGATTTGTGTATTTTCAACCATTCTTGTGTCCCTGGAATAAATCTGACTTGACATGTGGTTTATGATTCTTTTATATACTGTTGGATTCAGTTTGCTAATATTTTATTGAGAAGTTTGCATCCTATACTCATCTAAGATACTGGCATATAATTTTCTTTTTTTTGGAGTGTCTTTGATTTTGGTTTCAGGATATTGGTGGCCTTTTATAATGAATGTGGGAGTGTTCTGTCCTCTTGAATATTTTGAATAGGTTAAGAAGGATAGGTATTAGTTCTTCTCTACATGTTTGGTAGAATTCCCCATGTAGTATAATGAATCTTAATGAATTATTTGATTAAAATAAGTTTAGATTTTTAACACCCAACTATCATTCTAAGAAATAATTAAGTAACCATATTAAATCATTGGGATGTTTTGTTTATATTCCCCTAATACAAATAAAACTAAAACTTCCCTGAAGTTTAAACTTTTCCTAAAGTTTTAATTCACCTAAAACCTTCCTTTTTATCTTCTAGATTTACCCCTGAACCTTATGAGATTTCTTCAGGAGAGAACATCATTGGTCAGAGATTGAGTGCTAGGAGAGATGCACCTTTTGTACTGGAGGACAATGGAAGTGACCACTTGGTTTACATTCCAAGCCAGATGCTCATGCCACAGAAATTAATGACTAAATATGAAGAAGATTGGGGTTCTGAAGCAATCACAAGTCTCACATCTGGTAAGGAAATGAAAAGTTATACTGAATAACTTGATCTTCATCTTTTTAACACTAATAGGGAATCAAACAAACAAGCATGGTATAAAAAGCAAGTTTTTTTCAAGTTCAAGATGGTGGCTACAACTGCTGTGTTTATTTGATTTGAAGATTTAAATGGTCACAGGTACCATTCTGGAAATCACTGGTAAGCCCTAAAAAACATCCCTGATATTCTCACCAAACTTAAGATTTCTCTAGAAGCCACAATTTAAGCCACAATTTAGGTTAGTGTGATGTAGAAGGAGGCAATATAGAGAAATACCATAGCAAAGGAGGAGTTAAAATAACTTAAAAGTTGCCCTGGCCAGTGCCCCAGAATTTGTGATTGTATAAGATGGTGTAAGGTTCCTCCCTCCCACTGGAAATAAATTAAATACTCCACTGTCTACTGTATACATTTTAATGGCAAAGCAGAAATGCTTTTTGTCAGAGTTTAATAGTTTAAAACAATTCAGATACATAGAATTTTGGCCTTATTTTCTTTTTAAAGGGTGACATTCTAAAAGACTGGTCAGTTATTCCATCTATGCATCTGGAGTCTTCCAAAATGCTCATTTGGCCAGAGTGCAAACATTTAAAGCATTATATCATAAGTATCATGTGTACTGTTAGCATATGCAAGTTTGAAAGAAAAGGGCGCCAATCGCATGCCAATTATTCACAAGAATGAATAATACTAATTCTTAGTAACTCCCTTGGATAAATAAATGTTCTATTCTTTGGGCTCAACTCTCATGTCCCCATATTTCCCCCTATTTCTGAAATATATAAGTTTGAATTTTACCTTTAAAAATAACTAAAATTTCCTTTATAGAAGCTAGAATTCAGAATTAAAAAGTCAATCAATCACTAGTTGAAAAATAAGACTTTTAAAAAAGGTAATAGAGTAAAACTGCATGTACATAGTTAATAGGCATTAAGGTATTCAAGTATGTTCATTGCTTATTTAAAACAGATATTATCATTATATAGACATAGCTTAAAGAAGAGAATAAAAAATTGTTTTTCTTAATGAATGCAGTTAATTTGGGGTATTCATTCTAATGATATGGGAATTAAAACAGTTCTCAAGGCACAGGAATTTATCATGCTCAAGTTTTGAAAACAGAAAAAGAGAAATTGTCTTGGCAGTTTTTGAAATACTAAATGGTCATTTGTGATAGTATGGTTAGAGGTAAGCATTTTAAATTCTGATAATTCAAAAGCGTGAAACTTTTCAAGAAAGGCAGAAATTATTGGATACTTAAGGGGAAAAAAAAGAAACATCTTTGCAGCCATCTTTAATGAACATTGTTCAGTAATAATAGGAAGACTTTTCACTTGGTTTTTCAGATGTCTGGGAATGGAGATACTCATAAAAGTACCAGCTTAAGGTCTAATTTGGCTGAAGAAATAATTGTTGCATAGCTCTATAGGGAAAAGTGTCAATTTTCTCTTATCCCCACCTCACACAATTTCTCTTGCAGTGGGTTGAAGTGTGTTGAGAATTCCATGGAGGATTATGTCAAGTTGTAATTTCCTGGAAACAAAGTCTCAGACCTATGGATAACATATATATATATTTTTTTCCTTTATGATAAATCTGAGTCTCAGATCATCAGTATTGTCTAGGGACTTTGTATTATTCTTATCTATTTTTTTCTCTTAAAATCATTGTTAGCTGGTTGTTAAAAGCTGCTAAGAACTTTCTGTATAATGTGTCATCCTCAAGGAGAATAAATTGTAGTTCAGATATTTTATTTAGTTACCAAGAGATGAGCTTTGATACATTCCAGATGTATTGCACAAATAAAAGGTTGATAACGTCCATATGCTATGCATAATACTCATTTATAATGTAATTCATGTGGTCAATAGCTAATTTTTGCACTGTTGAACTGAGAGTCCTGCAGAAGTCAGGAATCTTAACCACTGAAGAATTTTTAGTTCCCAGAGTACTGCCGCTGGCAATGAGTTGTGTATCACTCTCTTTCATAAGAAACACAACCACGGTCTCTTTACTAGTCCTCTCCGTCTGCTGCTTCCTCGCTACTCTGGTTTCCAACTCAGCTTTAATTCCATCTTCTTTCCTGGCCCGCTCCACTCCTTCCGTTCAGTTCAGTGGCTCAGTCGTGTCCGACTCTTTGAGACCCCATGAACCACAGCACGCCAGGCCTCCCTGTCCATTATCAACTCCCGGAGTCCTCCCAAACCCATGTCCATTGAGTCAGTGATGCCATCCAGCCATCTCATCCTCTGTCGTCCTCTTCTCTTCCTGCCCCCAACCCCTCCCAGCATCAGGATCTTTTCCAATGAGTCAGCTCTTTGCATCAGATGGCCAAAGTATTGGAGCTTCAGCTTCAGCATCAGTCCTTCCAATCAACACTCAGGACTGATCTCCTTCAGGATGGACTGGTTGGATCTCCTTGCAGTCCAAGGGACTCTCAAGAGTCTTCTCCAACACCACAGTTCAAAAGCATCAATTCTTCGGCGCTCAGCTTTCTTTACAGTCCAACTCTCACATCCATAGATGACCACTGGAAAAACCATAGCCTTGACTAGATGGACCTTTGTTGACAAAGTAACGTCTCTGCTTTTTAGTATGCTGTCTAGATTGGTTATAACTTTCCTTCCAAGGACTAAGCGTATTTTAATTTCATGGCTGCAATCACCATCTGCAGTGATCTTGGAGCCCAGAAAAATAAAGTCAGCCACTCTTTCCACTGTTTCCCCATCTATTTGCCATGAAGTGATGGGACTGGATGCCATGATCTTAGTTTTCTGAATGCTGAGCTTTAAGCCAACTTTTTCACTCTCTTCTTTAACTTTCATCAAGAGGCTCTTTAGTTCTTCTTCACTTTCTGCCATAAGGGTGGTGTCATCTGCATATCTGAGGTTATTGATATTTCTCCCAGCAATCTTGATTCCAGCTTGTGCTTCTTCCAGCCCAGCGTTTCTCATGATGTACTCTGCATAGAAGTTAAATAAGCAGGGTGACAATATACAGCCTTGACGTGCTCCTTTTCCTATTTGGAACCAGTCTGTTCCATGTCCAGTTCTGACTGTTGCTTCCTGACCTGCATACAGGTTTCTCAAGAGGCAGGTCAGGTGGTCTGGTATTTCCATCTCTTTCAGAATTTTCCACAGTTTATTGTGATCCACACAGTCAAAGGCTTTGGCATAGTCAATAAAGCAGAAATAGGTGTTTTTTTGGAACTCCCTCGCTTTTTTGATGATCCAGTCGATGTTGGCAATTTGATCTCTGGTTCCTCTGCCTTTTCTAAAACCAGCCTGAACATCTGGAAATTCATGGTTCATGTATTCTGAAGCCTGGCTTGGACAATGTTGAGCATTACTTTACTAACATGTGAGATGAGTGCAACTGTGTGGTAGTTTGAGCATTCTTTGGCATTGCCTTTTACCGCAGCTCAAAGACAATTTGTATCAGAGTTACCTGGAAACCCTTCCTAAGCACAGATTCCTAAGCCTTTCTCAGTACTACTTCTTCATATTTAGGGGTGTGTGTGTGTGTGGCTAGGAAAAAGCTACAATACAAGCTTTAGAACCACCCTAGGTGATTTCTCTAGGTACTCATTTTTGAGATTCACTATCCCAGTGATTCTCGAAGCGTATCTGTACACCATCAGAGTCAGCACCACGTGGGAACCTAGAACTGCACTCGTCCTGGGTCTGCTGAAGCAGAAACTGGGGGGTGGGGCTTGGCCCTTTGATGTTTAACAAGCAACACAGGTGATTCTCATCCAGGCTGAAGTTTAAGAACCACTGTGCATGCGACCACTTTAGTGTACCGGAGTTGCTCTGCCTTCTCAGCTAAATCAACTGAGTAACTACTGATAGTATCACAGAACAGAAGAATGCCTATTGCTGAAGGGATCCAGGTGAACTGGTTTATAATTTTATTTAACTCACCCAAGAACACTGAACATTCATCCATCCATCTATTCATCTAACATCTATCTAAGAAAACATTTTTAAGATCCAAATATGTAGAGATTATATGCATGCTATGCATGCTAAGTCGCTTCAGTTGTGTCCGACTCTCTGCGACCCTATGGACAGCAGCCCACCAGGTTCCTCTGTCCACAGGATTCTCCAGGCAAGCATATTGGAGTGGGTTGCCATTTCCTTCTCCAAGAGATTATATAGCGATACCATTACACATTTTGACCAAGACCTCCACAATATAAAAATTCCTTGGAAAATTCAGTTCCTCTTAATTACTCACCAATGGATTACACATAGTTCTTTGGAATTATGTAATGAAAAATGATGGCTTAATTCTAATTAAATTCAACTGTTGACCCAATGGTGAGCCTAGCACTTTCATTAAAGATGCTGTGTTAATTAACACTTAAGGCATGATTAGTCTACTGTCAAGATTAAACAGGGACAGGATAATTTTTTAAAATGTGGAATACCAACCCAAACTCAGCTTAGTGCTCACTCATAGCTCTAAGTGGCCCCTGGCCTTAGGACAACTTCAACTGATGTTCTTTTCAGTGAATTTTATTAAGTAATGAGAAGGAACAGTTCCCTCTTAAAACTAGGCTGGAGTTGTTCACAAGGGAATTGCCTGGATTTTGCTTTACATTTTTATTGGGTTGGACAAAAATTTCATTTGGGTTTTGCTGTAACACCCGGACAAAGTTTTTGATCAAGTCTAACTTGATCAAGTCAAGTCTAACTTGACTGTGATCTATAGTCAGCTTTTTTTTTAAGCCAGTGTATCTTTTTCACTTTGAATCAATAATAAGGTATTAAAGCTGGAAAGGGGTTTAGTGATCTGCTCTTGTTGTTGTTCAGTCAGCAAGTCATGTCAACTTTGCGACCTGATTTACTGGTTAGCTGTTGCAAATTCACCTGGAGGTGATTCCACCCTACTCCACCCTAAGAGGCATATTGAGGTGTCTGGAGACACTCTTTAGTTTTCATAACTGGAAGGTGTTACTGATAGCTGGTGGGTGGAGGCCACAGACGCTGCCAAGCTCCCTGAGGTGTGCACTGGACATCCCCTCACAACAGAGTCATGCAGTCGGGGTGTCAATAGCCAAAGAAACCCTGTTAGGAGAAACTCCATGCCCTCAAGATGATGAAACTAAAAGACTAGTTCCATATAGGACTCATAACTTCTTTTTTTTTTTTTCATTTATTTTTATTAGTTGGAGGCTAATTACTTTACATCATTGCAGTGGTTTTTGTTATACATTGAAATGAATTAGCCATGGATTTACATGTATTCCCCATCCCGGTCCCCCCTACCACCTCCCTCTCCACCCGATCCCTCTGGGTCTTCCCAGTGCACCAGGCCCGAGCACTTGTCTCATGCATCCAACCTGGGCTGGTGATCTGTTTCACCCTAGATAATATACATGTTTCGATGCTGTTCTCTTGAAACATCCCACCCTCGCCTTCTCCCACAGAGTCCACAAGTCTGTTCTATACATCTGAGTCTCTTTTTCTGTTTTGCATATAGGGTTATCGTTACCATCTTTCTAAATTCCATATATATGTGTTAGTATACTGTAATGGTCTTTATCTTTCTGGCTTACTTCGCTCTGTATGATGGGCTCCAGTTTCATCCATCTCATTAGAACTGATTCAAATGAATTCTTTTTAATGGCTGAGTAATATTCCATGGTGTATATGTCCCACAGCTTCCTCATCCATTCGTCTGCTGATGGGCATCTGGGTTGCTTCCGTGTCCTGGCTATTGTAAACAGTGCTGCGATGCACACTGGGGTGAAAGCGTCTCTTTCAGATCTGGTTTCCTCGGTGTGTGTGCCCAGGAGTGGGAAGGACCCGTGACTCCTACACACTGTCCATTGTTTCCCAGCACACCCTCAGGGTTCTGCTGATTTTTGAGAAAAATCACGTAGATACCATCGGTTCAGCTCAGTCGTTCAGTCAGGTCCGACTCTGTGACCACATGAATCGCAGCGCGCCAGGCCTCCCTGTCCATCACCAGCTCCCGGAGTTTGCCCAAACTTATGTCCATTGAGTCAGTGATGCCACCTAACCATCTCATCCTCTGTTGTCCCCTTCACCTCCTGCCCCCAATCTTTCCCAGCATCAGGGTCTTTTCAAATGAGTCAGCTCTTCATATCAGGTGGCCAAAGTATTGGAGTTTCAGCTTCAACATTACACCATATAAAATTTTATTACAATCGCAAATCAGACAATTTAGCACACTGAGATGTTTGTGGAGTGGAATACATTCTTTGGCATGTACGTTTGCATGAGCTTCCCAGGTCACTCAGTAGTAAAGAATCCATCTGCCAGTGCCGGAGATGCAGGAGACTCGGGTTCAGTCCCTGGATTGGGAAGATCTCCTAGAGGAGTAAATGGCAACCTGCTCCAGTGTTCTTGCCTGGGAAATCCCATGGACAGAGGACCTGGTGGGCTACAGTCCTCGGGGTCACAAAGAGCTGGACATAACTGAGCGAATGAGCACACACATACAGAGGCTTACATAGTTTTATTCAGTTACATATCCTGCTTTGCACACGTTACACATTTTACATACTGCTGCAAGCTTCATACTGATTCTTCTGTTCTCTCATAATGTTTCTCTCAGTGAAGGAATGTACTTAACTGTTTACCTCTTGAACACTTAGCTTGCTTCCAGTCTTTGCTGTTAACGTGTTGAATTGAATACATATATCTTCTGCTACACTAAAATCTGTACTGGAATTAAATGCGGCAGAATTGGCTTCTGAGTCACCCATCAAAACAGTCCTCTAGCTGAAAAACCTACTTTCATATTAGTACATGTGTGAAAGAGGTCAGTGGTAGAATTGGGGTTATATCTGAACTGTAGTGACACATCTCATGAATGCTTTAGGAAATCTCAACCATCTGGTTGCTCTTTGGGAGACAAACTGAGTCTTCTGTTAATATTAAACTGTAGACAGGTTGTGGCATTCACTTTTGTTTGGGAATTTATTGTATAGTTATTATAGTTTGGGTGACTTCCTTGAAGATTTTCAGTATGGCAGAACTAATGTGAATTGGGAGTTCAAGATACGTGGATGATTTGACTTCACGGGTTGCTTCTGTAGGTGTCATGTAATCATTTGTTGCAATTACTAAAGCAATGTTCTACAGTGTTAGCAACACTTTTTTCATCGGGGCCCTTTGATAATGGAATAAAACGTGGATAGTTGAAGAAATAATTGTGTGATGTTAGTGGTGGTGATGGAGGAAGCAGTGGTAGCCCTTACCGTTGGTATATATGTTAGTCGCTCAGTCGTGTCCAACTCTTTGCGACCCCGTAGACTGTAGCCTTCCAGGCTCCACAGTCCGTGGAATTCTCCAGGCCAGAATCCTGGACCAGGTAAGCTATTCCCTTCTTCAGGGTACCTTCCCAAACCAGAGATCAAACCAGTGTCTCCGGCATTGCAGGCAGATTCTTTCCTGTCTGAGCCACCAGAGAAGCCAGGACTTACTATAGGAAAGGACTCTGCCAAGCATTTAAGTGAATTTTCCTGTGAATGTTAATGCAGCAAATATGTGTTTGGCTCCTGTTCTGAATTAAACCCCATGCTAGTCTTAGAGAGATTTAAAAAAAAATAAGATTCAGACAGAGGCCCTGTCTTAAAAGGAGACTATAATCTGATAGAGTATACTCTGTGTGTACAAAAAAATAAATGCCTAATACAAATCAGAAAGTATTCAGTTCAAAAAAGTGCAGATGGAATTCTTCGGGGATCAATATTGGTTTCAGCATTGCATACACTGTCTCACCTGATGGAACAATGCATTAGGAATAACAGTAGCTAATAATAGTAATAAGTTACTGCTTATTTACTATGTGCAACTATGTACCAGGCACTGTGCTAAACTCTTTCTAAATTAATACATGACTTCATTTCATCCTTAACCCCACATCTATTATTATTATAATGACTATTATATTTTATAGATGAGGACACTAATGTAAAGAACCACAAGCACAAATTATAAGCAGCAGAGCCAGAATTCAAACCCATGCCCATTTCCACAAAAATGCTAACTCTCTTTAATTTGAGGAAAATTGCTTTACAATGCTGTGTTGGTTTCTGCCGTCCAACAACTTGAATCAGCCATAATTATATATACATCTTCTCCCTCTTAAGGGCTTCCTTGGTGGCTCAGAGGGTAAAGCGTCTGCCTGCGATGCAGGAGACCTGGGTTCGATCCCTGGGTTGGGAAGATCCCCCGGAGAAGTCAATGGCAACCCACTCCAGTCCTCTTGCCTGGAAAATCCCATGGACAGAGGAGCCTGGTAGGCTACAGTCCATGGGGTCACAAAGAGTCGGACACGACTGAGGGCTTCACTTTCCTTTCCTTTCTCCCTCTTGAGCCTCTTTCCCCTCCTCCCATCCCACTCCTCTAGGCCATCACAGGGCATCAGGCCAGGAGTCTTCTGTTACACAGCAGCTTCCCACTAACCATCTCTTTTACATGTGGCAGTGTGTGTGTGTCAATGCTGGTCTCTCAACTCATCCCACCCTTCCTTCCCCCACTGTGTCCACAGGTCATTCTCAACTGAGTTCACCAGTACCACTTTTGTAGATTCCATATGTGTGTGTTAATACACAACACTTGTTTTTCTCTTTCTTATTTCACTCTATATACACTCTGTATTCACCCACCTCCATAGAACTGGCTCAAATTCACTCTTTTCATGGCTGAGTAATATTCCATTGTATATATGTGCCACATCTTTTTTTGTCTATGCATCTGTAGATGGACATCTAGGTTGCTTCCATGTCCTGGCTATTGTAAACAGTGCTGCAATGAACATAGGAGTACATGTGTTTTTTGTTTTTTTTTTTTTTAGAATTTTGGCTTTCTCAGGGTATATGCCCAGGAGTGAGATTGCTATATCATATGGTAGATTTATTCCTAGTTTTTAAAGAAATGTCCATACTGTTCTCCATTAAGGCTATATCAGTTTACTTTCCCACTAAGAGTATAGGAGGGTTCCCTTGTCTCCACATCTTCTCCAGCACTTGTCTGTAGAGCTTTTGATAATGTCCATTCTGGCTGGGGCGAACAGATAGCTCGTGTTAGTTTGATTTGCGTTTCTGTAATAATGAGTGATGTTGAGCATCTTTTCATGTATTTATTAGCCATGTGTATGTGTTCTTTGGAGAAATGTCTGGTTAAGTATGCCTGTTTTTTGACTAGGTTGTTTGTTTTTCTGATATTGAGCTGTATAAGTTGCTTATATATTTTGGAGATTAATCCTTTGTCAGGCGTTTCATCTGAATTATTTTCTACTGTTCTGAGGGTTGTCTTTCAATCTTTATAGTTTCCTTTGCTTTGAACTTTTAAAGCTTTGACCTTTTACTAGGTCACATTGTTTTTGTTTTTATTTCCTTTACTCTAGGAGATGGGTCAAAGAGGATATTGGTGTAATTTATGTCGAAGAATGTACTGCCAATGTTTTCCTCTAAGATCTTTATAGTTTCTGGCCTTATATTAAAGTCTTTAATCCATTTTGAGTTTCTTTTTTTGTATGGTGTTAGAAAATGTTTGAGTTTCATTCTTTTACATGTGGCTGTACAGTTTTCCTAGCACTGTTCATTGAAGAGATTATCTTTTCTCCGTTGTATATTCTTGCCTCCTTTGTCAAAGACAGGTTGCCCATAATGTGTGGGTTTATCTCTGGGCTTTCTATCTTGTTCCATTGGTCTATATTTCTGTTTTTCTGCCAGTACCATACTTTATTGATGACAGTGGCCTTGTAGTATAGTCTGAAGTCGGGAAGGTTGATTTCTCTAGCTCAGTTTTTCTTTCTGAAGATTGCTTTGACTATTCAGATCTTTTGTGTTTCCAAATAAGTTGTGAACTTTTTTGCTCTAGTTCTGGTGAAAAATGCCATTGGTAGTTTGATAAAGATTACTTTGAATCTATAGATTGCTTGGGGTAATGTAGTCATTTTCAAAATATTTATTCTTTCAATCCCAAAGCATAGTATATCTCTCCATCTGTTTGTGTTGTTTTTTATTTCTTTCATCAGTGTCTTATAGTTTTCTGTATACAAGTCTTTTGTCTCTTTAGGTAGGTTTATTCCTAGGCATTTTATTTTTGTTGCAGTGGTGAACGGGATTGTTTCCTTAATTTCTCTTTCTGATTTTTCATTGTTAGTGTATAGGAAAGCTAGGAATTTCATGTATTACTTTTATATCCTGCAACTTTACTATATTCTTGATTAGCTCTAGCAATTTTCTGGTGGCATTTTTAGGACTGTCTATGTGAAATATCTTCAAACAGAATTTTATTTCTTCTTTTCCAATCTGGAAACTTTTTATTTCTTTTTATTCTCTGATTACTGTGGCTAAGACTTCCAAACCTATGTTGAATAATAGTGGTGAGAGTGGGCACCCTTGTCTTGTTCGTGATCTCAGAAAAAAATACTTTCAGTTTTCACCATTGAGAATAATGTTTTCTTTGGATTTGTCATATATGGTTTTTATTTTGTTGCGGTATGTTCCTTCTATGCCTACTTTCTGGAGAGTTTTTTTTTTAAATCATAAATGAGTGCTGAATTTTGTTGAAAGCTTTCTCTGCATCTATTGAGATGATCATGTGATTTTTATCTTTCAGTTTGTTAATATAGTATATCACATTGATTGATTTGTGTATATTGAAGAATTCTTGCATCCTTGGGATAAAGCCCACTTGGTCACGATGTATCATCTTTTTAAAGAATTTTTGGACTCTGTTTCCTAGAATTTTGTTGAGAATTTTGGCATCTGTATTCATCAGTGATACTAGTATGTGATTTTTTGTGTGGTTTGTCTTGTTTTGGTATCAGGATGATGGTGGCTTAGTAGAATGAGTTTGGGAATTTTCCTTCCTCTTCAATTTTCTGGAAGAGCTGAGCAAGATCGGTGTTTATCTCTTCTCTAAACTTTTCATAGAATTTGCCTGTGAAACCATCTGGCCCAAGGTTTCTGCTTGTTGGAAGATTTTTTTACTATGGTTTTGATTTCTGTTCTTGTGATTGGTCTGTTCATATTTCCTATTTCTTCCTGGTTCAGTCTTGAAAAGTTTTAATTTTCTGAAAATTTTTCCATTTATTCAAGGTTGTGCATTTTATTGGCACATAGTTGCTTGTAGTAATCTCCTATGACACATTGTATTTCTGTGTTGTCTGTTGTAATTTCTTCTTTTTCATTTCTAATTTTATTGGGTTGACTCTTTTTTCTGAGTTTGGCTAATGATTTGTCGAATTTTTTTAATCTTCTCAAAGAATAAGGTTTTGGTTTTATTGATTTTTGCTATTGTCTTCTTCATTTCTTTTTCATTTATTTCTGCTGGAAGCTTTATGATTTATTTTCTTCTACTAACTTTGGGGTTTTTTGATCTTCTGTTTCCAATTGCTTTAGATGAAAGGTGAAGTTGTTTATTTGATGTTTCTATTTCTGGAGATAGGTTTGTGTTGCTGTAGACTTCCCTCTTAGCACTGCATTTACTGTATCCCATAGGTTTTGAGGTGACATGTTTTCATTGTCATTTGTTTCTAGGTATTTTTTTTATTCCCTCTTTGATTTCTTCACCGAACTCTTGGTTATTCAGAATAAATAGCTCTCGGCTGTTTATTCTCCATATAGTTGTGTTTTTTCCCTATAGTTGATATCTAATCTTATAGCACTGTGGTCAGAAAAGATGCTTGTTACAAGATCAGTTTTTTAAAAAATTTACCACAGCTTAATTTGTGGCCCAAGATGTGATCTATCCTGGAGAAAGTTCTGTGTGAATTTGAGAAAAAAGTGAAATCTACTGTTTTGGGATGAAATGTCCTGTAGATATGAATTAGGTCCATCTGGTTCAATGTATCCTTCAAAGCTTCTGTTTCCTTACTAATTTTCTGTCTGGATGATCTGTCCATTGGGGTAAGTGGGGTGTTAAAGTTGAGAAAGGAAATACGTATGGAGAGAGTGGTAGTAAGAAGAATGTCCTACTGAGTCCTCCACTGTCGTCTCCAGCCAATCTGCCTCATCAGGAAGTCCTCGAATTTTCTAGGCAGGTCTCTAAACCCACTGCGTGGTCAGCTCAGACTCAGACCTGGCCTTACTCCAGTTTGTGCCTGCTCCCAAACCCCACAGTTGCCCCCGCAGTTCACAGTCTCAGGCTAATTGCGGGGATTTGATCCTATGCGTCTGTGGCTCCATGAACAAACTCCCTTCCTTTCCCTTGCTCACACCGCCGCGGGTGCTCCGCTTTGGTTTGGGGCCTGCCTCTGCTTGTCGGACACCCTCCAGTGTCCGTTCCCCTCCCAGACCAGAGCGGGTGAAAGCAGCAGCTTATTAGGGCTCACTTGCTCAGTCAGGCTGGGGAGAGAGCGGGGTATGAAAGCCACAAGTGGGGTGTTTGGGGAGTGCCTTCTGCAGCCGAGGCCTGCGGGAAGTTGCTGCAGTCGGAGGCGGGTCGTGTGCTCTCCCAACGGAGTCGGCCCTGAGTCGTGTGTCCCGTGACAGAGGCAAGTCTCACAGGCTCCTAGGAAGGTGTGGGCAGGCACTGTGTCTGGTCACGGCTCGGTGACAGCTGACATCTCTGGGGCTGGGACCGCAGGGGCGGTGTTTTGTCTCCTGCCTCAGGCACTTGCCCTGGCTTTGGCTGTGGCCATTTGGCTTGCATTCCCCTCTCTGGATCATAAACTGCAGTCACGCCTAGTTTGCCTCTGACGCTCCTGCTGGCTTTGGCAGCAGCTGGGCGTATCTATTCCTGCGGCTGCGCAGTTCACAGCTGTGGCCTGTCCCACCTAGGCCATTCACAGAGATGAGTCCCTGAGATCTGAAAGTATGGGGCCTTAGAGAGCTCTCTGAGAGTCCCGGGCTTTTCCCGGGACTCCCCCAGCTGTGTCGCACCAGGCCCTTCAGAGGCTCTTCACAGCAGTCAGCCCCGGCCCTCTCCCTGGGGTTGCACCCTCAGCACCCAGCCCCCATTCCCCTCGGTGGGTGTGCAAACAGCGTCTCTGCTGGGACGTGCTGGCCAGCAATGATCTCGGCAGTGGGTTCTCTCTGTTTCGCCTTCTGAGCATCTGTTGCCGCTGAGTTTCCCTCTAAGGTTCTGAAGCTCCCCTGCCCATCCCTGCCTGTGACGGAGTTTCTGAGTGTGCAGAGACATTTCCTGCTTCATGGCCCCTCCCTGGCGTGCAGGTCCCCGTTCTGAAATCCTTTGTTTCTTTTTTTAAAACCTACTTCCCTACCTCATTCTAAGGAGACTGGCTTGCCTTTTTGGAACTCTGGGGTAATGTGCCATTGTTCAGAAGGTGTTCTGTAAGAATTGTTCCACGGGCAGATGTATTTTTGACTTTGTGGGGAGGAAGGTGACTGTTCTGTCTTATTCCTTCACCATATTGAAAGCCGCCCCCACCCCCAAATGCTAACTTTTAACAATGCAGGCAGTGCTGTCTGGCAAGGACATTGTCCGCATTTACAAATAAGGAAATATATCCAGTTGCTAAATTTGAGGAGTATCATGTCATCATTGGCAGAGTTATTTTTAATTTTAGTGGTACAACTCAAGTTCTAGATTTTAATTTAATTTTTTAAAATTCTTGCTTATAGCTCATTTAGAGGACATAGACCAGAATACATTGGCTTTATAAACTGCTTATAAACTCATCCAGAGGTCAGAGCACAAAATAACACCATTAAAACCATGGTGCTACTATATACAATAGCCAAGACATGGAAGCAACCTAAATGTCCATAGACAGATGAACAGATAAAAAAGATGTGATATATATGTAATGTGTATATATACACATTATACAGATACACACACATTACCTATAGATAAACATTATATATATAATACACATACATTACATATATACACACACATTATATATGTATACACACAGTGAATATCTATATACACACACTATATATACACATATTATATATGTATACACACATTATATACACATGCAGTCATTATATGTATAATATATACGTATACATTATATAGAGACACATATATAATGTAATATTAGCCATAAGAAAATAATGAAATAATGACATTAACAGCAAGAAAGATGGACCTAGAGATGATAATACCTACTGAAGTAAGCCAGGCAAAGACGAATATATCACTTACATGTGGAATCTAAAATATGACACAAATGAACTTATTCATGAAACAGAAAGAGACTCACAGACATAGACAGCAAATTTAAGGTTACCAAAGGGGGAGGGATGAACAAGGAGGGTGGAATTAAAATATAATATATAAATATATATATATATAAAATATAAATTTATATGTAAATACATAAATGTCAAGGATCTACTGCGTAGCACAGGGAACTACATTCAATACCTTGTAATAATCCAGGATAATTATGTATAACTGGATCACTTTGCTGTCCTCCTGAAACTAACACGACATTGTAAATCAGCTGTATTTCAGTGACAATTAAAAATATCTAGAGACAGAGCCAGGAGGTCTGGGTGTAAATGACTCCTCAGGCCTGATCCCGTTTCTCAGCATGCAAATGCCTTTCTGTAGACTGCTGTTTCAGAGCGTGAGGTAGACAGCAAGCGTGAATCCTGCGGACAAAGCACCGCCTAGAAAAGTCACAGCCAAGAGGGTATTTATTCTGTCTTCTGGGAAAAGGTGAAATTCATCTTAGGCCCATGACTCCTACTTGTTCAGGCAAACGGGGGAGAGAGGAATTCATTCAACAAAACAAGGGATTTTGAGATATGTCTCTGTTTCCCTTTGGCATAAAATTAATGAGACACAGTCAGAGACACACACATGTGCTTGATCTTGTCGCTTCACTAGTGACCTCACCAGAAAGGCCTGAGGTGACATTATTAAATGCAGAGGTCTGTAAATCATCACAACTCCTCCCCGGTTAAGTATGTGTAAACACAACAGAATGAGCTTGAATGCGTGTCTGTTGTGTTCTAACAATACCAACTGGCTTAGCATTTTTCTGAAATTCTGGCTTGCAAAATATAGTATCATAGGTAGGATTTTCAAATGTCTGAGACTCCTATTTGGTTTTTTTTTTTCCTCTAAAAAGTATATTTATAGAGTACTTAGGATATGCTTGGCACTGTGAAAGTTTTAATTTTCTCAAAAAACATAAGGTTATAGTTTATTATTACAATTATATATATATTTTTTAGAGAATGAAACAGAGGCAGGGAAGAGACTCGGTCACAGACTCTAAAGATTCAGCTCATAACCATTGCTCCATAAGGCCTAGGAAAGAAAATATTGAAAATTTTATTTAGCTGCCTAGTTTTGAAAGAAAACTTTCTTTAGGTTTGATCAGAAAGAATAGCATTGACCAAGACCCCGGTTTTTTAAACCAGGTCCTGGGGCCTTCGGCTAGGTGGTTAATGTGTTCCTTGATGTGTTTGCTCCACACTCAAATCTGATAACCAGTTCTTCTGAAGGAGTTAAACAAAGTTGGGTGCAAATCCTGCCTCTACCACTGATAGACTGTCATCTCTTGGCCAAGTCATTTGCTCCCTCCAAGCCTCAGCTTGCTCATCTATAAAATGGGCATGATGATAATTTCACCCTCACAGTGCTACGTGGAATATTAAATGAGAGGAGACAAGCTCTGAAGCTCATTCAACACTCAGAAAATGGAAGAATTGAAAATGGAAGCATTGCCAGTCTCATGGGAAGCCTTACAAAAAAAAAGGTTAAGTTGCAAAATGTGTTTTGCAGTCCGTCTGGGCAGAAAAGTACACATACAGTGGCCACAGTGTTTATGTGGCCTGCCTGCTGGAGAACTCATGACTGATTCTGGCCACTGGACAAATCCACAGCAGATCACAAGATAACTTGTGCATATCTCGAGATTTCCCACAACCATGAAAGGCATCATAGCTCCACAGCATTGTAATCCCCGTCCAGATGGTCCAGCCCTGTAGATGCTCCTTTCTCCCTAAATTCCCCTTCCATCTCCACTTCTCCTGAAAGGTGCTGGACCACACTCAGCCCTGTGGATGCAAAATTATGCTAATCTCTGGGGGCGCTTCCCTGGAAATCCAGCTGGGTCCCTCATTCCTCTCAAGCCATAACAAGTGAGTCAGCCCTTCCTCCTCTTCCATTCTGAGGAATTTATCCACAGAGTTGGAGATGAGTGTTTGGCTTGGTGACATTACCAGAAAATACACAGCATTGCTCTGAGTAATAGGTATTCTTTAGCCACACTTCTACCAGACTTTGCTATTATTGAAAAAAAAAATATTTTTAAAGGCCCAATCTTTCCAAGTAAGATACTTTAGACTCAAAATAGAATAATTGTAAGTGATTATTTAGTGTTTGGCTAAATTTTAGAGTTTAGCACTTAGCTTCTTTTATTCTCATTCTAATCCTTTAAGTAGGTAGATAACCTATTTTTAGAGATTTTAGAAGTGAAATATATCTCTACATATCCCCATCTATTTGCCATGACTTGATGGGACCAGATGCTATGATCTTATTTTTCTGAATGTTGAGCTTTAAGCCAACTTTTTCACTGTCCTCTTTCACATTCATCAAAAGGGTCTTTAGTTCTTCTTCGCTTTCTGCCTTAAGGATGGTATCATCTGCATATCTGAGTTTATTGGTATTTCTCCCGGCTATCTTGATTCCAGCTTGTGCTCATCCAGCCCAGCGTTTCTCATGAAACATTTCTCATGTATTATATATATAATACATTCATCAGTTGATGGATACTTAAATTGCTCCCATAGATTAGCTATTGCAAATATTGTTGCTATGAACATCAGGGTGCATATATTTTTTTGAATTAGTGTCTTTACTTTCCTCAGATACATACTCAGAAGTGGGATTTCTGGATCATGTGGTAGTTATATTTCTAGTTTTTTTGGTGGAACCTCCATACTCTTTTCCATACTGACTGCCAATTTATATTCTCACCAACCATGTAGGAGAGTTCTCTTATCTTCACATCTTTATTAGCATTTGTTATTTGTGGACTTTTTAAAGGCATTTTTACTTTATTTTTAACACCAAAAGCATTCTGTATTGGTGTATAGCCAATTAACAATATTGTGATAGTTTTAGGTGAACAGTGAAGAGACTCAGTCATACATATACATGTATCCATTCTCCTCCAAACCCCCCTCTCATCTAGGCTGGCACATAGCATTGAGCAGAGTTCTATGTGCTATACAATAGTTTTTTGTTGGTTATCCATTTTAAATATAGCAGTGTACATATGACCTTCACTGAAGTCCTTAACTATTCCTTCCCCCTGGCAACCGTGAATTCATTTTCTAAGTCTGTCAGTCTCTGTCTTGTAAGTAAGTTCATCTGTATCATTTCTTTTTAGATTCCACATATAAGGGATGTGATATGATATTTCTGCTTCTCTGTCTAACTTACTTCACTCAATATAACATGCTCTGGGTCCATTCATGTTGCTGCAAATGGCCTTATTTCATTCTTTTTGATGGCTGAGTAATATTCCATTATAAATATGTACCACACTTCTTTACCCATTCTTCTGTCAATGGACATTGAGGGTGCTTCCATGTCTTGGCCATCATAAACAGTGCTGTAATGAACACTAGGGTGCATGTATCTTTTTGGGGCCATATTTTCCTCTGGATACATGCCCAGGAGTGGGATTGCAGGCTCATATGGTAACTCTATTTTTAGTTTTTTAAGGAACCTCCACACTGTTCTCCATAGCAGCTGTACCAATTTACATTCCCACCAACAACTGCAGGAAGGTTCCTTTCTCTCCACACTGTCTAGAATTTGCTCTTTGTGGATTTTTTGATGATAACCATTCTGACCAGTATGAGGTGAAATCTCATTGTAGTTTTGATTTGCATTTCTCAAACGACTGGCAATTTTGAACATCTTTTCATATGCCTACTGGCAATCTCTGTGTTCTTTATAGAGAAATGTCTCTTCAGGTCTTCTGCCCATTTTTTGAGTGGCTTGTTTATTTTAATGCTAATAAGTGTCATAAGCTGTTTGTAAACTTTGGAGACTAATGATCACTTATCAGTCACATCATTTGCAAATATTTTCTCCCAATCTGTTGGTTGTCTTTTCATTTTGTTTATTGTTTCCTTTGATGTGCAAAAGCTTTTGTCTTTTAGTGGGTTCCATTTGTTTATTCTTTCTTTTATTTCCATTATTCTGGGAGATAGACTTTAAAAGATGATGCTGTGATTTATGTCAGAGAGTGGTCTGCCTATATTTTCCTCTAAGAGTTTGTTATTTGTGGATTTTTGATGATGGCCATTCTGACAGGTGTGAAGTGATATCTCACTGTGGTTTTGATCTCTATTTCTCTGATGATTAGCAATGCTGAGCATCTTTGCAGTGCCTGTTGGCCATCTGTATGTCATCTTTATACAAAGTTCTCTTTGTCTTCTGCTTATTTTTTCACTGAGTTGTTTTTTAATATCAAGTTGTATGAGCTGTTTATATGTTGTGAATATTAACCCTTTATCATTCATATCACTTCTAAATACTTTCTTCTATTCAGTAGGTTGCCTTTTTGCTTCGTCAGTGGTTCCCTTTGCTGTACAAAAGCTTTTAATTTTAATTATGTCCCATTTCTTTATTTTTGCTTATTTTTTTTTTTTTTTTGCCTTAGGAGCCAGATTCAAAAAGTATTTCTACAGCTTATGTCAAAGAGTATTTAGCCTATGTTCTCTTATAGGAGTTTTGTGGTTTCTGGTCTTACAGTTGAGTCTTAACCGATTTTGACTTTATTTTTGTATACGGTGTGAGGACATGTTCTAATTTCATTGTTTTTATATGTAGCTGTCCAGTTTTCCCAGCACCACTCATTGAAGAGATTTTCTTTTCTCTATTTTGCATTTTTGCCTCTTTTGTCATAGATAGGCTGACTGACCACAAGTGTGTGGGCTTATCTCTGGCTCTCTATTCTGCTTCATTGATCTATATGACTGTTTTTGTGCCAGTACCTTGATGTTTGATTACTGTAACTCTGCAGTATAGTCTGAAGTCTGTGAGCATGGTATCTCCAGCTTTGTTCTTTTCCAGCTTGCTTTGCCAATTCAGGGTCTTTTGTGGTTTCATATGAATTTTAGGATTATTTGTTCTAGTTCTGTAAAAAATGATTTTTAGACATAGGTAGCTAAAGATTCATTAAACATAGATAGAGATAGAGATCCATTAAATCCACAGATTGCTTTGGAGAGTACGGGCATTTTAACAATATTAATTCTAATCCATGAACATGAGATATTTTTCCATTTATTTGTACCATCTTTAATTTCCTTCATTTATCAATGTTTTATAGTTTTCAGGATATAGATCTTTAACTTCCTTGGTTAAGTTTATTTCTAGGTATTTTATTCATTTTTATGAGATTTCAAACAGATTGTTTTCTTGATTTCTCTTTCTGATAGTTCATTATTAGTGCATAGAAAAACAACAGATTTCTGTATATTAGTCTTGTATCATACAATTTTACTGAATTCATTTATCCTAATAGTTTTGGTAGAGAGTTTTCTATATATAGTATCATGTCATCTGCAAATTGTGACAGTTCTACTTCTTCCCTTCTGATTTGGATTCCTTTTATTTCTTATTCTTATTCTTGAGATTTCTCTCACTGGACCTTTCAATACTATGCTAAATAGAAGTGTCAAGAGTGGGCATCATTGTCTTGTTCCTGGGGATTTAAAATAAAATCTTTCAGCTTTTCAACCTTTCATATGATGTTAGCTGTGGGTTTGTCACAAGTGAGACAAACTTATGAAAATCATATATTTTATTATGTTAAGATATGTTTCCTCCATAACCACATTTTGTTTTTTTTTTAAATTTTATTTATTTATTTACTTATTTTGGGGGGGTATTTAATTGTCGTTTTATTTATTTATTTTTTTAAATTTCTTTTTTTTCCATTTATTTTTATTAGTTGGAGGCTAATTACTTTACAATATTGTAATGGTTTTTGTCATACATTGACATGAATCAGCCATGGATTTACATGTTTTGTTTTTAATTTATTTTTGCTAGTTGAAGTATAGAGGTTTACAGCCTTGTATTAGTTTCAGGTGTACATCAAACTCATTCAGTTATATATGTGTATGTGTTCTTTTTAGGATCGCTTTCCCATATAGGTTATTAGAAAATATTGAGATAGTACCCTGTGCTGTGAAGTTTTTATCACGAGTGTATGTTGAATTTTGTCAAATGCTTTTTCTGCATATGCTGAGGTGACCATGTGGTTTTTATCATTCCTTTTGTTAATATGGTATAGCATTCTGATTGTTTTGTGAATATCAAGCCCTTCTTGTATCCCTAGAATAAATCCCACTTGATCATAGTGTATGATCCTTTTTGTGTATTATTGAATTAGGTTTGCTAATATTTTACTGAGGGTTTTGCCTCTATGTTCATGAGGTATATTGGCCTATAAGTTTCTTTTTTGTGGTATCTTTGTCTGGTTTTGGTATGAGGGTAATGGTGGTCTTGTGGAATGAATTTGAGACTGTACCCTTCTCTTCAATTTTTTGGAATAGTTTGAGAAGGATAGATATTAGTATTTCTTTATATGTTTGGTAGTATTCCCCCATGAGGCTGATCAGTCCTGGGCTTCTGTTTGTTGGGAGGTTTTTGATCATTAACTCAATTTTAGTGCTAGTGACCACTCTGTTCAGACTATGTATTTCTTCCTGATTCAGTATTGGAAAATTGCATGATTCTAGAAACTTACCCATTTCTTCTAGGTTGTCTATTTTTTGGACATGTAACTGATTTTTTTAAAATTCATTGGAGTATAGTTAATTTACAATGCATGTTATCTTCTGCTGTATAGCAAAGTGAATTAGTTACAGATATACACAAATCTGGCTTCGCAGATGGCGCCAGTGGTAAAGAACAGGAGACACAAGAGACATGGGCTTGATTCCTGGGGCAGGAAGATCCCCTGGAGAAGGAAATGGTAACCCACTCCAGTATTCTTACTGTGAGAATCTCATGGACAGAGGATCCTGGCGGGCCACAGTCTGGGGGGTCCAAAGAATCAGACACGACTGAAGCAACTTAGCATGTACACATACACATACATATATCCACGCTTTTTTAGATACTTTTCCCATATTGGTCATTATAGAGTATTGAGTAGAGTTCCCCATGCTATACAGTAGGTCCTTATTAGTTACCTGTTTAATAAATAGTAGTGTGCATGACATGGAACTGTTGATTATAGTATTTCATGATGTTTTGTATCTCTGTGATGTCAGTTGTAATTTCTTCCTTTTCATTTCTACCTCTTCCTCTTCTACCAGAACATTCATGAAATATTTGTTCTTATGTTTTAACTAAGTATGTCAATTGGCCTTTTTTTTTTTTTTTAAGTCAAAGCAGAGATTCTGGTGACAGAGCAGGTAATGATAAGCCAACTCCAGGGTTGTAAACTCAAAAGGAAAGAAATGTCCATTTAGCTAATATTCACAGATCCTGATACACTATTGCCAAGAGCTCTAGAAGAGGTTTTGTTGATATTTTAGGGTTAAATTATATTACATAGCATCTATTGCATAGACAAATATAGTATCTATGCTTTGGTCTGCACTTCTAGTTTTATATTTAGTAATTTGATCAAGAATTTGATATTGATAAAAAATTCTGAGAAGAATTTGAAGCTAAGTTCCTGGTGGTGGATTGGAGATCCATACATGTCAAACACACTCCTAATATGTAAAATCCTGTGAATGTATTGATAAAAGTCTGGTATATCAATGACACCTATCGACCTGGGGAGTTCATCTGTCAGTGTCATAACTTTTTGCCTTTTCATACTGTTCATGGGGTTCCCAAGGCAAGAATACTGAAGAGGTTTGCCATTGACTTCTCCAGTGGACCATGCTTTGTCAGAACTCTCCACCATGACCTGTCCATCTTGGGTAGCCCTACATGGCATGGCTCATAATTTCATTGAGTTAGACAAGGCTGTGGTCCATGTAATCAGTTTGATTAGTTTCCTGTGATTGTGGTTTTCATTCTGTCTGCCCTCTTGATAGATGAGGATAAGAGGCTTATGGAAGCTTCCTGATGGGAGAGACTGACCGTGGGGGAAACTAGTCTTGTTCCGATGGGCAGGGCCATGCTCAGTAACACTCTGACCCAATTTTCTGTTGATGGGCAGGGCTGTGTTCCCTCCCTGTTGTCTGACCTGGGATCAAACTATGAATAACCTCAGATATGCAGATAACACCACCCTTATGGCAGAAAGCAAAGAGGAACTGAGGGGCCTTTTGATGAAAGTGAAAGAGGAAAGTGAAAAAGTTGGCTTAAAATTCAACATTCAAAACACTAAGGTCATGGCATCCAGTCACATCAATTCATGGCAAATAGATGGAGAAACAATGGAAACAGTGAGAAACTTTATTTTGGGGGGCTCCAAACTCACTGCAGATGATGACTGTAGCCATGAAATTAAAAGACACTTGCTCTTTGGAAGAAAAGCTATGACCAACCTAGACAGCATATTAAAAAGCAGAGATATTACTTTGCCAACAAAGGTCTGTCTAGTCAAAGCTATGGTTTTTCTAGTAGTCATATATGGATGTGAGAGTTGGACTATAAACAAAGCTGAGTGCAGAAGAACTGATGCTTTTGAACTGTGGTGTTGGAGAAGACTGTTGAGAATCCCTTGGACAGCAAGGAGATCCAACCAGTCCATCCTAAAGGAGATCAGTCCTGAGTATTCTTTGGAAGAACTGATGCTGAAGCTGAAACTCCAATACTTTGGCCACCTGATGTGAAGAATTGACTCACTGGAAAAGACTCTGATGCTGGGAAAGATTGAAGGCAGGAGGAGAAGGGGATGACAGAGGATGAGATGGTTGGATGGCATCACCTACTGGATGGACATGAGTTTGAGCAAGCTCCAGGAGTTGGTGATGGACAGGGAGGCCTGGCATGCTGCAATCTATGGGCCACAAAGAGTCAGACACGACTGTGAGACTGAACTGAACTGACATCAATGATAGTTTTCATAGGAACTTCTCAAACAAGATGATCAGTTCTCATCTGTTAGAATGCCCAAGGTGAAGTAACAGGGACTGGATTTACCTACCAATTGATATAACCAAAAGAAATATATATGTTTATTAGTGCATTTCATATATATACGAAATGAAACAACAGTTGTCAGGACACTGGACACTAGGAGTAAAAGACAGTGATCCCTGCAAGATGAGAAACAAATGAGACGGACCCTACAATCGCTCCAGTTTACTGCCGAGTTTGCCCAGGCCATCGTGCAGGGAAAGGGGATTCAGGTGGAGCCCAGTGCACTCCTTGAGATGAGGACACAAAGCTGAGCATCTGGGGAGACCGTGGGATGAGAGTTCACAGGACAGAATGCCAGAGAGGCATGAGCTGTGCAGAGGAACACAGAGCCCTGCCTAGAATGCCTCTTTGTCATTCATCAGAGTGCTGATGGCACAAGAGATGGGAGGAAATGACCCAACTGGGGGACATCCATCTAGAAAGGATTAGAGGATAATTTCCATTGCTCACAGCATTAAGGATAGTGCCTTTTACCGTTAGAGAGGGAGGAGAAGCGTAATTTATAAAGCACCAGGGAGAGAATTCAGAAAGGTCTTATTTCAGCAGTGGGGAATAATTAGCCTTAAACTAAGTACCACTTGGACATACTTAGCAAATCACAATACCAATGCCCAAAAGGATCAAACTGTTTCCACGTAGCTTAACTGCTTCCCCAAACAAAGTATATGAACATTTATAGGAACGTAAAAGTATCCCATATCCAAAAAAGCAAATTTCGTAATGTCTGGAATAAAAAGCAGAAAGAACATATGATCAAAAGCACAATCACTCAAAACCAAATCAGAACTAACAAAGATGTTAAAAATTAGCAAATATATTAAAAGTTATTATAACTAAATTCTATATGTTAAAAAGTTAAGTAGAAACATAGAAAATGTAAAAAAAAATTAAATACGTTTGTAAAGATGAAAGCTACAGTGTCTAGGATGAACAATACACTGGACAGGATTAATAAGAAATTAGATTTGATAGAAGAGAAAACTAGTGACCTTAAATATGTAGCAATATAAATTATTCAAAATAAAACTCAAAGACAAAAATGATTTAAAAAAATGAGAAGACCCTCGGTGGGTTTCAATACCCTCTCTCCTAAGTGGCCAAAACATAGATGGAAAATCAGCAGGAATATCATAGGCTTGAAGAACACTATCAATTAATTTGACCTAATTTATATTAATAGAACACTGCACACAATAATAGCAAATGCCAATCCTTTTCTTTTTTCAGGATAAAAATTTTCTGGAATTTTTTAAAAATTAATTTTTGTTGAGTATAGTTGCTTTACTCACTGCTCTGTGGTGACCTACATGGAAAGGAAATCTGAAAAAGAGGAGACATATATGTATACATATAGCTGATTCACTTTGCTATGCAGCAGAAACTAGCACAACATTATAAAGCAACTATATTCCAATAAAACTTAATTGTAAAAAATTCCAGAAACACACATTGTTTTCAAGTACGTATGAAACATTTACCAAGATAGACCACATTGTGTATCAAAAAAAAAATTCTCAAAACTTTAAAGGATTCAAGTCATTCCAAGTATATTCTCTGACCAAAGCAGAATTAAGTTGAAGTCAGTAACAGGAAAATGTATTTAGAAACCAAGTAAAGCCCTTCTAAATAACCCATAGTCAAAGAAGAAATCAAAGGGGATATTAGCAAGTATTTTGAAAGTAATGAAAATAGAAATCACCATATACCAGAATTTGTGAGATTCCACTAAAGGCAGTACTTTGGAGATCTTGCATAGCATTAAATGCCTATAATGGTAAAGAAGAAAGATTTCAAATCAGTGACCTCAATTTTCATTTTGAGAAACCAGAAAAAAAGGAACAAGCTTAACCTAACGTAAGGAGAAATAAGGAGTAATAAAATTCAAACAGAAGTCAATGAAATAGAAAAGAGAAAAGAAGAAGAGAGAAGCATAGGAAAAGGAAGGAAAAATGAAAGCACAACTCTTCCAAGTCAAATGAGAGTTCGGACTCAGAATGACGAGTGCCTGGCTTGTTCAACATTCTCTTCTCAAAAAGCAAACCCTGTGGCCAAAGATGAGGCCCCGTGGAGGAAGGTGGAGTCAGGGAGGAGAGAGAGACGCCCAGAGGGAGCACGTGTGATGTCCCCGGGGGCGGTTCTCACCTGCCTTCCAGGGAGGATGCGAGTTGCGTGTTGCCGGGTTCTCGCTCTGGACACGCCTGACTCCAGGCTGGAGAGCTTTCCCCTCCTGCTCCTCGCTGCTGATCTCTGCGGGCCCCAGCTCCTCAGAAGCGCCGCGGGCAGGGCGGCCAGATGAAGGGAGTCGGAGCAGCTCCTCCAGGTGCTGCTGAAGGCTCCACCTCCGGGGTGGAGCTACTTACGCCCCGAGATCTCAGGCTGGACTTCCCTCTGGTGCTGCAGATAATAAAAGCTCACTATTTATTAAAAAAAAAAAAGAAAAAAGAATAAAATCAAAGTGGTTTTTTTTTTCTATAAGAGCAATTAAATAGGCAAACCTATAGTCAAACTCACCGGTGAAAATGCAAATGCAAATTACCAACATCAGGAATGAGAGAAGAGACATATTCTACAGATATTAAAAGGATAGTCAGGGAACACGTCAGCAGTTTTTGCTTACGTGTGTGTGTACTTGGATTTCCCAAATGGCGCTACTGGTAAAGAACCTGCCAGCCCATGCAGATAGGAGACACGGGTTCCATCCCTGGGTCAAGAAGACTCCCTGGAGGAGGGCATGGCTACCCACTCCAGTATTCTTGCCTGGTGAATCCCATGGACAGAGGAGCCTGGCCGGCTACAGTCCATAGGGTCGCAAAGAGTTGAACCCAACTGAAGCGACTTAGCATGCACGCTCCTGTGTGTGCTCAGGCACTCAATCATGTCCGACTCTTTTGTGACCCCATGGACTGTAGTTTTTGCCTATCAATTAGACATTTTAGGTGAAATAGGCAAATTACTTGCAGTGCACTAATTACCAAAGCTCACTCAGGGAAAAGTAACCTAAATATTTATTCCTAAACCTGGATTAACAAAATTGAATTTGTAGTTCAAAACTTTCCATAAGGAAAACTCGAGGTCAAGATGACTTCACTGGTGAATTCAACAAAACATTTAAGGAAGAAATAGTATCAATTCTGCACAAACTCTTACAGAATATTAAAGAGGAAGGAATGCTTCTGAACTCATTCTTTGAAGCTAAAACCACACAAAGACATTACATGAAAAGGAAACTACAGACCAACATTCCTTGTAAACGCAGATGCAAAAATTCTAAACAAAACTTTGGCAAATCAAATCCAACAATATTAGATAAATTGTGGCAATTTTTATACATGTATACTTATATCAAAACATTGTGTACTTTATTAGTATTTTTTCCATTCAATTTTTAAACTTTTTATTGAGATATAGTTGATTCACAATGTTGTGTTGGTTTCAGATGTACAGCAAAGTGATTCAGTTATAATACATATATCCATGTGTGTGTGTATATATGTATATATTCTTTTAAAAATTCTTTTCCAGATAGATTATTACAAACTATTGAATATAGTTACATATGCTATACAATAGGCCATTGTTGCTTATCTATATTATACACAGTAGTGTGTATATGTGAATCCCAAACTCTTAATTTATCCTCCCACCATTTTCCTTTTCTGTATCTGTGATCTATTTCTGTTTGTGAATAAATTCATATGTATCATTTTTCAGATTCCACATATAAGCAGTATCGTAGCATGTTTATCTTTCTATGTCGGGTTCACTTCATTTAGTGTGATAACCTCTAAATGAAGTAGTATAGATCTGTCCATGTAGCTACAAAAGGCATTATTTCATTCTTTTTTATGGCTAAGTAATATTCTACTGTGTATATGTACCACATCTTCTTTATCCATTCACCTGTCAATGGACACTTAGGTTGCTTCCACGTCTTGGCTATTGTAAATACTGTTGCTATGAATAGTAGGGTGTGTGTATCCTTTCAAATTATAGTTTATTTCAGATATATGTTCCAGAGTAGGGTTAGTTTTTTAAGGAATTTCCATACTATTCTCCATAATAGCTATACCAATTTACATTCCCACCAACAATTAGGAGGGTTCTTTTTTCTTCACACCCTGTCCGTCATTTATTTTGTGTAGACTTTTTGATGAACATTGTACATTTTAAACATATACAAATTTTATTTATCAGAAAAAATCCTATAATAGATAAAATAGATAATGTGGAGTTGGCCCCAGAAAAGCAGAAATCGTTGAGCATGGGAAAGTCATCTGATAATATTTGCCCTGTTAATAACATCACTCGTGATATTGTTTCTCTGTATTCTATTTCAATATTAAACTTCTGTGGCATTCATAAAGGTTAATCAATTCATCTGTGAGGTTGTAGTGAGGATCAAGCTAAATAATAGATGAAAAGCCTTAATAACAGGCCAAGCACAGTTGGACAGTAATACATTTTTGCCAGTTAGGGATCTACTTCTTGCCTGATTAGGTTCACAAACACATCTCTTTCATAGAAAAAAGAAAAGAACATTGATCATGTCCTTCCTGTATTTCTGAGCTGGCATTTCCTGTTGTGGCCTCACCAACCAGCCATTGTCCACATGATTTTGGACATGATTTCATGACCCTTCAGAGCTGCTTGAAGTGCTAGCCTCCAACAAGATAAGAAGTTGGCCTTAAAGTGTAAATTGAGGCACTATTTCCTTCATTGAGAAAGTCTTGCTAATGAAATCAATGAAATAATATGTGTGTTTAGTGATGTAGTGGACCTCCTTACATCATGGTGCAAGCTTCTTATCTTGTCATGGGCCAGTAATCTGTGAATTGGCACTTTGACCACCAAGGTGTTAGAGTATGTCGTGTCTTACACAAAATTTCGATTCTGAAGTCAGCATTTATAGTTGCTCTCATTGCGTCATACTATGGTACATATTTTAAACATGTATATAAAGATCATTAATAAATGTGATTTTGACATGTTTACTTTTCTCTTGGGGTCATTATATATAATGAAATCTCATGCAATATGTACTCCAAATTTTGCAACCAAAAATTAGTTTTAGTTACAACTGAAGTAGTAAAACTAGCTGTATGTTTCTTACCTTGTTTATGTGAGAATAGCAGGAGGATCAGTCAATCCTTTGACAAAGATCAGAGATGGGGTAAGTTTCTTCACATGTGACAGTATCTGTTGAATGATAGCAGCTCTCCACATGTTGTGTAGAGATGAACTTAGAGAATGTATCTGAGAACAAGTACTGATATTGACTAGTACCCTCTGCCATGGGTATGGGGATGAGTACTGCCATCCTGGGCTAGGAATCCCAAGTTTATCCTCCTACTAAAAACAGTGACTTGAGTTATTCTGTTGCAGGACATGAAAACCTTGGCAGAAAAGAAGAACCAGGTCTTACTTATGAAAGTAGAGATGCCTCTCTTCAAGAATATTACATGGATGTGACTTTTCTCGTAGATGCTTCCAAAAGAATAGGAAGTGATGAGTTTAAGGATGTGAAAGCTTTTATAAGCTCCGTGCTTGATTATTTTCATCTGGCCCCAGATCCACTGACCTCCACCTTGGGAGACAGAGTAGCAGTCGTGACCTACTCTCCTCCAGGCTATATGCCCAACACAGAAGAATGCCCTGTCTACCTAGAATTTGATTTGGTCACTTATAACAGTGTACACCAAATGAAACATCATCTCCAAGACTCCCTTCAGCAGCTCAATGGAGATGTTTTTATGGGTCATGCCCTTCAGTGGACACTTGACAATGTCTTTGCAGGAACTCCCAAGCTGAGGAAAAACAAAGTTATCTTTGTTATATCTGCTGGTGAGACCAACCCTTTAGACAGGGAAGTCTTAAGAAATGTGTCTCTGAGAGCCAAGTGTCAGGGCTACTCCATATTTGTGTTTTCTTTTGGTCCTGGACACAATGACAAGGAATTAGAAGAATTAGCCAGCCACCCACTGGATCATCACTTAGTCCAGCTTGGCCGAACCCACAAGCCAGATTTGAACTATATCATCAAATTTGTCAAGCCATTTGTTCATTCAATCAGACGTAAGTCATTAAAGTTTTCTTTTCTGTTGCTTTTGCAATAGATATCTCTGTGTACAATCCACCAGTAACATGATTCTCATTTTCATCAATAGTGGTGGAGTCTTAGGTGTGAGCAGGAGGCAGTGAGAAAACCACAGAGAAAACCCCAGGTCCTCGTGACCTTGAGAAACTAATAAGTATCTTTTAAACCCTAACCTGTGAGGGCTTATTATGTGTCAAGTTTTTTTAAGGAGTGGATCATTTAATCCTCAGGATGGCCCTCAAAGGAGAGTAGTACTGAGGTTCAGAGGTATTAAATCAGTTGCTCAAATGCTCACAGTTAATAGTTAGCAAATTCTAGACTCAGTCCTATGCATTCTGACCCCAAAGTTGTGCTCTTGTCCATTAAGCTGTACTTTAATTATTAAAGCCTTAATGAAAGTATTACAGTGACATCACTCTAGTAAGTAATACTCCACTCCCACTACCCTCCATCTACTCCAAGGAATTCTGTTTTACCTTGTCACTGTAAGCCAACTTTGGTTCTGGCTTCAATTATTAAGAGCCATGGGCATGAATCTCTTGTAGAGACTCTGTCTCAGACAGCTGGCTCGGGGACAGCCAGGCAAGGAGTTTGAGGGTATCTTTGCATAGTAGGCATTTGAGAGAGGCCTCCCAGTCTCTGTCTACATGTCATAATTCCAGGCATGGTTATAGTAGAAAACCTAAGGGCTGTAGCATCAAGCCAGTCCTGGCCGGTGCCGGGAATTAGGAGTGCAGCAGAGACCACACTGAACGTTTGTATGTAGCTCCTACAAGTTCAGTGGGAAATCACAGGGATACAGATTTTTCTGGCACTCATAAAGCCCATGGCTCACAGAACCCTCAGAAATCTTGGCACTCTTGTAGATTTATATTTATATTTAGTGGCAAGCTTGTCATTTGAAAAAAAAAAAAAAGATGCCTTCTTCTAAACTCAAGATAAGTAAGGCAGGTAATTTCAATAGTAAATGCTGTCTTCCAGAAAGTCCTCCTTTCAGAAGGAGAAAACAGATGATAGACGGGGTTAAGAGTTATCCTTGAATCATACCACAAGCCTGTAACGCAGAGAGCATGAGAATTTTTGACTGAATCACTGCTACATCTCGCTGACTTTGCTAATGAGGTATTGCAGAGTCAGAAGGTGCATACTTTGCTGAGTCTCTTATAAAATTCATTTGCTCTTGGAAACACCCCCAACTACAGGAAAAAATGAACTGACTTTGGGTGATAGAATATGGAAGGGTAAAATTTAGACTAACTGTCCACTCTCTCTCTAGGTGCCATCAACAAATACCCCCCTGCAGACATGAAACCCAAATGTGTTAACATCACCTCTCTCAGTCCAGAGAATAATGGCATAGAAAACACTGTATTGTGAGTTGACAAATTCACAGTTTGGGTAATATTACCACTAGAAAAAGTTCTTAAGAAAATAATTTGAAATAAAAGTGCATTTTAGTTTTCAGGAGTTTGGTTGTGGGGTATGTGTGTGTGTGTGCACATGTGTGTGTGTTTTAAACATTCCTGATTTGTGACAACATCACAGATCTGGGGTTAATAGCACATAGAATGTGATGCATATTAGAAAGAACCATATTTCTATTTCTGTAGTTTTTATGGAAGAAAAGGGTTATTAACACCTTATTAGTAACTATATAATATCATTCAAATACTGGGTACTGTCAAAACAGAAAATTTATATATCAAAGGTTAGATATAATAGTTTTAGAGAATAAGAAAAAAGATGAAAAACTCATAAAGCAGCAACAAAAACATACCGTTTTGAAACAGTACCCATATGGGGTCGGTGGAAAGAATTCTTTTTTAGGTTTGATTTTGCAAAGTCCAATCCCAAGTATTCAGTAAAAATTCAGTAGTGAAAATAATATGGTTTGGAGCCCTAAGCCACGGCACAAATGTTTAATTTCCCTTTGGAATATTAAAAAGTTGCCCCTCCAGTCAAATTTCTTACGCAAACTCCATTTGGACTATTCCAATAACATGCATAAAATTGATTCCTGTCACATTAGCTGCCTGTAACTACACTGAATCCTGAAAGGGACTTGGTTAACCTATGTTTCATCGCTTTTCTCTGTTACCTTAGCCTTCTTCCTGAGGTATATGAAATTGAGATGGAGAGCAGTGAGCTTTCGGGTGAACCCAATTCCCAGCAGCAGCATTTCTTTGAATTAGGGAACAGTCATAGTAACAGTTCTGGTATCACCACTGATTTGATCCAGAGGTTATACATGCTCTTTTCATCTGGGGAAATGATGATGAAAGACAAGAAAGAGGCACATTCAGAAGAAATTACATCTCCAGCAAATGACAGACAAGATGAAAAAGGTAACCTTGAGTGCCGAAGAGTTGACAAGCCTGAAATACCCTTGTTTGTCTGGATTTTCCCTCGTAGATGAGTGATTAGAGCTCATCGGAATGAGTAGAGATGGCATAACAGAGGGGTTTATCATCTAGGCTACATGGGGTCCCCAAAACAAGGGGACAAAGGAGATAAAACTCTAGAAGGGCGAAAAAAGGGGGCCACGGGTGTTGACAAAAGCAGAACTAGATAAGAATGTCTGGGGTGAGTCAAGGCATAGAAACATGACAGGGACAGGAGGGAGAACCACAGGAGAAGCTCTGCATTCTTGGGGAGATGGGAGAGGAGAGGGGCTGAATGACAGGCCTCCAGAATGTGAAGGCTAGGGGTCTGCTTTATCCCTTGGTGACCAGCGCTTTCCTGGCTTCAAAGAAGGCTTCTGGCTGAGCCCCAGTGCAGCAGAGACCAGACAGGACACGGCTGCCACGGTTCTGAGATCTCTACGTGCTTCTTGGGGTGCGTGGGGAAGTGGCTATGAGCCTGCAGCAAAGAGAAAATAGAGAGGGAGAAGAGGCAGCCGTAGCTGGTTTTAGAGCGACTGTTCACAATCTCTGCTGTGTACCAAATCATGGGGAAGTTATTTTAAAATAAGTATTCCTGAATATCTACTAAAGGTGAAAATAGGCATATCCTATGAGCCATCAATTTTACTGCAATCTCTATACCCAACAGAAAAATATATATTTACCAAAGGTCAGGTACTAGAATGTTCATAGCAGAATTATTTGTAACGGCCTCAAAGTGGTAACAGAGATGCCCAACAGTGATTTGATAAACATTTGTACAGTTATATAATAAAGCACTGTGTATTTGTACATTACGTATGTAATATACTCTATGTGCTGTGCTGTGCTTAGTCACTCAGTTGTGTCCGAATCTTTGCAACCCTGTGGACTGCAGCCCACCAGGCTCCTCTGTCCATGGAGATGCTCCAGGCAAGAATACTGGAGTGGGTTGCAAGCCCTCATCCAGGGGATCTTTCCGATCCAGGGATCAAACCAGGTCTCCCACATTGCAGGCAGATTCTTTATGACCTGAGCCACTGGAAAGCCCCAAACACTATATACATATGTATACAAGTGTGTATGCTTCATATATATATATACACATATGTACAATGTTTATCATGTTATATAGTATATACTATATAATGAATGCATATACTATATATAATCTACATATATGTAAATGTATATGAAGTATATTTTCATTTTACATATATAGGATTATATTATATATACAATGTATGTATATATAATATATAGTATATATGGGATTCCCAGGTGGCGCTAGTTGTAAAGAACCTGCCTGCCAATGCAGGAGATGTCAGAGACGAGGGTTCAATCCCTGGGAAGGGAAGATCCCTTGGATAAGAAAATGGCAACCCACCCTGGTATCTTTGCCTGGAAAATCACATGGACAGAGAAGCCTATCAGGCTACAGTCCATGGGGTCATGAAGAGTCAGACATGACTGAGATGACTTAGCACTACAGTACATATAGTATATACTATATTATGAGGCTTCCCAGGTGACGCTAGCAGTAAAGAATCTGCCTGCCAATTCAGGAGGCTCAAGAGTTGCGGGTTCAATTCCTGGGTTGGGAAGATCCCCTGGAGTAGGAAATGGCAATCTACTCCAGTATTTTTGCCTGAAAAATTCCATGGACAGAGGAGCCTGGAAAGCTACAGTCCATGGGGACACAAAGAGTCAGACATGGCTGAGCATGCTCATACATACTATATCTACACTTATACCATATCTAATATATGTATAGTATATGTAAGGCATAACATTTACATTGTATATATGTATGTAGGTAAACTATGTGAAAGTTGCTCAGTTGTGTCCAACTCTGTGACTCCATGGATTATACAGTCCGTAGAATTCTCCAGGCCAGAATACTGCAGTGCGTAGCCTTTCCCTTCTTCAGGGTATCTTCCCAACCCAGGGATCAAACCCAGGTCTCCTGTATTGCAGGCAGATTCTTTACCAGCTGAGCCACAATATATATATAATGTATGTGTACATTGTACAAATAGTAGAATATTGTATATATATGTATGCATGTATACTTTATATACATATACATATGTTATCTTCATATATACTATATATATTAGATATGAGTTAAATTGTATATAATACATGGAATATAATAAAATGAGCAAAATTGTGGAAAACAAGAAGTGAAGATAGAGAAAAGTATAGACATGTGAGAGAAGATAAGATGCAAGAAAAGGAAAAATAAATATAAACATGATGAAATATCTGATCTGGTCGAGAAAGACTAAACCTACTTTGGTCTCAGGAGGCAGTGAACCCTTACCATCTCTCTTTCCCACTAATTGCAGCTGAAAACTCTGGAAAAAAAACAAAAAGTAACTCCTTAAGAACTCTGAGCAGTAAGCAGAAGCAGACATTGTGAAAGGGAATGAGTTTCCCATTTTCTATTCTCTTTTCTCTTTTGGCCATGTGCAGAGCTGGGTCTGCAAGATGGCCATGCAGCAGGTGGCTGAAACTTGATAGAAACCTCGTATTTCTGGCCAGGAACACTAGGAAATTCTGTGTGTCCAAGATTATGAAAGAAAAACCCATTTTTTCCTTCCTTTCTCTTGTGGTTTTGCTCTAAAGGTGGACTCTAGTTTAGAGCTGAATATAAGGCTAGACAGCTGAAATTGAGAAGTCTTATCTTTTGGAGCGTGGTAACTGAGAAGACAGGACCTGTTGGTCAGCATGTGGGGGTAGCCTCATAAAAGAGAGCCGGAGGGAGGAGTTCTCTAATTTTAATCATGGGAACTCTGTAAGTCCCAGAATCTCCCCTAAACTGTACGTGGATTGGAAAGAACCAAAACAGGATAGCATAGATTTTGAACACTAAGCTGTGATTGAAACCACTGCCCATAGAAAGTGAGACACTGACATTCTGAACCTAGTATATTGATTGTCTTGCCTACTTAAAAAGTTAAAATTCTATAGAGAATTATGGTAGACTCAGAATCTATAAAATATAATATTCAAAGAAGTTACAGTGTAAATATAGGAATATTGCATGCATGCTAAGTCACTTCAGTTGTGTCTGACTCTGTGTGACCCCATGGACCCTAGCCCATCAGGCTCCTCCATCCACAGGGTTCTCCAGGCAGGAACACTGGAGTGGGTTGCCATGCCCTCCTCCAGGGGATCTTCCCAACCCAGGGATCAAACCTGTATCTCTTACTGTCTCCTGCATTGGCAGGTGACTTCATTGACACTAGAGCCACCTAGGAAGCCCATAATGGAAATTCAGTCAGCCATAAAAAAAGAATGAAATAATGTCATTTGTATCAACATGGATGAACCTAGAGAGTATTATACTAAGTGAAGTAATCCAAACAGAGAAAGACAAATACCCTGTGATATCACTTATATGTGGGAAAAATTACAAATGAACCTCCTTACAAAACAGAAATAGATCTACAGACATAGAAAACAAATTTAAGGTTATCAAAAGGAGAGGGGGGATGAATAACTTAGGAGTTTGAGGTTAACATACACACACTACTGTATATAAAATAGATAACAAGCAAGGACCTACTGTCTAGCACCAGGAACTATACTTACTGTTTATACATGCATGTGTGTTCTTTTCCTTCAGTTGTGTCTGATGCTTTGTGACGCTCCAGACGGTAGCCTGCTAGCTGCCTCTGTTCATGGGCTTCTCCAGGCAAGAGTACTGGAGTGGGATGCCATACTGTTCTCAAGGGTATCTTTCCAACCCAGGGATCGAACCCATGTCTCTTAGGTCTCCTGCACTGATACACAGGTTCTTTATCTCTAGCACCACCTGGGAAGCTTACTCAATATTTTATAATAACCTGTAAGTTTATTATAGAATCTGAAAAAGAAAACAAACACATATATATGTATATATGTTTGTATGTATAACTGAATCATTGTGCTGTACACCTAAAATTAACATAGCATTGTAAATCAACTATAATTTAATAAATATATTTTAAAAACACCGAGATACTTAAAACCTAAAAAAAAAAAAAAACTTTTTGTATACAATCCAAAATTATTTAACATAACAGAGAGCAAGTAGCTGTGAACAGCATTCAAATGAAAAGACAACAGATGCCAACTTTCAAATTGACTGAGATATTGCAATTATCAGACAAAGGCATTACAGCAGCTGTTATAATTGTGCTCCAGGAGATGTGAGTGCTGAGTCGCTTTAGTCATGTCTGATTCTTGGCGACCCTAAGGACTGTAAGCCGCCAGGCTTCTCTGTCCATGGGGATTCTCCAGGCAAGAATACTGGAGCGGGCTGCCTTCTTTTGCAATCTCTATTCCTCTGCTGAGAATATCTGGCGTTCTGTTCAAATTGTTTATGTGCTCTATGAGATAAACATAAGAAATCTGAACAGGACCGATAAACAGAGATTACCAAAAAAGGACCGAAAAGAAGCTTTAAAAGAAAAAGTTACAATCTCTGAAATTTAAAAAATTCTCTGGATGAGCTCAGGAGCAGAGTGAAGACAGGGGAAAGAGTCAGTGAATTTCAGGGTAGATTCATTACATGATCTGAAGAGAGAAAGGAGACTTTTTAAAATGAGCAAAGGTGGACAGCATAGCCAGAGAAGAAGGACGTGTGTTCATTTTCTCCTGCCAGATCACCACAATCACAACTAGTTGTTGAACAGCCATCAATAGAAAGACACTGGACCCACCAAAAAAAGACATCCCACATCCAAGGACAAAGCAGAAACCACAGCAAGATGTTAGGAGGGGTGCAATCATGATAAAATCAAATCCTATACCCGCTGGATTGGCGACCTACAAACTGGAGAGCAAGAATACTAAGGACGTTCTTGCACTGCTGTGAAGGTCCTAGGTCCCACATTGGTCTCACCAGCCTGGGGATCTGACAGAGGGACTGGGAATCCCCAGGGAATCTGACTTTGAAGTCCAGGGTGATTTGATTACAGGACCTCCACGGGACTGGGAGAAACAGAGACTCCACTCTTGAAGGGCACAAAAAATAAAAACCTATGTATGCACCAGGACCCAAGGGCAAGGAGCAGTGACCCCACAGGAGTGCTTGAGGCTCTCCTGCAGGGGCGTGGGTTGGTAGTTCAGCCTGCCGCAGGCACGGGGCAGTGGCAGCAACAGTCCCGGGAGATGTGTCTTGGCGTAAGTCCCCTTGGAGGTCACCAGTAGTCCTACCGTAGAGCCTGTAGCCTCAGGCCAAATAAGTAACAGGGAGGGAGCGCAGCCCCACCCGTCAGCAGACAATTGGATTAAAGTTTTACTGAGCACTGACCCTGCCCAGAGAGCAAGAAGCATTTTCCCCCACAGCCAGCCCCTCCCATCAGGAAGCTTGCAGAGCCTCTTATCCTCAGCCACCAGAGGACAGACAGAAGAAACAAGAATTCCAATCCCAGCAGCCTCCAGAACTAATACCACAATCACAGAAAGCTTACCAAGATGAAATAGGATTATGTCCTAGATGAAGGAAGAAGATAAATCCCCAGAAAAACAACTAAATGAAGTGGAGGTATGCAACCTCCCAGAAAAAGAAGTCAGAATAATGATAGTGAAGATGACCCAGGATCTCAGAAAAAGGATGGAGAAGATGCAAGAAATGTTCACCAAAGCCCTAGAAGAACCCAAGTACAAACAAACAGAGATGAACAACAGACTAGAAGGGATTGATAGCAGAATAACTGAGGTAGAAGAACAGAAAAGTGATCTGGAAGATAGGACGGTGGAAATCCATGGTGGAAAACAGAATATAAAACATGAGTGAAAAGAAATGAAGACAGCCTAAGAGACCTCTGGGACAACATTAAACGCTCCAACATTCACATTATAGGGGTCCCAGAAGGTGAAGAGAAAGAGAAAGGGACCAAAGAAGATATTTAAAAATGAACAGAGTCTGGAAACTTGAACAATATGAAAGAGTAACTTTTGTTTCATTGGTGTTCTAGAAGGAAAGTAGAAAGGGATCCATTCAGGGAAAAAAAAAAAAAAGAATTGAGAAAATAATGGCCAAAACTTCCCAAATTGGTAAAAGAGACAATGTTATGATTTTAAAAGTTCAAAGAAAACCCCACTCAGATGTATCAAAATCAAACTGCTGAAAACAAAGGAGAAATAAACAATCTGGAAGCAGAAGCTTCCCTGGTGGCTCAGAGGGTAAAGCACCTGTCTGCAGTGTGGGAGACCTGGGTTCGATCCCTGGGTCGGGAAGATCCCCTGGAGAAGGAAACAGCAACCCATTCCAGTATTCTTGCCTGGAAAATCCCATGGATGGAGGAGCTTGGTGGGCTACATACAGTCCACAGGGTCACAAGGAGTCAAACATGAGTCAGTGACTTCACTTTCGCAAAAGAAAGGAATAATTATTGCAATGACTGTAGATTTTTCATCAGAAGCCATGGAGGCCAGATGGCGGTGGAACACCATTTTTTCTTTAAAGTGCTTGAAGGAAGGGACTGTGAACACAGAACTTGGTACTCAACAAAGATAGCTGTCCAGAGTGAAGACAAATTAAAGACGTTTCCAGATAAAGGAAAACTAAGAGAATTTGTTGCCAGCATATCTATTCTAAAAGGACAACTGTAATAGGAAGAAACCTGAGTGAGCTCAAGTGACTGGGGAGTGGATGGAGGGGAGGACAAACTGGTCAGGTGAGACAGAAGAAGAGACAGGAGTGAGGAATCAAGGACGGGCGGGAAGGGAGGCTGGTTGAGGAAGGGGAAGCGTCAGGTACCGACACAGCTCACCCCTGCACAGAGCTCTCCATTTATAAGGCAGTCTCAGTAACATGATCTCATGTGGATCCCCTCCAAAGGTAGGAGACAGGGATTAATAACCTTCCTGCGCAGATGGAGAAACTGAAGCTCACAGAGGTTACGTGGGCTTGACCCTGACCGGGCACCTCCTGATTCGGTGTGCTCTCGCAACCTTGGAAGGAGGAATCTGGTAAATCAGGACAGAGAGGATGGGTGTAAGAGCGGAAGTCTTCGTCAACTCAAGCTGCCATGCCGTGTGCCACAGGCTGGATGAACAGCTGTAATCTATTTTCTCCCAGCTCCGGAGGCTGGGAAGTCCGAGACGAGGGGACCAGCCAATCTGCTTCCTGTGAGAGCTCTTTCCTGGTGTGCAGACGGCCACCATCTCCCCGGGAGCTGACACAGTGGACACTCCTAGCGTCTCTTCCTCTCGTAATTGCACCACGTCTATCACATCAGGCCCACAGCCTGATGACTTCATTTAACATGAATTACCTCCTTCAAGTGGCAACCCACTCCAGTACTCTTGCCTGGAAAATCCCAAGGACAGAGGAGCCTGGTAGGCTGCAGTCCATGGGGTCACAAAGAGTCAGACGTGACTCAGCAACTTCACTTTCACTTTCACCTTCTTCAAGGCCCTGCATCCAATACGGTTACGTGGGGGTTAGGCCTTCAACATATGAATCTGGGGAGACGTAGCAGGGAATATGGGCTTCCCCAGTGTCTCAACAGTAAAGAACTCACCTTCTGGTATAGGAGACCCAGGTTCAATCCCTAGGTTGGGAAGACCCCCTGGAGAAGGGAATGCTAACCCACTCCAGTATTCTTGCCTGGAAAATCCCATGGACAGACTAGCCTGGCGGACTACAGTCCATGGGGTCATAAAGAGTTGGACATGACTGAGCGACTAAACACGACAGTAGGGAATATAATTAACAATGTAAGCACAGGAATTACAGGCAGAGTCTTTACCATCTGAGGCGCCAGGGAAGCCCTCCACTTCTGCATGTCTGATGTGTAATAAAATAGAAAAACGGAGAAAACTTCTGAAGGGGAGAAATTATGAGAAATGACAATAAATGAGAAAGTTACTGATAATGCTTGCTTGATTGCAATCCTGATTTTACTAACCTTGGCATTTTCAGCCATACCTTGAAATACCAGAGAATGTGATTTAATTGATGTGAGTGTAGGCTTGGCAATTGAACAGTCAGCAAATATCAAGCAGATTATAATGCATAGACGCATTTGGGAAACACAGATTTAGGGGGATCTTTCCCTCGCTTGAGCTGCCCCAGTGGCTCACTGGTAAAGAATCTGCCTTGCAATTCAGCAGCTGCAGGAGATGGTGGTTTGATCCCTGGGTGGGGAAGATCCCCTGGAGAAGGGCATGGCAACCCACTCCAGTATTCTCGCCTGGAGAATCCCATAGACAGAGGAGCCTGGCGGGCTACAGTCCATGGGGTCACAAAGAGTCGGACAGGACTGAGCGACTAACCCTATCACTATAGAAGTGGATGATGTCTTTAATCATTTCTCTCGGAGAAGTCTAGCTGACTGATTGATTTGGTGACTTGGTCAGCCCCGCTCCTTTAAGTCTGTCTGAGTCTCTTCAGAACATCTCACTTTGGCTTTCTTCTTAGGCTTATGGGAAATTAGAATTTGAAAATCGGAAAAGCTTTAGAAATCTCTGAGCTGTACTGTATCTTTTTATAGATAAGGAAGTGGAAGATGCAGACATCTGAAGCGTCTTCCCAAAGAACATCCACAGCACCGATGGCTTTGTCACAGTGATTAACACTCTGTAATTAAGTTTCTAAAACAAAAGTACACCCTCAAGCTTGAAAAGGAGATCATTAAACTTACCTCTGGGTTGCTGAAAGGTTGGAAATGGTACCTTTGAAGCTCAGACTACACACTGTGCCTGGTACATAATCAACTAGGCTAGTCCTGTGAATTACCTGCCTGGTAATACGCTGGACAATTAAAAATAAAAATCCATTGTGAAGAACAGTCAGCCTTTACACTGCTTTGCTCACTTGTGTTTTCCCAAAGAGAGGGGGCTTTTCTTTTTACCTGCCCATTTTTTCTGATGTTTTCACTTTATCCACCTACTTAATGTACCTGCTTTCTATTTGCTCATCATAATGTACATTTGCAAGGTTTTGATGTATGTTTTGAAAAGTGTAACTATTCATTTTTCCATTATGCCAACCCAGGGACTCTTTCTTAGCCTTTATTTTTCCATCATTAAGTGCAGCATCTCTCAAAGTGTGGTCCCTGGACCAAGAACGTCAGCATCACCTAGGAATTCATCAGAAATGCAGATTCTTGATTCTACCAAAGACCTACTAAGTCAGAAGCTTGGGTCAGGGCCTTCCAGAAGACTTTGATGCAGGCTAGAGTTTGCCAACCACTGACCTAAATTAGTCTTCTTAATGGGAGTCCTGTCACTAGATATTACAAGTATTTGGGAGAAATCATGTTTCTGTAAAATACTAATAAGTAGGTTTTTGGTTTTTTATTTTGCATAATTTCTCATTGACTTTAATGAGCTCTTTTTCTTTGCAATTCTGAGAGAAGGGCTAATAGTCACGCCCCTTTGACCACAGAATTTTCTATCAGGGAGCATCTCAGTGGGCTCATGTTTTTTATTTTTTTTCCATTTATTTTTCAATGGGCTCATGTTTTATAGAAGCCACTTTGGGAAACAGTAGTTGAAAGAATGAATCCAGAGGTCAGACACGAATTTGAATCTTATTTCTGCCATTACTGGTCATTTGATCCTGGGCACATGGTTTTGCCTCTCTGAGCTTCTGTTCTCCACCTGGGGTAAAAGTAGCCTACATCATAGGCTAATGTGTGCAGTAAATGAAGGTACAGTACTTCAAACAGCAGTTTGCAAGGAGCAAAAGTTTAATAAATGTTAGGTATTATGTAAGATGATGATGATGATGGCAGTCATAGTGGAAAGAAGGCTAAACTGAGAATAAGGCGATCCAGATGCTAGTTTTGTGTCTGTCGGTAACTAGCCTCGAGACCATGAAAAGTCACCTGATTGCCCTGGTCCTCAACTTTCTTTCTTATATTAAGGAGGCACTTGGGCAAGGCTACTGCTTTTTATACTTCAGAACACTGGCGGACATACAAGGACTTTCAAATGCGTGGATTTCTAAGAAATAGTACTAAAGGACTCTATCTCCCTGAGACTGGTTACGTATGAAGAATGATGGAGACCTCCTTTCCTGTATCCCCTTTTACAAGTGCTCCCATGTCACCCACACAAGGAATGGCACATTTCTCAGGCATTCTAAGCCTTTGGATGACAGTTTGCCCAGGTGTAAAGTCTTCTGGCGGAAGCACAGGCTGGGGGACGTGTTGCCAAAGTGCCCTTTAAATGCTGGATCTGTAGGCCTTCTTTACACCAGGTAAGAATTCAGAGCTTTCCCATTCTGCACACGTTTCTATTATGGAGGACGTGTGTTGCTAGAGCTCGAGTATTGAAACTCATGTTTGGATATTCTGAATCCAGATAGGTGACAGAGTGAGCATGATTGGAGTTATGGTAAATCTCATTTAGTAATCCAGCCTGTTCCATTTCCCTTGTCAAAGGATACAGCTTTCCCGAGTAAAAATTCTGAGAACAAAGCAGAGAGCATTACAAGAGAAATGTCGAAGGGGAGCAAGCGTGATTTCACCAAACCAAAAAAATCATAGCAAGAGCCTTACTCATTCAAGTATTTCAGAATGAAATCTCAGGATGTCATAGCAGAGGTCCTTAGCAATGTGCTTATTTCAAATGGAAGAAGAAATCAGAGTCTTTTTAAGGTGGAAATAGTTTTACAGTAAGGACTAGTGGATTGGTTTTACAGTAAAGCCTAGTTCTGCCAATTAGACTACATGGGGATATGTCCTTAAAAATGAATGAGCTAAGTTGCAGCTTCAAAATTCTGAAGAAAAACTATGTGAAACAGAAAAACTATGTAAATCATAAGAAATATTATTTTATCAAAGAAAGTTCGTACCAATGTGTTTATTTATTATGTAAGTGGAAGTTTGTACCTCTTAATCCCCTGAATCCTTTCTAGCTTCCACCCATTTGTTCTCTGTATCTATGAGTCTATTTTTATTTTGTTTTGTTTGCTTATTTTGAATTTTAGATTCCACATATAAGTGAGATCATGTGGTATTCATCTTTCTCTGTCTGACTCATTTTACTTAGCATAAAACTCTCTAGATCTATCCATGTTGTCACAAATGGCAAGATTTCATTTTTATGGCTGAGTAGTATTTCATTATATAGACATATCCATTATATATATTTCATTATATATTTATATATACACAGTACACATTTATATATGTGTGTGTACATATAAATACTCTTTGTATAATTTTGCATATTAATCCCTTATTGGACATACTCTTTGCAAATATTTTCTCCCATTCAGTAGGGTGCCTTTTTGTTTTATTGATACTTTCCTTAACTGCAAAATTTTTTTTAGTTTTACGAACTTTCATTTGTTAATTTTTGCTTTTGTTTCTCTTGCTAAAGAGTCAGTCCTTCAGGAAAGCATGCTGCCTGTGTTTTCTTCTACGAGTTGCATGATTTTAGATCTTGGAGTTAAGTTTTTAATCCATTTGAGTTTATTTTTATGGTGTGAGAAAGCAGTCCAGTTTGATTCTTTTTATGTAGCTGTACAGTTTTCCCAACATAATGTATTGAAGAGGCTGCCTTTTCTCCATTGTGTATACTTGACGCCTTCATTGTAGTTCAACTGATCATATAAGCACAGGTTTATCACTGGGCTCTCAATTCTGTTGCATTAATCTCTATGTCTATTTTCCACTAGTACCATACTATTCTGATGACTGTATTTTTCGTAGTATGGTTTGGAATCAGGGAGCATAATACCTATGGCTTTGTTCTATTTTTCTCAAGACTGATTTGGCTATTTATGCAGGGTCTTTTGGGTTTCCATGCAAATTTTAGAGTTAATTTGTTCTAGTTTTATGAAAAGTGCCACTGATATTTTGATATAGATTGAATTGAATCTGTAGATTGCTTTATGTAATATAATCATTTTAACAATATTAATTCCTCTGATCTATAAGCACAATAAATCTTTCAACCTATTTATATCATCTTCATTTCTTTCATCAATGTCTTATGGGTTTCCAAGCTATTCCTGTGAATTGTGCTTCAGAGTTGTCTTGACTAGAGGCTTTCTTACTCTTTCATAGACTGTTGATTGGTCAAGGGTTGCCTTGACCTCCCAAGTACTCTGGCTGTATGAGGTTAAAGCCACTCCAGTAGCTGAACACAAGCTCTCCAAAGACTAGTATGTGCTGATGCTGGAACCAAAGCTCACACGGAGGTGATCAGGGAAGAGTGGGGAAGAGGGATAGGAGGAGAAATTAATGCCAAAAAATTAGAACTTACTACCAAAAAACGATTAGAGGGATTCTGGGCAGAATCCGTCTATCTCTGCACTTTTCTTTTACCAGTCAGTAAATATGCTAAGCATCAAATTTCAGATCATCAGTGTACCGGTATTTTCCCAGGAAGAAGTATATCTATATTTCCATGTACATGTTGTTCTTTTGTATCTATGATCACACCATTCTTTTATTATGACTATTGAAAACGGCAAAACTAAAAAAAAAAAAAAAGAAAATGGCAAAACTATGTCTCTTTTTCTTCTTATGTGGCATAAAAGGAATAGGTTCTAAAGAGAATATTTTAAATAAATTCAGTGACATTAAGAGCAACACATATTTTTGTTTTGCAGATGGTGAGGACACAAGATGATCATAGCAGAAAAGAACTTAGCTCCACTGGCATGAGAAATTCCATATGGTTCTAACTGGGAAGTATAAATCTTCTATTAGAAGTGGAGTCGTAAGTGGCAGGAATTTTTCACGACTAACATACTAAATTTGTTCTGTTCCAAATCTGAGGGAAAGACTTCTCTGAGTTAAGACATCAATGAACAGACTCAAGAAACTAGGAATGATTTAATTTCTCCTGAGAATCTTGGGACAACTGACCTTGAAGAGTTAACTTAATCCTTTCTTTGACAACCCTGTGTGAGGCATCAGTTGTAATGATGCACCTGCCTACAGGATATTTTTGTCATAATTTTTTATCACATCTATATCTCAAATTGGACAGGAGTAAAAAGGATTTAAGATTAGAATTTCCTAAGAATATTTTCTATTTTTGAGAAATAAAAATCCATGCCCATGTCTTCATTTCTGGTATGTCCCTAGAGCTGCATTTAACACTGATTGACCTGGAAAACCCCATCTGTCCAGCTGCTATCATCATAGACAATGTTTGCCCTTTCCAGGACATTTACAAAACAATGGAATTTATAAGAAAGAAAAAAGTGAGATGAGGCTAACTTTATAAACTGCTATTTTGTGCTGTGATCCTCTGTTTTATATTTTAGCATGCTTTACTCTGTGTGTACTTGATTTTTGCTGCAAACAAAACAAAACATGGAAAAGCACATGCACTCTATGTGACAGAACTGTTCTTGGGAATTACAATGTTAGCAAGAGACAAGTTCTAAAATAAAGGCAAGTTTGACGTGAACACTTGTTCTGTTCATTTTTACTTCACTGTAGTCCAACTCAGACCCATTAGACCACCAGTACAGGATAATTACCAAGTCAGTGAGTATATATTTCATATTTTTAAAGTGACTATGTTAAGGGGTAATACTAAAGGCATTTTTATACTTTCTCTCTATAATTCTCCTTAACAATACTCTTGTGTTCAAATAATTTTTAAATAATCCAATCAACTAATTCTAGATTGTTGAAAATTTTTACAGTAGTCTTTACTGCTCTCTGGGAAGTTCTATAGCAAACTCTACTCATTTAATAAAGTTTTATTTTCCCCTAAGAGTACATCAGATCCCTAAATCTAAAAGTGACATGGGTTATTAAGAATATGAGGCCTGGAGGGAAGGGGTGGGGAAGGAGGTGGGAGGGAAGTTCAGGATGAGGGGGACATGTGTATACCTATGAATGATTCATTCTGATGTATGGCAAAAATCATCACAATAATGTAAAATAATTGTCCTCCAATTAAAATTAATTAATTCGGTTCAGGTCAGTCGCTCAGTCGTGTCTGACTCTTTGCAACCCCATGAATTGCAGCACGCCAGGCCTTCCTGTCCATCATAAACTCCCAGAGTTTACTGAAACTCATGCCCATCGAGTCAGTGATGCCATCCAGCCGTCTCATCCTCTGTCGTCCCCTTCTCCTCCTGCCCCCAATCCCTGCCAGCATCAGGGTCTTTATTAAAAAAAAAAAAAAGTGAGGCCAACTATGGTGAACAGTATGGAGGTTCCCTAAAAAACTGAAAATAGGGCTAATCCAGCAATTCCACTCTGACACACCTATCTGGAGAAAACCATAATTTGAGAGGATACATGACCCCAGGGTCCATTCCAGCACTATTTACAATAGCCAGGACATGGAAGCAACCTAGATGGTCATCAACAGATAAATGGATGAAGGAGCTGTGATACATATATAAAATGGAACACTACTCCCTGGCATGTAGAATCTTTAAAAAAATGATACACGTGACCTTATATACAAAACAGAAACAGACCCATAGACATGGAAAACAAAGGTGTGGTTACCAAAGGGGAAAGGGAGTGGAAGGGATAAGTCAGGAATTTGGGATTAACAGACATGCTATTGTATAAAAAACATATAACCAACAAGGACCTACTATATAGCACAGGGAACTATACTCAAGATTTTATAATAAGGTGTAAAGGAAAAGAATATGAAAAAGAATATATATATATATATATGAGGACTTCCCTGGAGGCTCAGACGGTAAAGCATCTGCCTGCAAGTTGGGAGACCTGGCTTCAATCCCTGAGTCAGGAAGATCTCCTGGAGAAGGAAATGGCAACCCACTGCAGTATTCTTGCCTGGAAAATCCCATGGACAGAGGAGCTGGTAGGCTACATACAGTCCATGGGGTCACAAAGAGTCAGACACGACTGAGCAATTTCACTTCACATACATATATACACAGACACGCATACATGTATATACATGTATGTGAAACTGAATCACTTTGCTCTACAACTGAAACTAATACAACATTCTAAGTCAACTACACTTCAATTTTTTAAAAATGTGAAGCCAGAGAAACTCACATGATGCTGAGGAGAGAATGAAAGGTCTTTGAACAGCATCCTCAGCCACGTCTGGCTAGATTTATGATGCTCATGTCCTACAACCCAGCAACCTCACATTAGATCTACATGCCTCTAGAAAGTCTTACACAGGGTACTCAAGGACCAAATACAAGCACGTTCACTGCAGCACTGTGTGTTTTAGTGAAGACGTGAACCAACCAAAATGCCCTAAATGTGGGATATGCATAGAATGGAATACAATACAGCCATTAAATTGATAAGCTAGAGCTGTGTTTATGGACAAATCTTGAAAAGAGTTGCAGAGGATACATTATGACATCATTCACACAACATTCTAAAACCTGAGAAGCAATATCATGCATTGTTTATGAGTACCCACAAATGGAGATAGAGCATATATGGGGATGATAAACACCAAATTCAAGACAGAAGTTATCTTTCAGTGGGGAGGGGTAAAGCTAAGGTCCAATTGTCCTTATAACACTTTATTTCATAAGCTGGGTGGTGGAAAGTGAGTTTTCCTTATGTAATTTTTTATACATTTTTGGATGCCTCACATATTTCATGATTTAAAAAGTGTAAACGAAGTCATGGAAATAAATGTAAAATTCAAGTAAAGCCTTATGCTATACCTAGAATCATGTTAAGATTGTGAGGAAATAATATGTACATACATACATACACACATATATATATATATATCAGTTCAGTTCAGTTGCTCAGTAGTGTCTGACTCTTTGTGACCCCATGGACTGCTGCAAGCCAGGCCTCCCTGTTCATCACCAACTCCTGGAGTCTACTCAAACTCATGTCCATTGAGTCGGTGGTGCCATCTAACCATCTCATCCTCTGTCGTACCCTTCTCCTCCTGCCTTTGATGTTTCCCAGAATCAGGGTCTTTTCCAATGAGTCAGTTCTTTACATCAGGTGGCCAAAGTATTGGAGCTTCAGCTTCAACATCCGTCTTTCCAATGAATATTCAGGATTGGTTTCCTTTAGGATGGACTGATTGGATCTCCTTTCAGTCCAAGGGACTCTCAAGAGTCTTCTGCAACACAACAGTTCATAAGAATCAATTCTTCAGTGCTCACCTTTCTTTATAGTCCAACTCTCACATCCATATTCTCTCTCTATATATATGTATATATAGAATGTACACATATTCACATATATGTATATACATATATACGTATATGTGTGTATGCATATACATATATGTATATCTATATATATGTATATATTATATATACATATATACTTATATATATTCTAGAAACCTTGACTTAATGCAAACTCCTCAGGGCAATGATCATTTTTATATAAAATGTAAAACACCTTTAACATCAAGCATCAGGGAAACTTTTCTCCTTCATTGGGATATCACAGAATTTGAATCAATGTATAAAATTAGTTTCAATTTTGATGTGAATTTTATATCTGAGTGGTCACAATTTGATGCATATAAGAGGTAAAAATGGTGACATTAAGTGACCTTGACTGGAGGAGCAATTGCACCGCAAATATAGGGAACTTTTAAAAGTGTGTATTACGTATTTTGAACATTCAGGCCAGAAGTAGAATACTGGAATGTGTGCTGTTGAGAACCAACAGCAGAGAATGATCACAGGATGATAAAAATGCATGAATACAGAGTAAGGCTGCTAAGTCGAGCCAGTAAGTGCTTTGGAAATCAAAGAAGGAATAAAAAACACTTGGGACTTGAATAACTGGTAGAAACTTCAAAGAAGAAATAGGATTCACACCAGGTCTCTCCCTCCAGTTCCTTTAAGAAAACAGTGTAAACTCCTTCCATGCCTTAAAAGACTCTGCAAAATCTAGCATTTGCTCACTTTTTCAGCCTAATCTCTCTCCTGGAAAGAACCCCTTCCTCTCCCTATCTCTTGCTCATCCTCTGGTTGGGAACACCTTCCATAAATTCTTGAAGCTGAGCAGGGTAACCATCCTCCCTCCCAAACTCCCACTATATATTCTTCCATTCCTGGATTGTTCCCTCTGGGTCCTCATCATTTCAGTTCAGTTCAGTCACTCAGTCATATCCAACTCTTTGTGACCCCATGGATCACAGCATGCCAGGCCTCCCTGTCCCTCACCAACTCCCGGAGCCTACTCAAACTCATGTCCATTGAGTCGGTGATGCCATCCAGTCATCTCATCCTCTGTCATCCCCTTCTCCTCCTGCCCTCAATCTTTCCCAGCATCAGGGTCTTTTCAAATGAGTCAGCTCTTCGCATCAGGTGGCCAAAGTATTGGAGTTTCAGCTTCAACATCAGTACTTCCAATGAGCACTCAGGACTGATCTCCTTCAGGATGGACTGGTTGGATCTCCTTCCAGTCCAAGGGACTCTGGGAAGTTTATGCTGATATCCTGGCTTGCCCATCCACTTCTCTACATCCCCAAGGGACACTGAAGTGAGCATCCCTATAAGTTCATCACTGTATCCCTAACATCCCAGATGGTCCCTGGCACTTAAGAGGCACCCAATAAAGACTGAATGAATGAGAAAACTCATCTTGAAACTGAAATATAGTTTAGTTTGATGGGGAAGTGGTAATGGGCATGAGAAATGACAAGGAAAAGCTGAGTAAACAGAACAAAAATATGTGTGTTTGTGCACTGGAGTGGGGAGATTGGAAGTGTGTGATCAGAGCTTGGAAGGGACCCAGAGTGGCTGGATTGGAAGTCTGGGGACTACTGGAAGCTGAAGCCACAGCAAGTGTTGTTAGTTGCTGAAAAGCCTTATTTTTTAGACTTCAAAGAACCTCAACAAACTTAAAAAAAAAATTTGAACCACTTCCCAGTAGCCAACCTGTTTGAATTTGGAGTGTCCTATAAACAAAATTGCATGCTCTCAGAAAGGAACCAAAATGCATGCATTAAGCACACATTTCCCCAGGGAGTCTGTGAAGAAAAGACCCCTAACTGAGTCTTGACATGGATGATACATCGCAGAACAGCTGGTCAGAATAACAGATGACTAATAATCCTGTGATACTTCTGGAAGACTTCATGTGACATTTAAAATCTGATTCCTAACTCTTTTATCTGAGTGTGAGCAGTAGGGGTGAGAATTTGAATAGTCATAGTTGAAAATTTGTGCAGCCTCTGTGGGACTCCCTCGGCTAGACCCTCTTTCCATCTCTGATCCAGAACTCTGGAATTTCCTTCTGACTAAATTTCTCCTTCAGCCCCACCTTGACCACACTTGGTCCTCTCCTTTTATGATACGCTAGGATCTTAACAGGCACTCAAAAATTATTTTTGCTCAGGAAGGAGTGAATGAATAAGCCCTGTCTAGCTGAGCCTGGCTAATTCCCTACTTGCCTCCCTCTATTTTCCCTGGCTTTCACTTCCCAAGCTGAATTTGGATTCTGAGTTAAGGAAAAGTCTGATAAGAGCTAGAAGCAGTCCTGTATACAAATGCTGCTGAGAAGGAAACTCTCATCCCCTGTGATGAGGACAATAGCTGTGTGGGAGCCTGGCTCACGAGACAACTCTTTGAAGTCTCTTCAGAAGCATATCTAAATAGAAAGCCCAGAGATAAATCCACGTACCTATGGACACCTTATCTTTGACAAAGGAGGCAAGAATATACAATAGAGAAGAGACAATCTCTTTAACAAATGGTGCTGGGAAAACTGGTCAACCACCTGTAAAAGAATGAAACTAGAACACTTTCTAACACCATACACAAAAATAAACTCAAAATGGATTAAAGATCTAAATGTAAGACCAGAAACTGTAAAACTCCTAGAGAAAAACATAGGCAAAACCCTCTCCGACATAAATCACAGCAGGATCCTCTATGACCCACCTCCCAGAATATTGGAAATAAAAGCAAAAATAAACAAATGGGACCTAATGAAACTTAAAAGCTTTTGCACAACAAAGGAAACTATAAGCAAGGTGGAAAAACAGCCCTCAGAATGGGAGAAAATAATAGCAAACGAAGCAACAAAGGATTAATCTCAAAAATATACAAGCAACTCCTGCAGCTCAATTCCAGAAAAATAAATGACCCAATCAAAAAATGGGCCAAGGAACTAAACAGACATTTCTTCAAAGAAGACATACAGATAGGCTAACAAACAAAAGAAAATATGCTCAGCATCACTCTTATCAGAGAAATGCAAATCAAAACCACAATGAGGTACCATCTCACGCTGGTCAGAATGGCTGCTATCAAAAAGTCTACAAACAATAAATGCTTGAGAAGGTGTGGAGGAAAGGAAACCCTCTTACACTGTTGGTGAAAATGCAAACTAGTACAGCCACTATGGAGAACAGTGTGGAGATTCCTTAAAAAACTGGGAAAAGAACCGCCACACAACCCAGAAGTCACACTGCTGGGCATACACACCAAGGAGACCAGAGCTGAAAGAGACACGTGCACCCCAATGTTCATCACGACACTGTTTACAATAGTTAGGACATGGAAGCAACCTAGATGTTCACCAGCAGACAAATGGATAAGAAAGCTGTGGTACATATACACTATGGAATATTACTCAGCCATTAAAAAGAACACATTTGAATCACTTCTAATGAGGTAGATGAAACTGGAGCCTATTATACAGAGTGAAGTAAGTCAGAAAGAAAAACACCAATACAGTATATATGGAATTTAGAAAGATGGTAATGATGATCCTATAGGTGAGACAGCAAAAGAGACACAGATGTAAAGAACAGACGTTTGGACTCTGTGGGAGAAGGCGAGGGTGGGATGATTTGAGAGAATAGCGTGGAAACATACATATTATCATATGTGAAATAGATGACCAGTCCAAGTTCGATACATGAAACAGGGCACTCAAAGCCCATGTAGTGGAACAACCCTGAGGGATGGGATGGGGAGGGAGGTGGGAGGGGGGTTCAGGATGGGGGACACATGTACACCCATGGCTGATTCATGTCAATGTATGGCAAAAACCACCACAATACTGTAAAGTAATTAGCCTCCAATTAAAATAAATTAATTAAATTTAAAAAAGAAACATATCTAAGACTCTAGATTGATGGATATTATGAGAACAGACTAGCAAACAGCCTAAGTCATCTCTTTTTAATATAGCATAGTTAGATTTACAATGTTGGGTCAGTATCAGGTATATAGCAAAGTTACTCAGTTTATACATATACATATATTCTTTTTCACAATGTTTTCCCATATTTGCCTGTGTGTGCTCAATCGTGTCCATATAGGCTATTACAGAATATTGAGTATAGTTCCCTGTACAATACAGTAGGTCCTTGTTGTTTATATATTTTATATAGAGTAGTGTGTATCTGTTAATTCCAGATTCCTAATTTATCCCTCCCCCCATAAATTCTTTTATCGTCTCAGTAACTTAGCACTTCTTCAAGGTAAAAAAGTTGTTCCTAGTATGACATAAATTGATCTACAAGTGTCCTGTGTTTCATGGTGTTGGAGGGCCACAATCCAGGTAGTTGATGGCCCATGAACCAGCCTCATCAGCATCACCTGGGAGCTTGTTGGAAATGCAGAATTTCTGGGCTTCAACCTGAGGCAACTGGATCAGAATCTACACTTTGAACAACATCTTCATGTGATTCCTGGGCATATCTATGTTTAAGTGCTGGCCTAGAATTCACTTGCTTGAAATTCTACAAATGAGTAGGTGCATTTTGCTAATTTTCCTTTCAGCTTGGCATCAATATTGGGGATCAACCATGTAGCATGCATTTTGCCATAATTAGTGGATATAAAAGTAAATAAGGGCTTCCCTTATTTATGGTGGCTCAGTGGTAAAGAATCTACCTGTGATGCAGGACAGACAGGTTTGATCCTTGGATTGAGAAGATCCTCTGGAGGAGTGCATGGCAATCCACTCCAGTATTCTTGCCTGGAGAATTTCATGGACAGAGGTACAGTCCATGGGATCGCAAAGAGTTGGACTTAACTGAGCAACTAACAAAGGTAAATAAAGGTGACCTATACCTTGAACTAATGATCTAGCCAGGAAGATTGAGTCGGAAAGAGAGATCACTTTGATTTCATGTAGTAGTGCTAGGAGGAAGTGAGCAGAGAGCACTGTGGAACTATGTAGGCCTCCTTACCCCAGCCTAGAGAAAGTTTCATTAAAGAATAGGTCCATTGATCTGGAAGAAAAAGATGCAGTTGGCCAGGTAAAAATCAAGTAAGTAATCCAACCATAAAATAAATTGTCTTCCCCAGCTCTTTGTCCTTAAAATAACAGGTTTTTGTCTCCACCATAAACCATATTGCATTCCTGGGGAAGGAAGATTGACTTCACGAATTCTGTGTTGCTAACTGGGCTTAGTGATGATGGAGATGAGAATGGAGAGGTGAATACAGGCCAGCCACAGAGAACCATGTGGACCACATTTAGCTTCTGTTCTGGAGGCACCAGAGGAAGGATGTGGTTGAACTTTTATTATGGCTGGTCTTGGCTGCTGAGGGGAGAGGAAATTGGAGGGGAGAAGAACTAGGTACGGCAATAATCAGGTGGTTATCCAGGCAAGAGTGGACAGTACTGCTCAGGATGGGGATGAGTGGACATGGAAGGGAAATATCTAAAAGGTAAGATGAGCAGGACATGATAATTGTATGGTGGTGACAGAGAATGGGGGAGAGAGGGCTGGGCATCGAGAACAGCAGTTCTCAGACTTGGCTGTGCAGAAGAATCCCCTGGAAAGCCCCACCCCCACCCAGAGTTTTTGATTCAGTGAGTCTGGGGTGAGGCCTGAGAATGTGCATTTCTAACAAGTTCCCAGCTCAGGCTGATGCTGCTTGTCCCAGGACCACACTTTGAGAACAACTGCTCAAGTGTAGCCCAGTTATTCTTCCTTTGATTGCTCCTTGGGAACCCTCAGAACTTTTTAAACTGCTGATGCCTGAACCTTACGCCCAGGGTTGGTACAGGGTGTAGTGTAGACACTGGGCATTTTTAGCACTAGGTGATTTGGAAACATTGGTTTAAAACTCAACATTCAGAAAACTAAGATCATGGCATCCTGTCCTATCATGTCATGGCAAATAGATGGGGAAACAATGGAAACAGTGACAGACTTTGTTTTCTTGAGCTCCAAAATCACTGCAAATGGTGACTGCGGCCATGTAATTAAAAGACACTTGCTTCTTGGAAGAAAAGCTATGACAAACCTAAACAGCATATTAAAAAACAGAGACATTACTTTGCTGGCAAAGATCTGTCTAGTCAAAGCTATGGTTTTTCCAGTGGTCATGTATGGATGTGAGAGTTGGACCATAAAGAAGGCTGAGCACCAAAGAATTGGTGCTTTTGAACTGTGGTGGTGTTCCGGAAGACTCTTGAGAGTCCCTTGAATTGCAAGGAGATCAAACCAGTCAATCCTAAAGAAAACCAATCCTGAATATTCATTGGAAAGACTGATGCTGAAGCTGAAACTCTAATACTCTGGCCTCCTGATGTGAAGAGCCTGCTCATTTGAAAAGACCCTGATTCTGGGAAAGACTGAAGGCAGGAGGAGAAGGGAACCAGATAGAGGATCAGATGATTAGTTGGCATCACTGACTCAATGGACATGAGTTTGAGCAAGTTCCAGGAGATGGTGAAGGACGGGGAAGCCTGATGTGCTGCAGTCCATGGGGTCACAAAGAGTCAGATATGAATGAGCGACTAAACAACAAAGGTGATTTGATCGTGCAGCTGAATGCCAGGTAAGTACCATTTATCATATTTGGAACATAGGCATGGGAGTCATTTTGGAATTTATTAAAATTATTTCCTAATATTTTCATTTTCTTGATTAGTTAAGTAACACAGCAAAAAGTTAATTGCCTCCCCTGGATCTTTGTCCTTAGAAAAGGTTTTTTGTTTAAACCATACATCATATTGTGTTCACAGAGAAGGGGGACTGACCAGATGAATTTTTATTGAAATGCTTCATAACATGTGTCCTCACATGTGTAGAAATATGTAGTCAATCCATTTGGAAGATCAATATGATGTTTGGTGATTACTATCTAAAAGGGAAGATACTGAATAAACAAAATAGACACTATTTCCAACCTAAGACAAGAGGAAGAAGGAAAAAAATCACAAATTTGTTAAGTTCTTACTGTATACCAGATGCTATAATTGGCAATTTATATACATTATTTCATTTAATGCTGACACACACACAAAAGGAAAAGTAAGCCATCATTATCTCCATTGTAAAAGTGAGGAATCCAGGATTCAGAAAGAAAATGTCACACAGCTCAAGGTAAAGAGGGATATAGAAATGGGTTTTTCTGTTTCTCCCAAAGACGGTATTCTTTTTATTTACTTTTGTGAGAAGAGAAATTGGCTCTAAAGTACAGAAAAAAATAGTCACCTGAGACATCAGGTGCTTGAATTCTAGCCCTAACTCCACCTCTAACTAAGAATGTTTAAGCATGTTTTGCATCTCACTGTGCCACCTTTAGTGAACTGCTACTTCCTTTGGCCTTGATTTCCTCATCAGTAAAGTGAGAATAAAGACGGTACCTAGCTCCATTGATAAATAAATGAATAAAGAAGATGTCACACACATGCGTACATGCACGTGCGCGTGCACACACACACACACACACACACACACACACACACAGAGGAATATTACTCAGTCATGAAAAAGAATACAATAATTACATTTACAGCAACATGATGAACCTACACAGCTCTGGAGAGCTCTGCCACCTGGACACACTCTGAACAGCTATTTTTGTTGGGTATAAAATTCTGAGTTCTCCTGAAGTAAATCTGACAGAAAATGACAAATATGATACCACTGTCTGTGAAAGCTAAAAAACAGACAAACAAACAAACTATACAAATGAACTAATTTATAAAACAGAAATAAACTCACAGCATAAATTTATGATTGCCAAATGGGAAAGATATATTAGGAGTGTGGAATTAACAGAATATAAGTAAAACAGCAAAGACCTACTGTATAGCCCAAAGCACTATACTCAATATCTTTTAGTATCTGGAAAATAATCTGAAAAAGCAGATGTATATATGTATTGTTGTTGTTAAGTCACCAAGTCACGTCTGACTCTTGCAAAGCCATGGACTGTAACCTGCCAGGCTCCTCTGTCCATGGAATTTTCCATGCAAGAATACTGGAATGAGTTACCATCTCCTTCTCCAGGGGATCTTCCTGACCCAGGGATTAAACCTGGGTCTCTTGCATTGGCAGGCAGATTCTTTACCACTGATCTACCTGGGAAGCCTACACACACACACACACACACACACACACACACAGCCATATATATATTTATAATGGATCACCTGCTGTACACTTGAAACAAACACAACATTGCAAATTAACTATACCTCAATAACAGTAAAACTTTTAAGTAGCAGTGAGATGCAAAACATGCTCAAGTTTTTAAAAATCACACTTTCAAAAAAAAAGGTACCCAGTTCATTGGACTAAGTGAAATAATTTTTAGCACAATGCCTGGCATATGGAAAATAGTAACATTACCTCTTATTCTCTTCCTCCACTTTATCATTGTTACTAGCAAAGTAGTGATACTGAACCCATATTCCCTACAATTGCCTTGTTTTATAAATATCACGGATGGGGAATACATGTAAATCCATGGCTAATTCATTTCAATGTATGACAAAAACTACTGTAATGATGTAAAGTAATTAGCCTCCAACTAATGGAAAAAAAAAAAAAAGAATTTGCTGGTTCTTTGGTATCTACAGCTTCTTTCTGAAGCCCTTCAACTAGTGACCTCATCTTAATAATTGGTCTTTGTTAGGATCAGCTGAACTCTCCATCATCCTCCCACAGCACCTGTGTCCCTGGGATGTCCAGCCAGCTGTGGGTGCTCCATCCATAGCTGTGAAAAAGTTGGGTCAGTGTTACGGTGACCCTCACAACAGGGGCTCCACTGTGCGGAGTTGGCTGTGTTCAACTGTGTGAGACCCCTCATGCCAGACCAGCAGGATTTCTGTCCAGTGGACACAAGTGCAGTAATAAACGGACCACACTTCACAGCTTGGATGCTGAAGACCCTGCTCTGTTATCTGATACCATGTAGGCTTGAAGATGGTCCAAGATGAGATTTGGAATCATGAGACATGTGAGACTTGTTCTGCCACATACTGGTTAGGGGATGCTGGGCTTGTGACTTAACTTCTTAGAACCTCCAATTTTCTCATCTCTGAAACTGGTTTTGTGAGATGTGGTGTGTGTACAGGTCATTAGTGTTCAGCTTTGTAGCAGCTGCTCAAAGGCAGTTAGGAGCCATCCTAAAGACTCAGTTTGGAAGCTGGTGATAAATTTCAGTGTAGACCAGGGGACAGGGTTGTATAGAAATTTGGAGAGTGCTAATCATGGCTTTCTAAGCCTTTTACAGTAGACTTGGCTTGCCATCACTGTGACAGTTCAGTCACTGTTCAGGTAGCATAGTGCAGCAGCAACTTTCACTTTGGCATTCCCTCTGGCTACATTTCTAAGAATTCTCCTACAGATCATCTGGGATAGAATGTCAGACACCTTCGCACGCATGACTGTTCCATAGCAGTGGGCTGACTGCGTGGTGAGGCAGTCGATGGCATTCCTTCTCGCATATGCCTCCTAGTAGCCAGGAGGCTTGTTTACCCTCTTGTGAGCATGGGAGATAATGTCTGCAGGGCTTGTGCCAATGTTTGCAAACTGCCAACTGCCTGCAAACATGTTCTGATGTTGGTATCCAGATCTCCTGTTTCATCACTTATCCCTGCAGTTGGAATAACTTTCAATTAAGCAGGGTTTTACCACACAACACAGTTTTACCCCAATGCCAATATGAAAAGGACACAACTAACATAGGCTCAGATTTGCTTGATTTCTGGAAACCATCTGGAGCTGATCGCCCAGCAATACTGTGGCTGCTTTTGAGAAGAGTTTCTGAAAGTGGGGTCCAGGGACCACTCTCATCAGAATTTCATAGGTCATGTTAAAATGGAGAGTTCCAGGCTCCCCTAGTTCTCCTAACTTGTAATCTCTGGGTGTAAACACATAAGCTGCATTTTAACACACTTCTAAAGTGAGTCCTACGTTGTATTATACTCTTCTCTTTTAATTTAAGTTGCTATAAAAATATTGCTGCTAAGTAGCTTCACTTGTGTCCAACTCTTCGCAACCTTATGGACTGTAGCCCTCAAGATTCCTCTGTCCAAGGGATTTTCCAGGCAAGAATACTAGCTGGGGTTGCCATTTTCTTCTCCAGGGGTTCTTCCTGATAAAAATATTACTAGCTCTATATTTTAAAAAACCAAATAACACTCTGTGGGTGAAGGCAAGAGTGGGATGATTTGAGAGAATAGCATTGAAACATGTATCTTATCATATTTGAAATAGATCACCAGTCCAGGTTCAATGCATGAGACAGGGTGCTCAGGGCTGGTGCACTGGGATGATCCTGAGGGATGGGATGGGGAGGGAGGTGGGAGGAAGGGTCAGGATGGGGGACACATGTACACCCATGGCTGATTCATGTGAATGTATGGCAAAAACCACCACAATATTGTAAAGTAATTAGCCTCCAATTAAAATAAATTGAAAAAAAAAAACGCTTAAAGATTCAGCATGCTAATACAGCAATTGCATGTCATATTGATTTTAGACGTTGTCTGCTGACTTCCTATAAAGATTGATGAATATTTAGCAATTTATCCAACATAATCACCCATCCTTACCAACTTCATATGGTTTTCATAAGTTTTCATTAAATAAAAAGTTACAATTGCTAGTTTATAACTTTATCGCTGATCCTGTTTGCAGCGCCCTCTTGCTCTACCTCATTTTCCGCACTTTGGGCTGAACCCATGGTAGGCAAGACACGAGCTAAGAGGCTGGAGGAGAATATGGGTGGCCATGGGAACTGCAGACACATTATTCTCTTCTGGCCGGCACAGCAGCTGTAGCAGGAGACATAACGTAACACAGCATGACTGCACACAGCCTGTGACCAAGCCAGTATACTGTGACGGGCAGGTGCAGCGCTATAAGCGATGTTGGCTGTTACATACTCACCATTCACAAAACGTGGGGCGAGAGCCTGACCACACCGTCTTGGCTAATTTGCTGTCTCCCCACAATGACTATGTAAGGTCACTCGGTATTGAGCCAAGAAGGAACTATGAATATCTTTCTTTTTCAGGTTCTGTTTTATCTTAGACTTTCAACTCTATCAAACAACTCTAATTTAATTTTATAAATACTCAGATATATCAAATACTTTGCATTTTCTTTCTATTGCCCCGGGACGTGTCACCCCTAGAGTACCCTGTTCTTCTGCTATGTGTGGACTCCTAATTCTGCTTTCCTTTGTAGATTTCCTTTTATCTGCTTCCATACCTTCTACTTTCTTAATCTACTTACTTAATTTGAAAAAAGCACATCTTCTAGTAACTTCCCTAAAAGTCAGTGCACTGGAGATAGTGTTTTTCAGTCCTTACATGACCCCAAATGTCTTTGTTCTTACCTTATACTTGGGTTGATGGTGTATATGGGGTTGAAAAGTGTCTCTCTTAAAACTCATGTTCACCTAGAATCTCAATATGTGACTTCATTTAGAAATAGGGTCTTCACAGATGTAATTAGTTAAGACGAGGTCATACTTAGAGTGGGTCCTAAACCTTGAGAGTGATGTCCTTGTAAGAAGGCTATGGAAAGACCCAGAAACACACACAGAGGAAAGAAGGTCATGTGAAGGCAAAGGCAGAGATTGGAGTGATGCATCAATGAGCCAAGGAATACTCGGAATTGCTGACAGCCATGGAAGCCAGGGAAGAAACATGGAACAGACTTCTTTCTCAGAGCCTCCAGAAGGAATCAACCTGCCAACGCCTTGATTTTGGACTTCTGGTCTCCATAACTGTGAGAGAATAAGGTTTTGTTATTTTAAGTTACCCAGTTTGTAGTACTTTGTTGTGGAAGTACTAGGAAACTAATCCACGCTTTATCTGGGTGTACAATTTTATGTTAAGCATAGACCCTAACACAATTTGCTCCAAATTATGACAGCACTGTTCCATGGCGTTATAACTTCCAGCATTGGTGAGGAATTGAGTGCCACGTTAGTTCCCATTAGTTTCTTTGTATGTGGCATGTTCTCTGACCATAAGCTTTTAGGAAGTTTCTTTATCTTTGGTGTCCTAAAATTCATAAAGATCTTTCTTAGGTATTTCTTTTTTTTATTTAATTGAGCGGAGTTCATGAAGAAACTGGAAATTGGGCAAATCAAATACTTCACTTCTGGGGAATTCTCTTGTGTGATTTCTTTACAAGTTTTGTCTTCTCTATGTGTTGAAGATTAAAATCTCCCAGATTGATGTATCCAAATTTCTTATCCCATTTCCTAGTCTCTATTTATCTTGGAGGTTTCCTTGGCTTTATGCATCTATATGCCAAGAAATACTTGGCATTGCTCTACTTTCTTAGAGAATGTTCTATGTTCTACTTTCTTAGAGATTTCATTTGGCCAATGTTCTCTATTTCCTCCATGTTGCTTTTTCTGATTATTTGGGTCTTTGTCATATTGGGAACGTTCCTCAGATGCCCAGTGATCTTTGGCTGCATGTTTGTATTTAAGAGCACAGTAGCAACTCAGTTCAGTTCAGTTCAGTTGAGTCGCTCAGTCTGTCCGATTCTTTGCAACCCCATGGACTGCAGCACACAAGGCCTCCCTGTCCATCACCAACTCCTGGAGCTTACTCAAACTCATGTCCATCGAATTATTGATGCCATCCAACCATCTCATCCTCTGTCGTTCCCTTCTCCTCCTGCCCCCGATCCCTCCCAGCATCAGGGTCTTTTCAAATGAGTCAGTTCTTTGAATCAGGTGGCCAAAGTATTGGAGTTTCAGCTTCAGCATCAGTCCTTCCAATGAACACTCAGGACTGATCTCCTTCAGGATGGACTGGTTGGATCTCCTTGCAGTCCAAGGGACTCTCAAGAGTCTTCTCCAACACCACAGTTCAAAAGCATCAGTTCTTCAGCACTCAGCTTTCTTTACAGCCCAACTCTCACATCCATATATGGATGTGAGACCATTGGAAAAATCATAGCCTTGACTAGATGGATCTTTGTCAGCAAAGCAGCAACTAGATGATTGGAAACTCACTGTAAGGGAGGGTTATCAACCAGTTCTGGAGAGAGGAAGCAAACGAAGGTCCCAATGACTTTGCATGCAAAGTTCTAGTCGTTCTCCCTCTGGCCTCATGCCTCATTATTTTCTTCACTTGCTGCTTTAAATCCTGAGCTTTTCCAAATTTCTGAGGGAAGAATCAGATGGCTTCTTGTCTCTCTAGCTCCCAAACACTTAGTGTTTGCAATTTCCCCCACTCTGCTAAGATAGTCATTGCTATCTTTGAGAGATCGTTCTCTTCAAAAAACTTGTGTTTCTTCTCACTTGGGCTGAATGTCCTCTAATTCTCTTTGTCCTTGTTTGTTAATACACTCCTCTCCCCCCACCCCTCTGCCATTTAAAGTGTTTACAAGAAGAGAGATGTGTGTGGTGTCTTCCATGCTGAACCAGAACTTTTCTTTATATTCTAATGTACAAAACACAGCAAGTATTTCTATTATAATGCTGTATTTAGTGAGAAACCTCCAGTTAAATTAGAACACTGTCATTGTAATTAGAGAGATATAAGTTGATTTCAGTTCTGATATTTACTGTACACTTAAATTTCCTGAAACTCAGATTCCTTGCCTTTGAAGAGAGATGGACAAGACCCACCTATGAGTAGTTAGTGCGTTGAGTTCATGATTTCCATTTTGGACATTACTTAGAGTCAATAGGATCACAAGTAGGAAGAAAGTCACAAAGAGTTTAGGCTAATTCCTGCAGTCTCTGCAGACCCTCAGCATTCCCTACCCCCCAGTGTGGAATAAAAGAATAATGATGGTGAGTGATAACTAATCTATCAAAATCACTGGACTCAGAAATCTCATGATGGAGAACTAGCCTCAGAAATAACTCACAAGCTGTTACAGTACAAAGGAAAGGAAAAAAAAAGTCAGTGAAAATTGCAACTCTCTCTTCTTTTGGTACAAATGTGACAAGAATGGAGCTGATTGAAAAATTAGTCTTTTACATGGTTTCCAGAAACAGTTTATCTTTTTCAAAATCTAACTATAAAATCCCTCAGGATTTAGAAAACATTAACTCAGAGCCAAAATTCAGAAAGATAGTAACAAATTATTCATGGCTCAAGACATGACTTTAATAACAAACTGTTGAGTAGCTGTATTTGAAATATTAATAAATGTTCACAAATTCCCACGTGTACAACCAGACTGAATGATCTCCTCAAATTTTAAGAACTTTCTAAAGATATATTATTTCTGCTAAAGTCTAGAGACTCTTACTCCTGAAAAGGAGAATATTTGTGCAGTGAATGTCTTGAAGGGCATATTTAAAATATTTTCATTATTCCTTGCTGCTGAAGATGACCTTATTTTTTCTCTTTCAGGTAACATTTTGCTGGTTATGAAAATAATGTATCCATTATAGAAAATTTCAAGAACACAATTTACACTAAAATCTTCCATTACAGATAAAGATTATCTCAATTTGGGTGCTAATTTTCATCAAAAAATAGTTAATATATATTTTTCTGGGCTCCAAAATCACTGCAGATGGTGATTGCAGCCATGAAATTAAAAGACGCTTACTCCTTGGAAGGAAAGTTACGACCAACCTAGACAGCATATTAAAAAGCAGAGACATTACTTTGCCAACAAAGGTCTGTCTAGTCAAGGTTATGGTTTTTCCAGTAGTCATGTATGGATGTGAGAGTTGGACTGTAAAGAAAGCTGAGTGCTGAAGAATTGATGCTTTTGAACTATGGTGTTGGAGAAGACTCTTGAGAGTCCCTTGGACTGCAAGGAGATCCAACCAGTCCATCCTAGGAGATCAATCCTGAATGTTCATTGGAAGGACTGATGCTGAAGCTGAAACTCCAATACTTTGGCCACCTCATGCGAAGAGTTGACTCATTGGAAAAGACCCTGATGCTGGGAGGGATCGGGGGCAGGAGGAGAAGGGCACGACAGAGGATGAGATGGTTGGATGGCATCACTGACTCAATGGACATGGGTTTGGTTGGACTCTGGGAGTTGGTGATGGACAGGAAGGCCTGGCATGCTGCAGTTCATGGGGTGGCAAAGAGTCAGACACAACTGAGTGACTGAACTGAACTGAACTGAAATTTCTTAAAATTCAAAGTTAAAAAAAAAGTCAGAGATTGAATCAGGGATGGATAACTAGATGGAACACAGAGAATTTTTAGGGCAGAAAAAAATTTTGTATGACAACATAATGATGGATACGTATTATATACTTTTCCAAACCTATGGAATGTACAACATCAAGAATGAACCATAAACAGAAAAAGAGACTCAGATGTATGGAACAGACTTGTGGACTCTGGGAGAAGGAGAGGGTGGGATGTTTCAGGAGAACAGCATTGAAACATGTATATTATCTAGGGTGAAACGGATAACCAGCTCAGGTTGGGTACATGAGACAAGTGCTCGGGCCTGGTGCACTGGGAAGACCCAGAGGGATCGGGTGGAGAGGGAGGTGGGAGGGGGGACTGGGATGGGGAATACATGTAAATCCATGGCTAATTCATATCAATGTATAACAAAAACTACTGTAATGATGTAAAGTAATTAGCCTCCAACTAATAAAAATTTAAAAAAAAAAAAAAAAAAAAGAATGAACCATAATGTAAATTATGGATTTTAGGTGATTATGATGTGTCAGTGTAGGTTAATTGCTAAAACAAATGTGCCAGTCTAGTTAGGGATGCTAATATTGGGCAAGGTTATGCATGTATGGGGCAGGCCAAATGAGACATCTCTGTATCTTCCTGCTAATTTTGCCATGCACCTAAAACTACTCTAAAACATAGCTTCAATTTTTGGAGATAGAAATACCCAAGTTATTTCAAACATGTAAAAGATTTCCAATACTTGAATATTTTTAAAAATTTAAATCTAAGGTAATTAAAATTAAATGGAATAAAAACTTTAGTTCTCATTCTAACTAGCCAAATATCAAGGGTTTGGCAGCCACATGTAGTTGTCGGTGGCTGTAATGGACAGCACAGATGTGGAAGGGGAGGTACATAGACATGCAGATGTAGGGTAAGGGTAGGGATGTGGATATGTTGCAAATGAGCATTTCCCCATATCAATATCATGTCAGCTCTTCCTAACTTGGTCTGTAGGTTCAACACAGCCCCAGTGAAAATCCCAGTAAGTTATTTTATGGATATTAACAAACTGATTCTAAAGTTTATATGGAGAAGCAAAAGATGCAAAATAGCCAACACAGTATTGAATGAGAAAAGCAAAGCTGGATGACTGACACTATCCAACTTCAAGACAATATTCACTACAGCAAACATTGTTCTCAACTGTGAAAACCTGAAAGCATTTTCTCTAAGATCAGGAACAAGTCAACGGTGCCTGCTTTTGCCACTACTATTCAATAGAGTTTTGGAAGTCCTAGCCACAGCAATGAGAGAAGAGAAAGAAAAGGAATCCAGATTAGAAAATAAGTAAAACTCACTGTTTGTAGATGACATACTCTATATGTAGAACACCCTAAAGATGTGACCAGAACATTACTAGAGCTAATCAATGGATTTAGCAAAGTCACAGGATATAAAATTAATACACAGAAATCTCTTGTATTCCTATACACTAACAAGAAAAAATCAGAAAGAAATTAAGGAAGCAATCCCATTCACCATTGCAACAAGAAGAATAAAATACCTAAGAATAGACCTACCTAAAGGGACAGAAGACATGTATGCAGAAAACTATAGGACACTGATGAAAGAAACCAAAGATAATGCACACATATGGAGAAATATGCTATGTTCTTGGATTGGAAGAATCAATATTATAAAAATGACAATACTACCCAATGCAATCTACAGATTCAATGAAATCTCTATCAAATTACCAATGGCATTTTGCCCAGCAGTAAGACAAAAGATTTTACAATTTGTATGGAAACAGAGAAGACCTTGAATAGCCAATGCAATCTTGAGGAAGAAAAACAGAGCTGGAGGAATAAACCTTCCTGAGTTCAGACTATACTACAAAACTACAGTCATCAAGATAATACTGGCAGAAATACAGAAATATAGACCAATGGACCAAGATAGAAGCCCCAGAGATAAACCCATACACCTATGGGCACCTTGTCTTTGACAAAGAAAGCAAGAATATACAATGGAGAAAAGACAACTTCTTTGATAAACAGTGCTGGGAAAACTGGACAGCTCCATGTTAAAGAATGAAGTTAGAACACTTCCTAACACTATACACAAAAAGAAACTAAGGACGGATTAAAGACTTAAATGTAAGGCCAGAAAACTGTAAAGTTCTTGGAGGAAAATGCAGGCAATATACTCTTTACCATAAATTGCAGTAAGATCCTCTATGACCCACTTCCTAGAGTCATGGGAATAAAAACAAAAATAAACAAATGGGACCTAATTAAACTTAAAAACTATTGCACAGCAAAGAAAACTATAAACAAGATTAAAAGACCACCCTCACAATGGGATAAAATAATTGCAAGTGAATAACTGACAGAGGATTAATCTGCAAAACATATAAGCAACTCATACAGTTCAATATCAGAAAAACAAACAATCTGATTAAAAAGTGAGCAGAAGACCTAAACAGACATTTCTCCAAAGAAGACATACAGATGGCCGATAAACACATGTACCCCAGTGTTCATTATACAATTATTTACAATAGCCAGGACATGGAAGCAATATAGCTGTCCATCAACAAATGACTAGATAAAAAAAAGATGTGGTACACATGTACAGCAACCTCAGATATGCAGGGGATACCATTCTAATGGCAGAAAGCAAAGAGGAGCTAAAGAGCCTCTTGATGAAGGTGAAAGAGGAGAGTGAAAAAGATGGCTTAAAGCTCAACACTCAAAAAACTAAGAATATGGCATCCAGTCCCATCACTTCATGGCTAAAATAGATGAGGGGAAAATGGAAACAGTAACAGATCTTATTTTCTTGGGCTCCAATGTCACTGTGAATGGTGACTGCAGTCAAGAAATTTAAAGATGCTTGCTCCTTGGAAGGAAAGCTATGACATAACTAGACAGTGTATTAAAAGGCAAAGACATCACTTTGAGGACAGAAGTCCATAGTCAAAGCTATGGTTTTTCCAGTAGTCATGTATGGGTATGATAATTGGACCATATAGAAGGCTGAGCACTGAAGAATTGATGCTTTTGAATGGTGGTGCTGGAGAAGACTCTTGAAAGTCCTTTGGACTGCAAGATCAAACCAGTCAATCCTAAAAGAAATCAACCCTGACTATTCATTGAAAGGACTGCTGCTGAAGTTCCAGGACTTTGGCCACTTTGATAGGGAGTGCTGACCTACTAGAAAAGACTCTGATGCTGGGAGAGATTGAAGGAAAAGGAAAAGAGGACAGCAGAGGATAAGATGGTTAGACAGCATCACCAACCCAGTGAATAATGTGTATGAGCAAACTCTGGGAGATAGTGATGGACAGGAAAGTTTGGTATACTACAGTCCATGGGGTAACAAAGAATTGGACATGACTTAGTGATTGAACAAGAACAACAATATATATATACACACATACACACCATAATTTTAAAATGCTTTATTGCTAAACCATGCTAACCATCATCTGAGACTGGCAATCTTAATCTTTTTGCTGGTGGAGCATCTTTGCCCCAGTGTTGATAGCTGCTGACTGATCAGGGTGGTGGTAGAAATTTCTTAAAATAAGCCAATAAAGAAGTTTGCCATATCAATTGACTCATACTTTCATGAACAATTTATCTGTTGCATGCAGTGATATCTGACACCATTTTACCTTCAGTAGAACTTCTTTCAAAATTGAATCAGTCTTCTCAAACCCTTCTGTTCCTTTATCAATTGAGTTTAATATTTTAATCCTTTGTTGTCACTTCAACAAGCTTCACAGCAACCTCACCAGGATAGATTCCATCTTCAGAAATCACTCTCTTTGCTCATCCGTAAGAATAAATTCGTCATCCATTCAAGTTTTATCATGAGTTTGCAGTGATAAGTCACATCTTCAGGCTCCACTTTTAATTATAATTCTCATGCTAGTTCCACCACATCTGCAGTCAGTCCCTCAGCTGAATTCTTAAATCCCCTCAAGGTCAGACATGAAGGTTGAAATTCAACCTCCTGTTAATGTTTATGGTTTTAGTTCTTCTGAATCATGATGAAATCTAGAATGGTGGATCCTTTTCATGTTATCAATTTACTTTGCACAGATTCATAAAAAAAATCACTATCTATGGCAGCTCTAGCCTTACAAAACGTACTTCTTAAAGGATAAGACTTAAAAGTCAAAGTTACTCCTTGGTCTATGGGCTGCAGGATGGATGTTGTGTTGTTGGGCATAAAAGAACATGAATCTTATTGCACATCCCTGCCAGAGCTCTTGAGTGACAAGATGCATTATCAAGGAACAGTCATACTTTAAAAGGAATCTTTTCTTCTGAGCAACAGGTCTCAGTGATGGGCTAAAATCATCCAGTAAACCATGTTGTTAATAGATGTGCTGTCATCCAAGCTTTGTTCTTCCACGCATAGAACACAGTCAGAGTAAATTTAGCATAATTCATAGGGGTCCAAGGATTTTAGGAATGGTAAATGAGTACTGGCTTCAACTTCAAATCACCAGATGCATGTATATTACCATATGTGAAATAGATCGCCAGTCCAGGTTCAGTGCATGAGACAGGGTGCTCGGGGCTGGTGCACTGGGATGACCCTGAGGGATGGGATGGGGAGGGAGGTGGGGGGAGGGTTCAGATGGGGGACACATATATATCCATGGCTGATTCATGGCAAAAACCACTACAATATTGTAAAGTAATTAGCCTCCAATTAAAATAAATAAATAAATTTAAAAAAAAGAAAAATAAATCACGAGATGCATTAGCCCCTGACAATAGAGTCTGCTTGTCCTTTGAAACTTGAACCTGAGCATTGACTTCTCCTCTGTAGCTATGAAAGTCCTAAGTGGCATCTTCTTTCAATACAAAGCTACTTTGTATATATTAAAAATCTGTTGTTAAGTGTAGACAGCTTTATTAATGATCTTATTTAGATCTTCTAGCTTGCGTCAGCTTCTACATCAGTACTCCTGCTCCATTTTACACTTTTATATATGAAGACAGCTTTATTCTTTAAATCTCACGAAGCAACCTCTGATATCTTCAAACTTTTCTTCTACAGTTACCTTATTTCTCTCAACTTTCATAGAATTGAAGAGAGTCAGGGCCGTGCTCTGGATTAAGCTTTGATTTAGGGAAAGGGGTGACTGGTTTGATCTTCTATTCAGATCACTCAAACTTTCTCCATATTAGTGATAAAGCTATTTTACTCTCTTACCATGGTGTGTTCACCGGAGCAGCACTTTTCATTTCTTTCAAGAACTTTTCCTTTGCATTCACAGCTTGATTCACTGTTTGCCACAAGAGACATAGACTTCAGCCAGTTTCAGCTTTCAACATGCCTTTCTCAGTGACTTTTATCTTTTCTAGTTTTTTATTTAAAGTGAGAGATGTGTGACTCTTCCTTTCACTTGAACATTGAGAAGTCATTATAGGGTCATTAATAAGCCTAAATTGAATATTATTGGGTCTCAGGGAATTGGGGGAGAGGGCGAGATGGAGGAACAGTCGTTAGAGGAGAAGTCAGAACACACACAACACGAAAGATCAAAATGTCAGATAGGAAGATGCTGGGCTCACTTCCCCTCATAAACACATTAAAACTGCAGCTATATATAGAGAGACTTTCACTGAAAGTGTTCTGGACACTGGCAGGTTAGCTTCTCTACAACTAAGGCTGTGAAGAAGAATCCACATGGAGTCTGATAGGGAGAAAAAGCAATCTGGTCTGTACCCACTTTACTAGCAGGGGACACAAAAGAAGAGGGGATATCACAGGCTCAGGGATCCTCCCTGGGGGGGTGAGGGGTTCAAGACCCATATTAGACACCCCAGACCTGGAGTCTGACATCAGTAACACAAACTCCCTTGGCTGATCTGAAAATCAGAGGGCTTAGCTGGAGAAGAGAAGCAGAAAATATTAAGAAAAGGTAGCAAGAATACATGGAAGAACTATTCAAAAAAGATCTTAATTATCCAGATAGCCGTGATGGTATGATCACTCACCTAGAGCCAGACATCCTAGAGGCCAAAGTCAAGTGAACCTTAGGAAGCATCACGATGAACAAAGCTAGTGGAGGTGATGGAATTCCAGTTGAGCTATTTCAAATCCTGAAAGATGACACTGTGATTCCTCCAGTTCCATTCTTCTTTCTCAAGATTACTTTGGCTATTCGAGGTTTTTTGTATTTCCATACAAATTGTGAAATTATTTGTTCTAGTTCTGTGAAAAATACCGTTGGTAGCTTGATAGGGATTGCATTGAATCTGGTCCCGTCACTTCATGGCAAATATATGGGGAAACAATGGAAACAATGAGAGACTTTATTTTCTTGGGCTCCAAAACCACTGCAGATGGTGACTGCAGCCACAAAATTCAAAGATGCTTACTCCTTGGAAGAAAAACTACAACAAACTTAGACAATGCATTTAAAAGCAGAGATGTTACTTTGCCAACAAAGGTCTATCTAGTTAAAGCTATGATTTTTCCAGTAACCATGTATGGATGTGAGAGTTGGACCATAAAGAAGGGTGAGCACCTGAGTATTGATGCTTTTGAACTGTGGTGTTGGAGAAGACCCTTGACAGTCCCTTGGACAGCAAGGAGATCCAATCAGTCCATCCTAAAGGAAATCAGTCCTGAATATTCATTTGAAGGATGGATGCTGAAATTGAAGCTCCAATATTCTTATAATGATAATCTGTATCTTTCATCATACATTAAGCTAATATATGGAATGCAGGCATCTTACTTCTTTTACTGAGATCTATTTGACAAACACATTTTAAATTCCTACTATGCGGTAGATACAGCCTTAGGCACTAGGATGTGATTAGCTATGGTCTCCACATTTAGGATCTCTGAGCCTTGTATTGGAGATGAGTCACTAGGTGGGGATACCAGACCACCTCACCTGCTTCCTGAGCAATCGGTATGGAGATCAAGAAGCAACAGTTAGAGCTGGACATGGAATAGATTGGTTCCAAATTGGGAAAGGAGTACGTCAAGGCTGTATATTGTCACCCTGCTTGTTTAACTTATATGCAGAGTACATCATGAGAAATGATGGGCTAAATGAAACACATGCTTTAATCAAGATTGCTGGGAGAAACATCAATAACCTCAGATATGCGGATGACACCACCCTTATGGCAGAAAGTGAAGAGGAACTAAAGAGCCTCTTGATGAAGGTAAAAGACGAAAGTGAAAAAGCTGGCTTAAAACTCAACATTCAAAAAAACAAAGATCATGGCATCTGAAAGAGACACGTGCACCCCAATGTTCATCGCAGCACTGTTTATAATAGCCAGGACATGGAAGCAACCTAGATGCCCATCAGCAGACGAATGGATAAGGAAGCTGTGGTATATATACACCATGGAATATTACTCAGCCATTAAAAAGAATTCATTTGGATCAGTTTTAATGAGATGGATGAAACTGGAGCTCATTATACAGAGTGAAGTAAGCCAGAAAGATAAAGACCAATATAGTATGCTAACACATATATATGGAATTTAGAAAGATGATAACAATAAACCTACATGCAAAACAGAAAAAGAGACACAGATGTACAGAACAGAATTTTGGACTCTGTGGGAGAAGGCGAGGGTGGGATGTTTCGAGAGAACAGCATTGAAACATGTATATTATCAGGGTGAAACAGATCACCAGCCCAGGCTGGCAAGACCCAGAGGAATCGGGTGGAGAGGGAGGTGGGAGGGGGGATCGGGACGGGGAATACATGTAAATCCATGGCTGATTCATGTCAATGTATGACAAAAACCACTACAATATTGTAAAGTAGTTAGCCTCCAACTAATGAAAATAAATGGAAAAAAAAATGATTCCAACCCTTTGGAGTGCCTGACCCATGGAAGTATTCAATGCATATTTTGTTGAATCAATGAGTAAATAAACACAGAGGAAGCAGCCATGTCTATGAGAAGGAAACATGAAAGCAACATGAGATCAAGCAATGGTGACCAATTCTAGGACACCAGACTTCATAAATAGTGGTGGAAAGAGGGCAGAAGGGCAATACAGAAGCCAGAAAGAAGAATAGGAATAGACATAAAGGGCCCTGAGTTTGGGTTCTAATCTACAGGCAGTGAGGAGTCCTTTAGGATATTAAGTCAGCAAAGTGATTAAACAGACGTGTGGTTTAGAAAGATCCCTCTATCAGAAGAATGAAAGATGGATTGGTATGAATCAGGTGGGGTGGAGTGGGTAAGGAGATGGCTTGACTTTGGAAGGTCTAATAGAAGATAATTTTAGTAGCTTGAGGGTTTAAGCTGTGAAAGTCTACCTGGATTGAGTCCTGGATTTATGAGAGAAGTAGACCTGGATATTCCCAAGCTAATGGAAAAGACATTGATTTTCTCCCAAAGGCTGAACTATGAATGTACAGCGTTCCCAGAATCTCATCATTGTTATGGTAGACCACCTATAAGTATGGATTAGGTTAAGAGTTGTCCATGTTTTCTAATGAAATTCATGACTAATTTGATGAGGCTGTCACAGGCATCAAAAACCCATTCAAGCACATATGCTACCCATATTTCCATGGAAGTTACAGATGTTCCTCAAAAAGCTCTGGAAATACAGCAAAGAGAACTGGCCAGTTGCTCATTATTTCTCTGGTTCAGAAATTAAGGGTTGCACAATGGGAAAATTGGGGTCATTTTAGGCAACCACCTGCATTTACAAGATCTTTCTTCCTTCTCTGCCTTTTTGCTCTAGTTTAAGTAAAAAGAAGCATTATTCTTTGGGTGCTGGCCAAAGTTTTATCCAGTTGTAAAATTGGTTTGGGCATCAAAAGATCCAGGGGACATAAAACAGTGTTTTGAGAGACCCCAAAACAATGTGTTGAGGGGACTTGACTTGTTGTCAAGGCAATGCTATCAAGTCTTCACATTATTGATCTGACATGATCATTGGTTCTGGCTAGATCATGAGTCAGAGACTTCTGAACTGCAGAAGCCATTCTATCAGACAGGTATTTCCTATGTTGGTATAATAAAATGGGCATTGTTTGTATGTGTGGTATACTTTCACAACTTCAGGGAGTTGGCTATTGGTTAGAAACCCTGCTAGCAGGAACTACATCTGCCTCTTTCAATAATGATCCTGAAATGAAGAACGTAAACTTGAGTTTTGAAGTGTAGTTTAATAATATTAATGCTCTGGAAGAATATGAAAAATTGAATTAATTTTAGTCATTTTAGGTAAAAACAACAATAATTTGAAGGTTCCGATGTTTATGTGTGTGTGTGTGTTCCAATGTTATCTCAGTCTACTTTGCACCAAAGCCAAGGGATGCACAGAAGAGTCTCCATTCCATAGTCACCTATCTTGGCTCTGCCAAGCCTGTCAGACCACTTTCTTCCCTACAAATTCATCGAAAGAACATTTGAACGCTGAGCAAACTCCACAAAACAACTTGTGATCACTAGCAGAGGACATCAGGCGCCCAGAAAAGCAGTGAGGGGCATGAGTAAGTGTCTTTATTTATATTTCATGGGGGAACAAGCTAATATTAATGATCAGGCCAAAATTACAGTTGGTGATGGTCCGAGTCTTGAAGTTATGCCCCAGACTCCAAAGGAATCCTTGTTCTATGGGAACCATCTCTGCTTTGAACTCATCAACTTGTCAAGTTGACACTCCACGCTACACAAGCACCCCCTAGTCTAGACTGCCTGTGTTCAATTCCAATTCTACCACTTCCAAATTTGTCTTTCTTCAGGTTTAAATTTTTTATTTACTTAGTATAACACTAAATAGTCAAGTTTTAAAAACACTCTTAGTTACCGTGTAGAGGGACAGTGGAAGCAGAAGTCTGTCTTCCAGTCTTTGCTGCTGTTGATTCATTTGTCTGGAACTCTCTTTTCCCTGCGGTGTCACTGATCCTGCTAACAGTGCCAATTGTCTCATTGTATCTCACTGTGCGCACTGTTCATTGAACCCATGGAAGGCAAGGTGCACGCTAAGAGGCTGGAAGAAAACGCAAAGAGTCCTAGGAACCGCGGACACATTTATTCTCTCCTCCCTGGGGCCGCAGCCAGTAGCTGCAGACATAATATAATACAACATAACCACACACAACCCTCCAGGACTTTTCCAGGGGAAGCTTATATATACTTACCAAACAAATAGCCCGTGGCCAAACAAGTACCTTCTGAGGTGCATGCACAGGGCTATATGTGATCTCAGCTGTTGCATAATCATTATTCACAAAATGTGGGGCAAGAGCAGAGGGGCCAGTGGGTCAAGAGAGCTTGACCACCGACATCTTAGCTAATTTCCTTCCCTACACCTGCTTTCATGCCTATCTCACTCTTTAGATTTCAGCTTGAGCTTCATTTCCTTTGGGAAGAGTCTTTTGGCCCTGCAAGACTTGAATTAGGATCCCTTCTTCTCTGTTCTCCTGGCCTCACTTACCGCGCTAGCAAATACCACCCCGGTTCCTGTTTCCACTTGTCCCGCAGTGAGACTGAGAACTGAGAGCCCGACTTGGTTTTGCATCCCAAGCACCTAATAGCAACACTTAATAGGTGCGCAGACATTTGTAAAATGAATGCATGGATAGACAAATGAATGGACAGGCAGTGGATGAGAGAGTCAGAAATACTCTGCTTTGGACCCTGAATTACAAGTGGGGACCTCCGAGGACGCTTGACCTCCATCACGGGGTGCGCAGGGTCTGATCTCCGTTCACAGGCAAGTTGGGGCAGTTTCCACCACCCTGCGCATCTGGCGGGCGCAGAGAAGGCGCGCACCTCCAACACCCCAACTTCTCCGACCTCAGCTTCTTCCCGGGTCTGCAGCCGAGGGCAGAGGTTTCACGGAGGGGAGAGGTCGGCGGGGCAGTGACTGCCCCAGGAACCCCTCAACGGCTTCCATTCCCTTCCTGCGGCTGAGCCCCCTTCCTCGGGGAAGCGCGCTGGGCCGGGGCCGCCGGGGCGGGGAAGGGTCGGCTCGGGGCGGGGAGAAGCGTTTATATAGCAGCGAAGAGGGGTTGGGAGCTAACGCCCGCCTGCGGGACACCGGGAGGCCAGAGGCTGTCCGCGCCGCCTCCTCCCTTCCAGCGTCTCCCCGGTCACCGCGGGTCTCCCCGGCGCGGGGCACTGGGCACTGCGCTCCCGGCGGTGCCTTGCGCTCTGCTCCGCGCGCTGCGAGATCTGCCCGGGCTCCGGAAGGGCCGGGGACCGCGAGGACGTTTCCCCGAGGTAAGTGCTGGAGCCGCCGTTAGCCGGACCGACCAGAGCCAAAACTAGGTTGGCAAGTGGTCAGAGGATGCAGGGAAGGGACGCGCAGGATGGAGGGTGCTGCGTGAGGACCCGGGAAAGGAATGAAGGAGTGTAAGAAGCTCAAACCCGCCGCTTCTGTTTCCCCTCCTCCAGGCAGCATTCGCTGCCCTCGCTGCGACTTTTTCTCGCATCCTCCCCTTGGAGAGCGCACAGCACCCTCGGGTCGCTCTCGGCACCCGGCACCCTGTCCCGCACCCCACGACTGCCCCCACTCACTAACGGTGTCCCCACTCCCAACACAAGGTCTGGAGTGTGGCAGGCACCCGGGACCGCACGGGGAATGGATGGATGAGGTTGTAACCAGCCGGGGTCAAAAGTCCCTTCCAAGCCCGTCCAGACCCAGCATGTACGTTTGCTCCTGCAGTCACCCAGATTCATTAAAGCTGCCTGAAGTTTTATTGCTGATTGAAGGGAGGAGAGAAGATGGGGAAAATCCGCCCTTTTATGAATGCCCAGTAACATTCTACAGTGAGTGGATCCTCAGCTAGCTGGCTCAGCTCAACTGTGCAAATGATGTCAACGGGGCGGGTAAGGGCAGGCAGGCGGGAAGAGGGAAAATATTGGCCCTACGAAGTGATTTATTTTCTTCTGTGTCATTTTGTGATAAAGATTTCTCATTTCTCTTTTTAGAAGTCTAATCTATGGAGATATTAAAGGTGGTCTTTGTCAGTTGGAGGAAAGGTTTCCATAGGGGACTAGGGTGGTAATGTTGATTAGCAATAGCTGAGGTGTCTGTAAAAATCATGAGACTTAAGACAGGAAAGCTATTACAAGTCTTTCATTAAGAATTTCTGCAGTTACCGAATCCGCAGTTACACTGCTTTTTTAAAAGGATCTATTTGATGAGTACTATTTTAAGACAAAACTTTCCAGCATGGCATTGTCTAATACATAGGTGACCTTAAAAGTTTTCCTTCATAAAGGAAGCTATCAGCTTTCTCCCTCCTCCCACATTTTATTCCAAAATATTAGAAGTGCAAAGGAAACCTGAAAGGGAAGCTTATCTTTTACTCAAAAGTCCAGGTTAGAAAACTGTCCAAAAGGACGCCGTGCCATGTGAAATCAAATTTTATGGTGTACATAAAAAACTTCATGGGAAGCACTCCTTGAAGAATCATCTTTAACCTTTTCTGTAGTAAGAAAAATCATCTACTTTTACTAAATCTTCTTGTGAAACAATTCTCAAAAAAACCCGTTGTTAAACATAACATACTTGCAACTTGCACTTTTCACATCCCCTTCAGATAGTCCAAACTGCAAGAAAGTTTGGATATTTGGAATGTTTATCAAGAATGAATTTTTTCTTAATCTATTTACATGGAGAGTGCCAAGAGTGACTAATTAAGACACCAAACAAAAGTCAGATTATAAGCACTGTGGATAAAAGTTGGTGCATTATGCCTCTATATACACGGTATTCTATGTAGTCCTGCTAATACAATTGTATTAAAAATGACTGAAAATATATTCCTTGACAGTAAATATCTACTGTCCACGGAATTTCTCAAAAATATACTATTGTCAGGTATACAATCTACAAGTAAATAAAAGTGGTCCCAGCTAATGAGGGTGTATTTGTAACCAAAAATCACTCACTCTTACAGTCCCAAGAAATAAGTATGAAGATTTTTCTATGCTTCTTCTTTTATAAATGTCATGAATATAAGACTTCTTCAGGATGATCAAAAGTTGGCCAAAACTTTTTTCTCTTGTCCTGACCTTTTTGTTCTTTCTTGTCATTGCTATTTAAAGTAGGAAGTGGATTAGCTTTGCTCTGAAAAGAATCTATATTCAAATTATAGAAGAGCTTGAAGTGAAGTGAAAGTCATTCAGTCGTGTGTCTAACTCTTTGCTATCCCATGGACTGTATAGTCCATGGAATTCTCCAGGTCAAAATACTGGAGTGGGTAGCTTTTCCCTTCTCCAGGGGATCTTCCCAACCAGGGATTGAACCCAGGTCTCCAGCATTGCAGGTGAATTCTTTACCATCTGAACCACCAGGGAAGCCCATAGAAGAGCTTGGACAGCCGCTTAATCTCTCTGAATCTTTTCTCACCTGTCACAGGGAGCATGCTACCTACATGCCTCACAGGGATATGTGAGGAAAAGAAAAAAGATCCTTATAAAATGCCAGACACACGTGATCAATAAACAAGGGTGATAGTGATGGTTGTGGTAATTCGTAAGGGTCAAGACCCCTAAAAGTGTGCCCAATAATTCATTTATCATTGAGCCCAATTTTAGTCCGTATTTTGATCTCACTGAAATACCTTGTTGCCATGGAGTGTAAGATGATTGTAACATGATTCATAGACATGCATAACTCACTCAACGTTGTAGTCTCCCTTTTCCACCTGGAAGTGTTCCAGTTGGTAGAGATCATTTAGGGAAAGACCAGTCACTCAGGCATGCTGCCATCCCGAAAGAGCTGTTTGGGAGTTGTGGCTGTTCTAATTCATTCTGTCTCTTTGCCTCTTTTGCTTTACAAGTTAGAGGAAATTTTCTAGAAAAGTCCAGTGGTGCCTGCAGGTCGAAGACTGAAAAATGCACTCACTGTTTTAGTGTCTTTGGATAATGGTTTTGTGATAGCAAAAATATCTTTCTACTTTCAGCAGAAAGGCATTAGGTTTACATTTTCAGAATTTTAAATTAAAGGCCTATAAAGCACCCTTCAGTTCTTCAAGGGAATGGAAAATTTAGAAGGCGTACAGGATGCTTTGTAGAACAGTTAAGGCTAGACTTTTTCAATGAAGAAATAGTGGTTAGAAAGATTTGGTCTCCCTCCTTTTCCAGATTCCTCACCCTCATTCCAAACTTGTCTTTTCTTGGGGTGACCCTAAGGTGCTGACAGGGAAATCTGGATGAAGATACCATGAATAAAAATGGATACTGTTTGGCTAACATAAGGAATGCACAGAAAGAAAGGTCTCCTGTGTTATAACCGCTATGTTTCCCACAGTACCTGGCGCTTAGTCGGTACTCAAGAAATATTTGATAAATAAATGACTAAGTCATTTTGCAATTTTAGTGAAAGTCTGGCTGATGGACCCTTTTCATGTAAATCTGGAGCAGTTGTACTTAGAAAATCCAGACAGGAGAAGCGGGATCACCTCTTGCTTATGTCTTTTGCTGAAGAAGAAAGATTCTAAATCTTACCTTTATGAGTCATTTTGATTGACTGAGATAACCCTAAAAGCTAACACTTTTTATGATTCTAAACAGCAAACCTCAGGAAATTTGCTGATTTAATTTTTCCATGAAAAGAAAGTTTTCCCCCAAATGCTCAAAAGATGGAGAGGAGGCAAGAAAAATAAAGCACCCAAACCAACTCTGTCTCAAGCCTTAGCATTCCCCTCAAATCACAAAGAGATAATATGTATACATTTCATGATTCTTTAGCCATTTATAGTTAAGGATGGGGTATTTATTTGACTCAAACATGTTTTTGCAATGCTTTAAGTACTGTATCCTAAACTTTAGAGGGGAAAGATTTTGTCAGAGTTATTTGGCAAAGGCATTTGTGTTGGCTTGAAAACCCATAAGCTAATCACTTATTGAGCCCTTTAAAAACAACTCGATGAATGTCTGGCAAGATGTTGTGACTGAAATTCTCCATTGCATGAGTCCAAATACAATAGAACTTTGAAGATCCTGGGTGAGTGAGAGTCATATTTGGCAGTTTTTGTTTGGTGGGAAAAAAAATACCCCAGGGCATCAAATGGTCTATGTGCTATCTTTCGGTACCCCACCTCACCATAAGTCAGTAGGTGTGGACAACGCTGTGATCAATCACATTTGTGTGTGCATTTCTCTGGGCAGATGGTGTTTTGTGTTCTAGTAGATTTCCCTAATGCCCAGGCTTTTCTCTTCTCCGCTGGCTGGCAGAGGATATCAGAGCCTTATGCGTGTCCCTTCTGCATTTGGTGTTTCAGTGCTAGCTGCAGGCTTCTTATGTCAAACCCCTGTGGAGGCCTTGAGGCTTTTCTCTGGCCTTGGGAGCATGGTTGACTCACTCTGGGAGCAACTGCTTACCCAGTAACTGATGAAAGCTGGTGAATAAGTATCCTCAGGCTTCTCACACCTTGGGGGAGGCCACTCTTGAGGTCTGATCTTTATGTTCTTCTCAAGGTGCCCAAGGGGATGAGCTCCAGCTGCCCAGAACGTTAACCCACTTGCTCATTCACAGCTCTACCTGGCTCCCTGTCTCACCTCCCTGCCCCTCGACCAGTGATTCCAGGGATCCTCTCCTCAATAAACTTGTTGCACAAATTCTTGTCTAGACTCTGCCTTGAGGGAACCCAACCTACCACATGCTTGTTAATGGTTTCAGTAAAGGCAGTGTTTTAGCCCTAAGTATTCTGTAGATTGTAGTCTAGCCAAAGGTGAATTGTATTGCTCTTCATCCTGCTTGTGGTGCTAGTTGTCTTGCTGTATCTCACTGTGTACACTATTCGCTGAACCCATGGTAGGCAAGACGGGAGCTGAGAGGCCGGAAGAAAATGCTAGGAGCTATGGGAACTGCAGACGCATTTATTCCCTTCTGGCTGGTACGTAACACAACATCACCACACACAACCTGTGACCAAGCGAGTACCTTGTGGCATGCATGAAGTGAAGTGAAAGTCGCTCAGTCGTGTCCGACTCTTTGCAACCCCATGGACTGTAGCCTGCCAGGCTCTTCTGTCCATGGGATTCTCCAAGCAAAAATACTGGAGTGGGTTGCCATTCCCTTCTGATCCGGGGATCAAACCTGGGTCTCCTGCATTGCAGGCAGATTCTTTATTCACAGGTAAAGAATCTGTCTGTGACATGCATGCACAATGCTATAAATGATCTCAGCTGTTACATAGTCATTATTTACGAAACATGGGGTGAGAGCCTGAACGTGCCATCTTGGCTAATTTTCTCTCTCCCCACACTCCACCCCTTCAGGGTCTCTTGTCCCATGGATTATGTAGGTTCTGCCCTCTGTAGCCTCCCCCTAGCACACAATGCCACCAGTTGAACACACATCCCGCAACAGCAGTTATATCCCCAACACATAGCAAAACTCAATGCCAGGCATCATCTGGAATGCATGTTGCAGTCCTTGCCCTCACGGGGTTAGAAGGGCCACCCACTCCATGTGGAGTGCCTTCATCTGCCATGGCCAAGTCCAGTCCACTGTCTGTCCTTCTGAGAGTGCAGGAAACCCTCTGCAGAGGCAACTCCACTGCTGTGGAATTTTATCACTATGGAACCACACGTGCCAGGCCCACCCCTTCAAGGAGGGGGGTTGTTTTTTAAGGCATTCACAGCTCATTCATATGATCAGTTTTCTATATCTGAGGACACAGCCTTCACAGTGCATTGTCTACATCATAGGACATAGCCTTTATAGTACACTGTTCTACATAGGACACAGCCTTCATTCACAGTACACTGTCTACATAGGACACAGCCTTCACGAAACACTGTCTACACAGGACACAGCCATCATTCACAGTACACTGTCTACATAGGACACAGCCTTCACGGTACACTGTCTATATAGGACACAGCCTTCATTCACAGTACACTGTTCTACCTAGGACACAGCCTTCACGGTACACTGTCTACAGAGGACACAGCCTTCACAGTAGAGTCTACAGGGGACACAGCCTTCACAGTACACTGTCTACATAGGATACAGCCTTCATAGTATACTGTTCTACATAGGACACAGCCTTCATTCACAGTACACTGTCTACAAGGGACACAACATTCATGGTACAATATTCTACATTGGACACAGCCTCCATAGTATATTGTTCTATACAGGACACAACCTACACAGTACACTGTTCTACATGGGACACAGCCTTCATTGACAGTACACTGTCTACATAGGACACAGCCTTCACAGTACACTGTCTATACAGGACACAGACTTCACAGTACAGTCTACACAGGTCACAGACTTCACAGTACACGGTCTAAATGGGACACAGCCTTCACGGTACACTGTCTCCATAGGACACGGCCTTCATGGTACACTGTCTACAGAGGACACAGCCTTCACGGTACACTGTCTACAGAGGACACAGCCTTCACAGTACACTGTCTACATAGGACACAGCCTTCACGGTACACTGTCTACAGAGGACACAGCCTTCACAGTACACTGTCTACAGAGGACACAGCCTTCACGGTACACTGTCTACATAGGAAACAGCGCTTATGGTACACTGTCTATAGAGCACACAGACTTCACAGTACACTGTCTGCATAGGACACAGCCTTCACAATACACTGTCTGCATAGGACACAGCCTTCACAGTACACTCTCCACAGAGGACACAGCCTTCATGGTACACTGTCTACAGAGGACACAGCCTTCACGGTACACTGTCTACATAGGACACAGTCTTCAAGGTACACTGTATACATAGGACACAGCCTTCACGGTACACTCTCTACATAGGACACAGCCTTACGGTACAGTGGCTACATAGGACACAGCCTTCACAGTACACTGTCTGCATAGGACACAGCCTTCACAGTCCACTGTCTGCATAGGACACAGCCCTCACAATACACTGTCTATATAGGACACAGCCTTCTCAGTACACTGTCTACATGGGACATAGTCTTCACGTTACACTGTTCTACATAGGATACATTCTTCACTGTAAACTGTATATATAGGACACAGCCTTCACGGTACACTGTCTACACAGGACATAGCCTTACGGTACACGGTCTACATAGGACACAGCCTTCACGTTACACTGTTCTACATAGGATACATTCTTCACTGTAAACTGTATATATAGGACACAGCCTTCACAGTACACTGTCTACACAGGACATAGCCTTACGGTACACGGTCTACATAGGACACAGCCTTCACTGTACACTGTCTACATAGGACACAGTCTTCAAGGTACACTGTATACATAAGACACAGCCTTCACGGTACACTGTGTTCATAGGACACAGCCTTCACAGTACACTGTCTGCATAGGACATAGCCGTCACAATACACTGTCTATAGAGGACACAGCCTTCTCAGTACACTGTCTACATGGGACACAGTCTTCATGTTACACTGTTCTACATAGGACACATTCTTCACTGTAAACTGCATACATAGGACACAGCCTTCACGGTTCACTGTCTACAGAGGACACAGACTTTACAGTACACCGTTCAACACTGGACAGAGCCTTCAAGGTACACTCTTCTACGTAGGGCACAGATTTCACAGTACAGTGTCTACAGAAGACACAGCCTTCACAGTACACGCTTCAACATAGGACACATCCTTCATGGTACAGTGTTCTACACAGGATACAGACTTCATGGTACCATGTTCTACATAGGACACATCCTTCATGGTACAGTGTTCTACACAGGTTACAGCCTTCATGGTACCGTGTTCTACATAGGACACAGCCTTCATGGTACAGTATTCTACACAGGATACAGCCTTCATGGTACCGTGTTCTACATAGGACACAGTCTTCATGGTACAGTGTTCTACATAGGACACAGCCTTTGCAGGATATCATTCTACACAGGACACAGCCTTCATTGTACACTATTCTACATAGGACACAGCCTTCATGGTACACTGTCTACTTAGGACACAGCCTTCACAGTACGCTGTCTACAGAGGACACATTCTTTATGGTACACTGTCTACAGAGGACACAGCCTTCACCGTACACTGTCTACGGAGGACACAGTCTTCATGGTACACTGTCTACAGAGGACATAGCATTCATGGTACACTGTCCAACAAGGACACAGCCTTCACGGTACACTGTCTACACAGGACACAGCCTTCACGGTACACTGTCTACAGAGGACACAGCCTTCACAGTACACTCTCTACAGAGGACACAGCCTTCACGGTACACTGTCTACAGAGGACACAGCCTTCAAATTACACTCTCTACAGAGGGCGCAGCATTCATGGTACATTGTCTACATAGCACACAGCCTTCACGGTACACTGTCTACAGAGAAAACAGCCTTCACGGTACACTGTCTACAGAGGACACAGCCTTCACAGTACACTCTCTACAGAGGACACAGCGTTCACGGTACACTGTCTACAGAGGACACTGCCTTCACGGTACACTGTCCACAGAGGACACAGCCTTCACGGTACACTGTCTACAGAGGACACAGCTTCTCAGTACACTGTTCTACATAGGACACAGCTGTCACAGTGCACTCTCTACATCGGACACAGCCTTCACGGTACAGTGTCCACTGAGGACACAGCCTTCATGGTACACTGTCTACATAGGACACAGCCATCACAGTTCACTGTCTACAAAGGACACAGCCTTCACAGTACACTGTTCACCGAGGACACAGCCTTCACGGTACACTGTCTACATGGGACACAGCCTTCACAGTACACTCTTTTATATAGGACACAGCCTTCACGTTACACTGTCTATATAGGACACAGCCTTCACGGTGCACTGTCTACAGAGGACACAGCCTTCTCGGTACACTGTCTACAGAAGACACAGCCTTCAAATTACACTCTCTACAGAGGGCGCAGCATTCACGGTACATTGTCTACATAGCACACAGCCTTCACAGTACACTGTTGTACATAGGACACAGCCTTCACAGTACATAGTCTACATAGGACACAGCCTTCATGGTACAGTGTTCTACATAGGACACAGCCTTTGCAGGATATCATTCTACACAGGACACAGCCTTCATTGTACACTATTCTACATAGGACACAGTCTTCATGGTACACTGTCTGCTTAGGACACAGCCTTCACAGTACGCTGTCTACAGAGGACACATTCTTTATGGTACACTGTCTACAGAGGACACAGCCTTCACCGTACACTGTCTACAGAGGACACAGTCTTCATGGTACACTGTCTACAGAGGACACAGCATTCATGGTACACTGTCCAACAAGGACACAGCCTTCATGGTACACTGTCTACACAGGACACAGCCTTCATGGTACACTGTCTACAGAAGACACAGCCTTCAAATTACACTCTCTACAGAGGGCACAGCGTTCACGGTACATTGTCTACATAGCACACAGCCTTCACGGTACACTGTCTACAGAGAAAACAGCCTTCACAGTACACTGTCTACAGAGGACACAGCCTTCACGGTACACTGTCTACAGAAGACACAGCCTTCAAATTACACTCTCTACAGAGGGCACAGCATTCACGGTACATTGTCTACGTAGCACACAGCCTTCACAGTACACTGTCTACAGAGAAAACAGCCTTCACGGTACACTGTCTACAGAGGACACAGCCTTCATGGTACACTGTCTACATAGGACACAGTCTTCACGGTACACTGTGTACATAAGACACAGCCTTCATGATACACTGTCTACAGAGGACATAGCCTTCACAGTACACTGTCCACCGAGGACACAACCTTCACGGTACACTGTCTACAGATGACACAGCCTTCACAGTCCACTCTTTTACATAGGACACAGCCTTCATGGTACACTGTCTACATAGGACACAGCCTTCTCGGTACACTGTCTCCAGATGACACAGCCTTCTCGGTACACAGTCTACAGAGGACACATCCTTCACAGTACACTGTCTAAAGAGGACACAGTGTTCATGGTACACTGTCTACATAGGACACAGTCTTCACAGTACACTGTTCTACATAGGACGCATTCTTCATCGTACACTGTCTACATAGGACACAGCCTTCATGGTTCACTGTCTACAGAGGACACAGCCTTTACAGTACACCATTCTACATATTACAGAGCCTTCATGGAACTCTCTTCTACATAGGGCACAGCCTTCATGGTACAGTGTTCTACACAGGACACAGCCTTCATGGTACCGTGTTCTACATAGGACACAGCCTTCATGGTACACTCTTCTACACAGACACAGCCTTCATGGTACACCATTCTACATTGGACACAACCTTCAGGGTACACTCTTCTACATAGGACACAGCCTTCACGGTACACTGTTCTACACAGGACACAGCCTTCATGGTACACTGTTCAACACTGAATACAGCCTTCATGGTACACTGTTCTACATAGGACACAGCCTTCTCAGTACACTCTTCTAAATCTCCATCATAGGACACAGCCTCTACTGTACAATGTTCTGCATAAGACACAGTCTTTACTGTATACCTTTGCAGAAATCAGTCCATTGTTGCATCTGCATAACCCAGATGGGGCCCCCGCCAATTCGGGCCCCCCTTGGGGTCTTCACACTTTCAAAATGGCATCTCACATGCTGTTCCGTCCACTTCTCTCAGTAAGGACCCACAAAACCCCACAGATGCTGGGCCTACCCCTGTATCCCAGAGTCACAAAAGCCAAGCTGCCAAGGTTTCCCTGGCTTTCACCAAAATTGCTTACCCAAGTCAATCAACTCTACCTGAGTATATGGTCGATATGTCAAGAACTCAGTCACATTGGGGGCCCCTTGGGGATGCCCCCCTTGAACCACTGGCTGCTCACGCTTCACTTTCTGCCATGTGACAGTCATCACTGCCAGATGGGGACTGGTGGTCTCAGTGCTCCTTGCCATCACCCCTCATTTTACCTCATAGTCAAAGGCAGTGGGTTCCTCAAGGCCACATACCTCTTGCTCCAGCATGCACGTGCAATGCTCTAGCCTTCCTCTTGCCTCTGCAGCGTGTGCACTTCTGCATCATCATGGAGGTCACCGTCCATATTCGCCTTCAAGGCAATCAGGAAAGTCCACCCCATGGTACCAGTGGCAGTATGTGCCACTCTGTCCAGCAAATGGGGGTTCACCACCTTAATGCCTTCTCAAGGCTGTGTTGTGACCAGTCCACCGCCTCCCAGTCTTCCACCAGGGCCCACACCAAGAGGACCATGGCCACCGGGTACCACATGCTGCATGGTGGCCACTGGCTTCCGCCATCCAGTAGAGTCTTAGACTCTTCTACCTTCTGTGTATTCTGCCGACTATCCCCATTGTGTCACTGACCCTGCTCACTATGCCAATTGTTCTCGCTGTTCCTCACTGTGTGTGCCATTTGCTGAACCCATGGTAGACAAGGTGCAAGCTAAGAGGCTAGAAGAAAACGCGAAGAGGAACTGCAGACACATTTGTTCTCTTCTGGCTGGTACAGCAGCCGTGGCTGCAGACGTAACAAGGCACAACATCACCACACACAACCCGTGACCAAGCAAGTACCTTGTGATGCTCATGTGCAGTGCTACAAAGGCTCTCAGACATTACATAGTCATCATTTACAAAATGTGAGGCCAGAGGGCCTGAACACCACACCATTTTGGCTAAATTGCTCTCTCCCCACATGAATCAAGAATGGAATTCTTGCTTTTCACAGGATTTTGAGCAGAATTTTGCCCCCAGCTAGTGCTATTTCAATTGTATCTGGGTCAGTTGGCTTGTTGGTTGTAACCTGATCCTGAATTCCCATGAGCTCTCTGAGAACTGTGTCAGGAGCCCATGGAGGGAGATAAACAGTGGAGGGAGATATCAGCAAAGGTTCAGTATGACCCCATCTTTAGAGAAATAGCATCTCCCAGGGGTTATGAAAAGTGGCTCAAACCCATGCTCCACAGAATGGGACCAGTGTCTCGATAATTCTGGTGGATGTTCCCACCCACTCACAGTTTTGGTCACCACTTCTTTCCTGTGGTAGGGTTCTCTAATAAGATATATGGAGGTATGTAGAAGTGGATATTAATGATAGGAATTGGCTCACATGGGGCTGAAAAGTCCGTTGATCTTCCACTTACAAGCCAAGGCCCAGGAAAGTCAGTGGTATCAAAAGTCTGAGTCTGAAGGCCTGAGAATCAAGAGCTCCATAATCCAAGGGCAGAAGTAAATGGACTTTCAAGCTCAAGAAGGAGAGCAGATTCACCCTTCCTCTTTGTGTTCTAATCAGGCCATCAATAGATTGGATGATGCCCAGTTGCCTTGGTGAAGGTTATCTTCTTTATTCATTCTGCCAATCCAAATACTAATCTCTACAAGAAACACCGTCACAGGCAAACCCGGAAGTAATGTTTTATCATCTCTTGCATGCGTAGTTGCTTCAGTCATGTCCAGCCCTTTGCACCCCTGTGGACTGTAGCCAAGCGCCTCTGTCCGTGGGATTCTCCAGGCAAGAATACTGGAGTGAGTTGCCATGCCCTCCTCCAGGGGATCTTCCTGACCCAGGGATTGAACCCGCATCACTTATGTCTCCTGCATTGGCAGGTGTGCTCTTTACCACTAGGGCCAACCGGGAAGCCCTTGCCATCTCTTAGCTCAGTCAAATTGACTCATGAAACTTGCCATCACATTTCCTGGTTACTTACAAATCCACCTTCAACCCCAAGTCAGACCTCTCCATGGAACTCAGACCCAGACATCTAATTGTCCGAACATCTTTCACCAAAACAGCGTAAAAGCCCTGTTCTTCTTCCTAGTCTTCTTCAGTCCTATCTAATCAGTCTCTACATCCTACCATTTGTTTCCTGCTGATTTCTGCAAACCCCTCTCCATCCTCCCTGTCATCTCTGCTCTTGGTCCCCAAACACCATCCTCTTTTTCACCCAGACCACAATCACCTCCTTGACCACCTCCCTTCTCCAGTCTTTCTCCTCTTCTAGCATTTTCCATATTTCAGCTTCAAGTGAATTCCCTAAAACTGCCTGCTCATACTTTTTTTTCTGCCTAAAATCCTCCATTGCCTTTGGATTAAATTCAAAATCCTTGCCATAGTTGAAAATCCCCCACTATCCAACCTTAATTCACCTCTTCCTGCCTCTGGCCTATTTCTTTGCTACCACGGCCAATCTTTCAGGAGACCTTGCTCTCTCTCACCTCCTGCCATTAACATTTGCAATTTCCTCCACCTAGAAGAGTATTTTCTGGGCTTAAATCTGGCGTACTGCTTCTCTCCCCTTAGGCTCAGCTAACATGCCCATCCCTTGGGAACGTGTTACCGAGTCCCGCCTACTAGGTAAGATACCCTCCCCTGAGTCCTACCATACCCTGAGTTCCCACCATTTCCACTGAACTGTGGTTGCTTTGTCTTTCATGTTCACTAAGTTATCTTCAGTACTAACCACTCATTAGATACTCAGTAAATATCCACTGTAGAAGAAATGAACTGAAATCGGGGCTTCCTCACTAGGTGATGACCAAGAGCAAGTCACATAAGCTCTCTGAACTTTCATCTTCACATCTAAAGTACAAATTCTATCCAAACACAGAGGTTGAGAGGATTTTGTTCATTGGTGCTGAACAGAAGATTTTTCTTTTAGATTCATCAAGATAAGCATTATGCTTGACCTGAGCCTGTGATGTTATGAGATGGTAAAGCCCATGTCGCAGGATGCCTAAGTTTAAAGGGCACTCTGGGTGGAAGGGCTTTGGGTGGAAGCCAGGAGGAGGAAAGTACCATGTAGCTAAAATTATCCTGCTTTCAAACCCGAGGTGGAGTGTGTGCTTAGAAATGAAAGTGATATAATAACATATAAGGTGCCTAGTTCCCTCACACACAGTTTCTTCCAAATAATCCTTCTCCTCCGGCTTCAACATCTGCATTTCCTGGGTTAATGCCATGAATCCAGCTTCTAAACGGAGGAGATTATTCCAAGAATTTTGCCTTAAAAAATTATTCTCCACTGCAGTTCCTCCTCAGTTTCCCCCTTCTCCAGGATTGCTGTCATCGTTCTTGAAACACACCATGAAGCATCTCATTCTTGGACTTCCAGGAACTTCTGAAAGTCCTTACAAACCCAGCTGCACATTTGTAGATTTAACTGGGTGGAGGTAGGCACTAAATTAATTAACAGATTTGCACTGGGCAATGATTAAGGCAAAAAACTTTTCATACTTTAGTAATGGGAAACTGGCTAAATACATAATTTGGGTAAAAATTAGGATAAAAAAGTAACTTCAAGGCTATGTATCTGCACATGTACAGGGCTTTTATTTTTAATTTTAATTATTTAAAGCTTTCTTGAAATATTGTTGATTTATAATGCTGTGTTAGCTTCAGGTATGCAGCAAAGTGATTTAGCCATACACACAGACAGATAAGACTTTTTAGAATCCTTTCCATTACAAATTATTGCAAGACACTGAGTTAGCTCCCTGTGCTATTCAGTAGGTCCTTGCTGTTCATTTATTTTATTTAGTAGTTTGTGTATATTAATCCCCAATGCTTACTTTATCCCTCCCCTCCTTTTCCCACTGTTAATCATACATTTATTCTCTATGGCTGTGAACTTATTTCTGCTTCATAGATATGTTCATTTGTGTTGTGTTTTAGATTCCACATATACAAGTAGTAGCATATGGTATCTCTCTTCCTGACTTATTTCGTTTAGTATCATCTCCAGATTTATCCATGTTGCTACAAATGACATTATTTCATTCTTTTTATTGCTGAATAATATTTCATTATAGATATAGATATAGATAGATAGATATGTGTGTGTGTGTGTGTGAAAGTGAAAGTTGCTCAGTCATGTCTGACTCTTTGTGACTCCATGGACTATACAGCCCATGGAATTCTTCAGGCCAGAATACTGGAGTGGGTAGCCTGTCCCTTCTCCAGGGATTCTCCAGGGGATCTTCTTGACCCAGGAATCGAACCATGGTCTCCTGCATTGCAGGCAGTTTCTTTACCAACTGAGCTATCAGGAAAGACTCTGTGTGTGTGTGTGTGTGTGTGTGTGTGTGTGTGTGTGTGTGTATACATACATACATACCACATCTTCTTTATCCATTTGGCTGTCGATGAACACGTAGGTTGCTTCCATGTCTTGGCTATTGTAAATTGTGCTGCAAAGACATTGGGTTGCATATATCTTTTCTTTTTTCTTTTTTTTTTCTGCAAAAGAACTTGTAGTTTTCTCCAGATATATGCCCAGGAGTGGGATTACAGGACTGAAATTCTGTCATTGAAATTGACTTTGATTAATATTTTCAAAAGTTCATTGTCAGCTTGTTGTTTGACTTTTCATTAGATTACAGGATCCTGCTCCTGGGATATATTTTGAGAAAACTATCATTTGAAAACTATAAATATTATAGCAGCTCTGTATTTAGTTTTTTAAGAAAGACTTTTAAATAATATTTAGTAAGTTACTGCTTTGGCACACCTACGTAAATCTATGGCAATCCACTTTTTAAGTCCACTGAGCCTGGGATGCTCATCCCACTCTGATACACAAAGTTTATGAATGCTCTTTATTTCTATACATCCCCCAAATTTGTGCACATTTAGCCATTTATGGGCTTCCCTTGTGATTCAGCTCGTAAAGAATCCGCCTGCAATGTGGGAGACCTGGCTTCGATCCCTGGGTTGGGAAGATCCCCTGGAGAAGGGAAAGGCTACCCACTCCAGTATTCTTGCCTGGAGAATTACATGGACTGTATAGTCCATGGGGTCGCAAAGAGTTGGACACGACTGAGCAACTTTCAGACTTCACTTCAGCCATTTGTAATTAACAATCATTATACTAAGAAAAATGGGTAAATTAATGGTTGATAGCATTGTCAACATTTGAGACCCACTTCATAAATCCATATTTATGTATCCCTAGATGCAAAGTACTTTAGATAGATGATGTTTTTCTCCTCAAAGCCTAAGGGTTTTATGTCTCTTTTCTTTTTTTATTTATGTCTTGCTCCTTTAGTTCTTTCCATTTCTTCATGAAGGAAGTTGCAATTAGGCATGGATGTTGTGCTGTCATCTCAATCAACAGCTTTCCAAGGAATCAAGGAATTGAGCTGGGCAGCACAGTGGACACTGGAGAGATTGTGGCTCCATATTTGTGTGTCTGTAACTCCCAGCTGAGAAAGAAGATGTGACAAGAATAGGTGACAAGGTTAGATCCACCCGGGTAGAAAGAGATGGTTGCCTCCAGATTTTTTTCACACAGTGGATCTCCAATACTCTATGTCATGGAAATAGTGGATACTATGGATACTCTATGTCAATTACCTTATCACTTATTAAGCATGTTATATGCATCATCAGATTTAATCCACAGCAACTCAGTGAGAAAAGTGGTACTATCATTATCCCCCTTTCACTGATGAGGGTCTGAAGGTTTCACGATGCATCAGTTTCTGAAAATCAGCACTGGCCTGAGGGGTATTTGAATTCATGATGTCAGAGCTTGACACTGCGACCTGTCTATTCTGCTGGGTCTGCTAGAAAATGTGTGCTTCTGAAGCTCTGAATGCTGGTGTTCAACTTAGATCCCTGCATGATCTAAATAATAGCTCATAAGTTGGGTTTTTCAGGATAAAGGGAAATTTTGACTCAACGTTATTTGGTTTTCATTTATCTCTTACTTTTCAGTGGGCTGAATCTTGGTCATTGAAATTGACTTTGTCTAATATTTTCAAAGCTCATTCTCACTTTTAATCTTTGACTTTTCATAGGATCCAAAAATTTCAGAGCAAAAATGGGTCTTACAGGTTATTTCAAGTAGGTTTTGGGCTTCCCAGGTGGCGCTAGCAGTAAAGAACCTGCCTGTCAATGCAGGAGATGTAAGAGATGCAGGTTCGATCCCTGGGTCAGGAAGATGCCCTGAAGGAGGGCATCGCAACTCACTTCAGTATTCAACCTGGAGAATCCCCATGGACAGAGAAGCCTGGTGGGCTACAGTCCATAGGGTCGCAAAGAGTCAGACACAATTGAAGCAACTTAGCATGCACGTCCGCATGTTTTATAACAAAAGTGATTGTTTCTCCCCCATCCATCTCCACAGTTAATATATATAATGTCTTCCCACTAATCTTGGGATAAAAGCAGAAATCGTTGTAGATCCTGCAAATCCATGCATGGCTTGGCTACTTCTTTTTCAGCCTCAACAAATGCCACGCTCCCTTTCACTCTGCGTTCCAGTCATACTGGACTTCCATTGGCTCCATGGCCGTCTGTTCTTTCTGCCACAGGACCTTGACACAAGCCCCCCTCCCTCCTGGCGTAACACACTCCTCTTGGCCTGGTTAACTCTCACCATTCCCCTACATTTCACCTTAAACAGCAGTCTCTCGAGGGAGCCTTTCCTGACCTCTGAATTAATCATTTCTCTTTATTACATGTCATCCCAGGGTATGATAATTTGACAAACAATTATTGAGTGTCTTTCTATGTGTCAGCCATATTTTAGGTTCTGGGAAACAAGATGTCTACCTCCAGGGAAGACATAAGTAATAAAGTCAACAAACGTGTTAAATGCTAGGGAAAAACAGAGGTGTTTAATGGGGTAGTAAGGGCATGGAAGGTTATTTTGGATGGGTGGTCAGGAAGGCCATCTCCTGCATCTCAGAAGGAGCTGACATTTGAGCAGAAACCCAAGTGAACTTGGGAGCAGCACAAGATTGCCTGGGGCATAAAGGAGACAGGGACAACATGGGCATGGGGAAAGCAAAGGAGGCCAGTGTGACTGAAGGTGGGTAATGAGAGGAAGTGTAAAGAGGACAAATCGGGTCAGGGGGCACGCCCTCTGTCCTTGGAGACTTGTGGCTCATTTTAATCTAAGCTTCATGGAAAGTCATTGGAGATTTTGAACATGGGATATGGATCAAATGTATGGTCTTCAGAGATCATCCTGACGAATGCCTGAAGAAAGTATGAAGAAGGGCAAGAATCAAAACGCTAGATCTGCTAGCGTCATAACCCAGGCAAGAAGAAGTGGTGGCGTGGACCTGGGTAGGAGCTGGTAGGAGTGGTTAGATTTGCAGGTACTGTTGGCAGACTCACTGATGGATGGGCTGAGGAGCCTCAAGGAAACCTCTTCTTTTCAGCATATAACACTGCTGTCATTTTACACTTATTGGTGTCGTTCTTTGAAAAATACATTGCTCTCCCAGTGGATTGGAAGAGCCTTAAAGAAGAAGACCACATCTGGTTTTACCCTTCTGCCTATCTGCTGCCTACACAGGGCCTTATGTTTAAAAATGAATGAATAAATAAGTATAGTGAAGTGAAGTGGCTCAGTCATGTCTGACTGTTTGTGACCCCATGGACTGTAGCCTACCAGGCTCCTCTGTCCGTGGAATTTTCCAGGCCAGAATCCTGGAGTGGGTTGCCATCTCCTTCTCCAAGGTATCTTCCCAACCCAGGGATCGAACTCGGGTCTTCCACATTGCAGGCAGACGCTTTACTGTCTGAGCTGCTCAGGAAGACAAATAAGTATATTAAAACTACCTAATTTACAGATAAGGGAAGTGAGTCTCTGAGAGCTGAAGTTAAAAGATTGGCCTAAAAGGTCTCTCAGTCTGGACTAGAACCCACTATTCCACCTTCTTCGTACAAGCTACTTTCCCTTGTGCAGCGGAGCACCTTCCAAACTCAGTACTCTTTCACTTGAGGGGGGAAGGGATTACCAAATGTACTTCAAATAGTTCTAATGGGAGGCTCCGCACAAATGCAGCAGCATTGTCCTAATAACCCGTGCGAGGCTCTATTGAGGCAACTTGAGTCTGTGGCATTCTTTCTTTCTTTGAGCTTGTTTTCTTCTCCAGGAAAGAATAATTGACTTCTCTCACTGTGTTTCGTTTTATTTATATAATTTAATTGTATTTTATTGAAGGATAGTTGGTTTACAGTGTTGTGTTCATTTCAAGCGTACAGCAAAGTGATTCAGTCCAGCTTCCTTTACAGATTATTTTCCCTTATAGGTTATTACAAAATATTGAGTATATTTCCCTATGCCGTACAGTAGGTCCTTGTTGTTTATTTTATATATAGTCGTATGTATCTGTTAATCCCAACCTCCTAATTTATCCCCCTTTCATAACTATATGTTTGTTTTCTATGTCTGCGGGTCTGTTTCTGTTTTGGAAATAAGTTCGTTTACATCTTTTTGTCTCATTATCGGTGAGTGTTATGCCTCAGACCAGAAGGAGGTCAGCCTTAGCCATCTGACTTGAGCAATTTAAAAAAGAAAAAAATGCTACAGCTTCAGACAAGAGCAACTGGAGTGCTTAATCTTCATACAAGAAGTTAGCCATTCAAAAATGTTCACTTCCCAAGGGCATTTTGGAAAAAAGTCAGTTGAGGCAAGCTGTGATTAACAGGGAAAAAAAGAACAGAATGCAGTTAAGGGCTTCTTTGGTTCACTTGGAAGGGAAAAGCTGCCTGAAATGTAACTTTCTCAAGCAGTGATCACATCCTTGGACCTCTGCCTTTCTAATTAAATTCCTGAGATTACATATATATATGTACATATATATGTACACACATATACATATATATATATTTCATTTAATGAACAGCTGGTAAAATTGGATCCTTTCTCTGTGGTCTGTGGAGCTTTACCAAAGCCCTTCAATGCTTCTGTGTGATTGAACAGTAATATTTAACCCTGGAATACAAAGAGAAGAAATTAGATCTAACCTAGCTGCATCTCATCCAGGAGCTTCTACACTGCACCCTTCCTGATCTACATGGTAATTGGTTCTGTTATTTTCCATGTTGACTGGGAAAACAGACACACAATCTAAAAACTGTGAGCTGAGTTTTATTCAGTGTCTTACTGAGGACTGTGGCCTGCAAGATAGCTTTCTAGTAGCTCTGAGGAACTGCTTTGAAGATATGAGACTTGGGAGCTGCAGGCCAATGTAGTGTGCTTTTGATTCAAGAATACATGCAACCCAGCATGCACCTTAGTAGAAGGTCACTGCTAATTAGAAGGGGCAGATTTTTCAGTTAGTGATTTTAGTGCTTTTGTAAGTGCGGGAAAACGTAAGGATGTGGGTTCATAAAAATTTCTCCTGAAATATATCTAATTTTCTAAAGTCTTGTTTGGCCTGTCCCCCCAAAGCACAGAATATCTCTTCCTATTCTTCCTCCTTGAACTCCTTTCAGGGCATACTATAGATTGACGACTGCAGTGGCTAATGACTTCATCCTGTGGAACAAGATGGTGAGTGACATTCCTTTGGTTTACCTCCGCCAGGCTGCTTCCAACATTGCCCACGTTCCTCTTTCCATTGCCTCTTCTTGGAAACACCACCCAGAGTGATTTGTACCTTTCTGAGCTCTTTCTCATGCCTTGAGTCCCAGCCTCCACCCTTGTGAAGCTTCCAGTCTAGCAGGGGGACAGACATGAATGAGATAAACACTCAAATGAAGGTTTAAACACAGATTTGTGATGTGTTATGAAGAAAAGTAATAAGGTCCCATGGGAGAAAAGTCACAAAGGAGATCTAATTTATGAGGACAGGAGAGGACCTCCCCGAGAAAAGAGGATTGCAATAAAGACCTGGAGGGTGAGATGAGCAGGAGGAAGGGTAGAGGGCAGAAGCGTGGCCAGACAGACTTCCCTGGTGGCCCACTGGTTGAGAACCTGCCCACTAATGGAGGGGACACAGGTTCGATCCCTGCTCCGGGAAGATCCCACGTGCTACAGGGCAACTGAGCCCATGAGTCACAATGACTGAGCCTGTGCTCTAGAACCCATGCGTTGCAGCAGGAGACGCCACCGCAGTGAGAAGCCTGTGCGCTGCAATCAGAGAAGCCCCCGCTCGCCGCTGCTAGAGCAAGCCTGAGTGCCACAACGAAGAGCAGCACCGCCAAAAATGAAACAAATAAATTTTTAAGTGCTCAGAGAAACTACAATGAGGTATCACCTCACACCAGTCAGAATGGCCGTCATCAAAAAATCTACAAACAGTAAGTGCTGGAAAGAGTCTGGAGAAAAGGGAACCCTCTTGCTCTGTTCAGTTGCTAGGTCGTGTCTGACACTTTTGTGACCCTGCGGACTGTAGCCTGCCAGGCTCCTCCGTCCATGGGATTTCCCAGTAAGAACACTGGAATGGGTTTCCATTTCCTTCTCCAGGGGGTCTTCCTGACCCAGGGATCAAACCTGCATCTCCTGCTTGGCAGGTGGATTTTTTACCACTGAGTCAGCAGTGAAGCCTCTTGCACTGTTGGTGGGAATGTAAATTGATACAGTGACTATGGAGAAGTCAGGACAATTGCTTCTTGGAAGGAAAGCTATGACAAACCTAGACAGTATGTTGAAAAGCAGAGACATTACTCTGCTGACAGAGGTCCATATAGTCAAGGCTATGGTCGTCCCAGTGGTCATGTACGGTTGTGAGAGCTGGACCATAAAGAAGGCAGGATGCCAAAGAATTGATGCCTTCAAGCTGTGGTGCTGAAAATTCCTGAAAGTCCCTTGGACAGCAAACCAGTCAATCCTAAGGGAAATCAATATTTCCCTTATTGTATTATATTCCCTGAATTGTCATTGGAAGGACTGATGCTGAATCTGAAGCTCCAGTATTTTGGTCATCCAGGGTGAACAGCCAACTCATTGGAGTCCTAATGCTGGACTCACTGGAGTCCCAGTCCTTAATGTTGGCAAGATTGAGGGCAGAAGGAGAAGCGGGCATTAGAGGAAGAGATGGCTGGATGGCATCACCAATGCAATGGACATGATCTTGGGCAAACTTCAGGAGATGGTGAGGGACAGGGAGGCCTGGCATGCTGCAGTCCATGGGGTCAGAGTCAGACACGACTTCAAGACTGAACAACAATGACAACTATGGGGAACAGTATGGAGATTCGTGAAAAAACCAGGAATGAAACTACCATATGACCCAACAATCCCACTACTGGGCATATACCCTGAGAAAACCATAACTGAAAAAGACACATGTGCCCCCCAGTCGCAGCACTATTTACAATAGCCAGGACATGGAAGCAACCTAGATGTCAGTATACGGATGAATGGATAAAGAAGTTGTGGTTATATATGTACAATGGAATATTACTCCTCCATTTGAGTCAGCTGTAATGAGGTGGATGAACATAGAGCCTATTATACAGAATGAAGTAAGTCAGAAAGATAACAACAAATATTATATAACAATGCATATATATGGAATCTAGAAAAATGTTACTGATGAGTCTATTTGCAGAGTGGAAGTAGAGACACGGACATAGAGAACAGATTTGTGGACACAGTAGGGGAAGGAAAAGGTGGGGTGAATGGAGAAACATACGGACTACCATATGTAAAACAGATAGCTAATGGGAAGTTGTCATATAACAGAAGGGGCTCTACCCGGTACTCTGTGACAAGCTAGAGGTGTGGGATGGGGTGGGGGCAGGAAGAAAGTTCAAGAAGGAGGGGACATATGTATACTATGGCTGATTCATGTTATTGAACAGCAGAAACCAACACAACATTGTAAGGCAATTATCCTCCATTTTATATATAAGAGAGAGAAAGAGAGAGAGAGAGAGAGAGAGATACTCAAAAACAGAGGTGACCAGGAGAATGGCAGTGGTCTGAGGGCAGTGGGCGGGGCTTCTCAAACCTTGCTGCACATACCCATTGCCTGGAGATCTTGTTACACTGCAGGCTGATTAACTAGGGTTGGGGATTCTGCATCTCCAGCAACCTTTGATGGTGTTCTGCAAGGGTTGAGCTGAAAACCACACTCCGAGTAGCAGAGGTGTATGGCAAAGGTTGGCAAAGCCGTTCTGTAGAGAGTCTTCAGTAAGCATGTTTAGGCTTTGCGGGTCCTGCTGTCTCAGCTGCAACTACTCCATGATGTCTTTGTGATGAGCAGTGACTAGCATTCAGATCAGCAGACTATGGGTAAAGCAGATTATCCTCCATAATGTGGGGACCTCATCTAAGCATGTGAAGACTCTAAGATAGGACAGGACAGTCTTGTAGGATGTTTAGAAATATCCCTACCCTCTGCCCACTAGATGCCAAACACACAGATCCCTCTTCCAGCAGTAAAAATAAAAAATCTCTCTAGACATGGTTAAAATGTTCCCAGAGACAAAAAAATCTCCTCCAGTTGAGAAACACTGGTATAAATAACTTTGAAATGCAGGCACCATTGTTCCAATTAAACCAATGCTGCCCTGTTGCCCATGGAGGTCCCATCGAAACAAGTTTATCACTTTCCACAAAATCAGGCTCAAAACCCACTTCCGCCAAAGGTGACCCTCCATTCTCCAGACACCAGTTCTGTGATCCTCTTTCCCTTATGCACACATTACACTCCATCACACTGTTTTCTGAGGGTCTCTTTGTAGTCTCACACATGTGTATACTTTGTCCTCTTCCACTGAACCAGGGGCCGCCTTGATAAGGGGAGTAGATAATTGTACTCAAGTTCAAATACTGCTGTTTGCCACTTTGGGATCTTGGGAGAATCACTCATCCTTCCTGAGTTTCAGTACTAATATCTATAAAACGGGAAGAGTTGAGTCTCCTTCCCAGAGTTGTTACAAACTTTTGAACTATGAAAACAGTCTCTCAGTCATGTCCAACTCGATGTGACCCCAAGGACTGCAGCACACCAGGCATTCCTGTCCTTCGCCCTCTCCTGAGCTTGGTCAAAATTATGTCCATTGAGCGGTGGTGCCATCCAACCATCTTGTCCTCTGGCATCCCCTTCTTCTCCGGCCTTCAATCTTTCCCAGCATCAGTCTTTTCTAATGAATTGGCTCTTCCCATCAGGTGGCCAAAGTATTGGAGTTTCAGCTTCAGCAACAGATCTTTCAGTGAATATTCAGGACTGATTTCCTTTAGGATGGACTGGTTGGATCTCCTTGCAGTCCAAGGGACTCTCAAGAGTCTTCTCCAACACCACAGTTCAAAAGCACCAATTCTTCTGGTGCCCAGCTTTCTTTATGGTCCAACTCTCACATCCATACATGACCACTGGAAAAAAACATAGCTTTGACTAGATGGACCTTTGTTGGCAAAGTGATGTCTCTGCTTTTTAATATTCTGTCTAGGTTTGCCATAGCTTTTCTCCCAAGGAGCAAGCATCTTTTAATTACATGGCTGCAGTCACCATCTGCAGTGATTTTGGAGCCCAAGAAAATAAAGTCTGTCACTGTTTCCATTATTTTCCCATCTTTTTGCCATGAATTGATGGGATAGAATGCCATGATCTTAATTTTTTTAATGCTGAGTTTTAAGCCAGCTTTTTCACTCTCCTTTCACTTTCACCAAGAGGCTCTTTAGTTCCTCTTTGCTTTCTTCCATAAGGTGGTGTCATCTGCATATCTGAGGTATTGATATTTCTCCCAGCAATCTTGATTCCAGCTTGTGCTTCATCCAACCAGCATTTTGCATGATGTTCTCTGCATAGAAGTTAAATAAGCAGGGTGACAATATACAGCCTTGACATACTCCTTTCCCAATTTGGAACCAGTCTGTTATTCCATGTCTGGTTCTAATTGTTGCTGCTTGACCTGTATACAGATTTCTCAGGAGGCAGATAAGATGGTCTGCTGTTCCCATCTCTTGAAGAATTTTCCACAGTTTGTTGTGATCTACACAGTCAAAGGTTTTGTTGTAATAAATAAAGCACAATAGATGTTTTTCTGGAACTCTCTTGCTTTTTTGATGATCCAGCGGATATTGGCAATTTGATCTCTGGTTCCTCTGCCTTTGGACTTTTTACATGGTGATTGGTCCCTCCAAGAACCCCATGAACAAGGATGAAAGCTGCAGGCTTCTTAGACATGGTGTTGAAAGTCTCAAGATATCACTTCTGCCACATTCTACTGATCAAATAAGTTATAAGGATAACCTGGGTTCAAGGAGAGGGAAATTAGATCTCCCTCTCAATGGAAGCAGTAGCAAAGAATTCTACCACTTTTCTAATGAGTATAGTTTCTTGTCCCTGACAATGATTTCTTTTATTTTTTTACTTCTCAGTAATTTTTTAAGGGAACGTATAGTGGAATGAAATATAAATTTATTTATTCTCTATCTGTGATACTAAGTTTCCTTACCAGCCTGGCTTTCATAAGACATGAATAGTCCCTTTTTAAGAGCCCCTGTTTCCTTGTTAATTCTTACATTCTGCTGCTGAGAATTATCTTTTCCTTTCTTATTAATGATTTTTAAAAATACACATAAAAGAGAAATGTAATAAATATTCCTGACCCTAGTTTAATACTAACATCATGCAATGGTTGTTTCAGCTGAGTGGTGTGGGGTCGGGGAGCAGGGAGAATAGATAAGAAGGAAATGGGCTCAAAGGATTTATAAGATTCAGATGCTACAGTGCCTTAATGGACATAAGGAATTTTGAACAGATGTATGATATCATCTTATTTTCTAGTTTAAAATAAATCACTCTTGAAGATTTTGTAGTTGGGTAAGACTAGAAGAGGGAAACCAATTAGGAGGTTTTTGCTATAATCCAGGTGAGACAATGGGGTCTTAGATTAGGGTAGAAGTAAAAATGGTGTTGAGACATGGCTGGATCTGAGATCTACTTCTTAAAATAAAAACACACTTGCTGCTGGGTGTGAAAAAGAGAAATCAATGATAACTCCCATAGTTCTAGCCTGGGCAACCTTGTAGAGGTCATGTATTTTACAGAGATGACAGATGCAGTTAACATGCATCATTTAACAGTTAATTGTTCTTTAATTATTGTATTTGTTACAGGCCTATGGTCAAATTATAGGTCTGTGTCCCTCAACACAGGCAAGTACTGTGTTCACATTTTATAGATGAGTTGATTCCACCTCTATCAGTTAATAGCTGTGTGACTTTTGGCAACTTGACTCAATCTTATCTGTAAAACAAGTATAGTATTTATTGATACTCATTGGGTTACTGAGCGAGTTAAATGTTTCTCTTAGAAAAATGCCTGGCGTATAATAAGTGCTCAGTAGATATTAACTCTTCTTATTCATTCTGTGAATCCTCCCTCCAACCAGGGATCCAATAAGTTGCTCTTTGCTATATTTGCTCAATGTAAGGTCAGAATATTTTTCAAACACTTTGCAGTTGTTGTTCAGTCTCTAAGTCATGTCTGGCTCTTTGTGATCCCATGAACTGTATCGTGCCAGGCTTCCCTGTCCTTCACTATCTCCTGGAATTTGCTCAAACTCATGTCTAGAGTCAGTGATGCTATCTGACCACCTCATCTTCTGCCATCCCCTTCTCCTCTTGCCCTCAGTCTTTCCCAGCATCAAGGCCTTTTCCAATGAGTCAGCTCTGCATCAGGTGACCAAAGTATTGGAGCTTCAGCATCCATACATCCAGTGAATATTCAAGGTTGATTTCCTTTAGGGTTGACCGATCTTATCTTCTTGCTGTCTGAGGGACTCTCAAGAGTCTTCTCCAGCACTCCAGTTCAAAAGCATCAGTTCTTTGGCACTCAGCCTTCTTCATGGTCCAACTCTCACATCCGTACATGACTACTGGAGCTGGTGGAGAAAATTCATGCCTACTTAAGCATGTTGCCATGTCTGAATCTCTTCAGTTATCTCTTTATTCTCTTACCCTCCAACTTAGGAGGTCAACAATTAAGAGGATCAGTTAAGCCTAATTCCTACTTTCTGCCATCCTAAGCCATGTATGCTTTTAATTTAGCAGCAACAAATAAAAAATATTTTATCAATGACCCAATATATTTCATTACCTCTCTGGTCCTTCAGGGTATTGCTGGACAGCTCTCCAACTAGCTAACGTCATTGTTGGCTTTTGTGAATTGTGTCAGTATGGCTGACCTTCTGTAGATTCAGCCAAATAGAGGAAAAGAAAAACTTGGAGATAAAGATCCTTTATCCAGAGTTAATGGGATCAACTGCAAAGAGCAGGAATTCACAGTTGACATTCATTGAGAAAGAAGATAATTTAAAGAAATAATTTTCAGTAAAAAATAATTACAGACAGATGACCCAGTACATTCTAACACACAAGATAAAATTCCTCCTTCCTCAGAACTCGATAGCATGCAAAGTTTTGCCCCAAGGGAAGCTCTGTGATATAGTGAAAAAAGTCCTGGACTCAGAATTGGAGGACTGGCCAGGACCTGGGCAATGTTTAGCTTCGTTAACCCTCATCTATTTCCTTTGTAAAGTGGGAATAATAATTCTTGTCTGACAGCCCACAAGGCTGCTGTCAGGATTCAGGGAGGCAATGGCTATGACAGGACTTGGAAAGGTGCAGAATATAATTCCTCAGTAAAGGTTGCGCCTATAAAATTCTGTACAAGTATTGAGTAAAAATGTGTGGGGGGAAAGGAGAGGAAGCAAATACATAGCCCTCCTAGGTCATTCTTGCTGGTGTTTAATTGCTAATCATATCTGACTCTTTTGTGACCCCATGGACTATAGCCCATCAGCCTCCTAGATCCATGGGATTTCCCAGGCAAGAGTACTGGAGTGGGTTGCCCTTTCCTTCTCCAGGGATAAAACGTGCATCTCCTGTGTCTCCTGCATTGGACGGTGGATTTTTTTTTTTTTTTTTTACCACTGAACCACCAGGGAAACCCAGGTTATTGCATAGACAGTATCTTTTCTAGGTTGCTATACTTACAAGCTGTCCCACTATGAGGATGGCAATAACAAGAATAAAAATAATGCTAATAGCTACCATGATTTTAATATCAACAGCACGGCAATGCTATGCCAACTCCTTTACATGTATCAGTTCATTTAACCCCAACAACAGTTCCTTGAAGTGGCTGTGGCTGCAAACACCATCTTATAGATGAGAAATGGGCTCAAAGGATTTAAATTACCTGTCTGTCCTCCAGTTAGTGGGTCACATGAGCAGGATTTTAATCGTGCAGTCTGACGACAGAGTCTGTGGGTCTGACTACTAAACGGCCCAGCCTAGAGCTGAATCGTGGTCTAACTGGACTGCAACTTCAGGGTGGGTGTTGCCGAGTCAGCCTCAGTGTAGTGAATCCCTCTAGGCCTCAGGAATTCTTTGTCATTCCCCTGTGTCCTGGTCACACCCTCTCCTGTTCCTACTATTTCCTGTTACTTGACCAACACAGATGCTGGGGGCTATACTGGTTTGGGGGACACTTGCTGCTCTAGCAAATGCACCTCAAAAATGTACACTGGAAAGCACAATAAATTACCCTATCACTGATGTATCAGAAGCGGGTGAATACACATGAATGCACGAATATGCACGATCACGGGGCAGCCCCTCTCTACAGCCATTCTGACCCCAGATGGACGTAGCTCCCCTCTCTTCAACGTTTGGCCTTGAGATTGTCTCCGTTCAAGCAGACTAGACGGGGAAAGGCATGCAAGGCCACCCTGCAAGAGGAGGCACCGGGCTAATTGAAAGCAGGTGATCTCACTTCCGCTCACATTCCACCGGCCAGGACTCCATGGTCAGCCTCTGCAAGTGGGTCTGGGACTTGCAGTCCCCAGCTGGCAGCCACAGTCCCTGACTTCTCTCCAACACAGAGGAAAGCAGTGCAGACTTCTGGTGAACACCTAGAGGGGTCTGCTACCAGACTCATGATGCTAGGTGGTTTATCAGGAGTGAAAATCTGTTGATTTGAGTTCCTTTATTTGGATCCCGTAAGAGGCCAAGGCGAGTTATGTATTTGGGGAAAGTGTTTTTGATCAAAAGATGTTCATGTTTCCTTGTTTCCCATGCCACTAAAATTAAACTTTTCACAGATGACAGTTGCAGTGGGAGAAATTTCTCCCTGTGACTGTTCCATATCTGCCCACAACACATCACTAGACTCTTGGCTGGACTGCCCTTTTTTTTTTCTCTTTCCTCTAACTGTATTTAATTTTAAAACTTGGTTATTCTTTTCTATACATGTGTTGGCTCTCAGGTACACAGATAAGATTAATTCTAAACTTTAGTTCATTATACACATTCATCCATAGGTCCTTTCCATTAATTTGCTTGCTGCTTAATAATATAACAAACCCATGAAACTCTACCATTGTGAAAACTGGAATATTAACACTTACATATATCTGTAATAAGTTCCCTGTCAATTCCATTCCCCTGCCTCCCACATCCTATACATCCTAGGTCATGTGTTTATTGTTCTTTTGCTTTCTTTTCCCAATAGATTCTATTTTTTAAAGTAGTTTTAGATTCACATCAAAACTGAGCAGAGGTACAAAAAGGCACAGAAATTTCTCATGTACCCTAACCCCCCCATATGCACATGCATACCACATCAACAACCCCCATCAGAGTGGTACATTGGTTACAACTGATAAATCTACATGTACACATTATTACCACCCAGAGTCTGTATACTATGGTTCACTCTTAGTGTTGTCCATTTTATAGTGAAGTTGCTCAGTCATGTCCGATAGTTCTATGTTTAAGGTTTTGAGAGATTTCAATACTGTTTTTCATAATGACTGCACCAATTTCTATCACCACCAACAGTGTACAAGTGTTGCCTTTCTCCACATCAGCAGTTTGTTATATTTTTTTCTTTTTGATAGTAGCCATTCTAACAGGTGTGAACTGATCTCATTGTGGTTTTGATTTGCATTTCCCTGATGATTAATAATACTGACCATCTTTTCACTTGCCTGTTGGCCATCTGGATGTCTTCTTTGGATAAATGTCTATTCAGATCTTATGACCATCTCTAAATTGAGTCGTTTGGTTTTTTGGTATTGCGTGAGTTCTTTATGGGCTTCCCTGGTGAGTTCTTTATATATTTTGGATATTAACCCCTTATCAGATACATGATTTGCAAATATTTTCTACCATTGGACAGGTTGCCTTTTCATTTTGTTGGTGGTTCCTGAACACCTCACCTGACATATGTATACAAGAGCTTTCCCAGGAGTAGAATTGCCAGGGCACAGGCCTTGAGAATGTTCGCTTTTATAAGATAATGCCAAACTGCTTTCCAAAGTGGTTGTGCCAATTTGCATGTGCACCAACAATGTATGTGAGGTCTTGCTCATCTGTGTCCTCTTTAGTACTTGATTTTGTGAGGTTTTAAAATTTTTGCTGATTGTAAGATGACATCTCAGTGTGATCCTGATTCATATTTCCCTGAGCATAAATGAATTTGAATATTTCTTCATATGGTTAGTGCCTATATGTTCTTCAGGCAGGTCTATGCTTTCAGTTTATGTTTTTTGCCCAATTCATGGAAATTCTAGGAGTATTATATACTTTTGATACCATTTTTTTTACAAACTTTAAACTTTTTATTTGTATTGGGGATATAGCTGATTAACAATGTTGTGGTAGGTTAGGGTGAACAGCAAAGGGACTCAGCCATATAGATACATGCATCCATTCTCCCCCAAATCCCGCTCCCATCCCAGCTACCACATAACACTGAGCAAGGTTCCTTGTGCTATACCATAAGTCCTTATTGGTTGTCCATTTTAAATATTGCCGTATGTATATGACCTTCCCAAAGTCCCTAACTATCCTTTCCCTCTGGCAACCCTAAGTTTGTTTTCTAAGTCCATGAGTCTCTTTATTTTTGTAAATAAGTTCTTTTGTATCATTTCTTTTTAAATTCCACCTGTAAGGACTGTCATATGATATTTCTCTTTCTCTATCTGACTTACTTCAGTCAGTATGGCACTCTCTAGGTCTATCCATGTTGCTGCAAATGGCATTATTTCATTCTTTTTAATGGTTGAGTAATATTCCATTGTACCTATGTACCAAATCTTCTTTATCCATTCCCCTGTCGCTGGACATCGAGGTTGCTTCCATGTCTTGGCTATTGTAAACAGTGCTACAATGAATATTGGGGTGCATGTATTCTTTTGGATCATGTTTTTCTCCAGATATATGCCCAAGAGTTGGACTGCAGGCTCATATGGTAGCTCTATTTTTATTTTTCTAAGGAACTTCTGTATTGTTCTCAATAGTACCGATTTACATTCCCACCACATGTTAGGAGGGCTCCCTTCTCTCCACACTCTCTCTAGCATTTCTTGTTTGTGGAGTTTTTATGATAGCCATTCTGACCAGTGTGAGGTGATATCTCATTGTAGTTTTGATTTGCCTATCTCTAATAACTAGAGATATTGAACATCTTTTCATGTGCCTATTAGCCATCTGCATGTCCTCTTTACAGAAACTTCTATTCAGGTCTTCTGCCTATTTTTAAGTGGGTTATTTGTTTTGATACTGTTAAGCGTCATAAGCTGTTTGTAAAATTTGGAGACGAATCCCTTATCGGTCACTTTATTTGAAAATATGTTCTCCTTATCTGAGGGTTGTTGTTTTTTTTGCTTTGTTTATAGTTTCCTTTGCCATGAAAAACCTTTTGAGTTTAAGTAGTTCCCCTTTATTTTTGTTTTTTTCCCCCATTATTCTAGGAGATGGATCAAAAAAAAAAAATGTGATTGTGATTTGTGTCATAGAGTGCTCTGCCTATGTTTTCCACTAGGAGTTATATAGTGTCCAGTCTCACATTTAGGTCTTTGACCCATTTTGAGCTAATTTTTGTGTATGGAGTTAAAGAGTAATCTAAGTTCATTTTTTCACATGTGGCTGTTCAGTTTTCCCAGCACTGTTTGTTGAAGAGACTGTCTTTCCAATACTGTGTAGTCTTGCTTCTTTGTCATTGATTAATTGACCATGGGTGCATGGGCTTAATTCTGAGTTTTCTATCCTGTTCCATTCATCTATATTTCTATATTTCTATATTCCATTCATCTATATCTATCTATATATATATATATATATATATATTGCCAGTATCATACTGTTTTGATGACTGAAGCTTTGTAGTATAGTCTGAAGTCAAGAAGCCTGATTTCTCCAGCTCCATTTTTCTTTTTCAAGATTTCTTTGGCTATTTGGGGTCCTTTGTGTCTCCATACAAATTTTGAGATTTTTTTTTATTAGTTCTGTGAAAAAGGCCATTGGTAATTTGATATGGATTGCATCAGATCTGTAGATTGCCTTCAGTAGTATAATCATTTTGACAATTGACAATTGACATATTGATTCTTCCAATCCATAAACATAGTGTATCTTTCCATCTGTTTATGTCTAATAAAATAGAAAACCTGGAAGAAATGGACAAATTCTTAAAAAGATACAGTCTCCTTAGACTGAGACAGAAAGAAATAGAAAATATTAACAGACAAGTCACAAGCACTGAAATTGAAACTGAGATTAAAATCCTCCCAACAAACAAAAGTTCAGGATCTTACAGATTCACAGGCAAATTTTATCGAACATTTAGAGAAGAGCTAACACCAGTTCTTCTGAAACTGTTCCAAAAAGTTACAAAGGAAGGAAAACTTTCATACTCATTTACCAAGGCCACCATCACCCTGATACCAAAACCAGACAAAGATACCACAAAAAATAAAATTGCAGGTCAATATCACTGATGAACATAGATGCAGAAATTCTCAACAAAATACTAGCAATCTGAATCCAACAATATGTTAAAAAGATTTTACGCCATGATCAAGTGGGATCATCCCAGGGATGCAAGGTTTTTTCAACATCTGCAAATCAATCAATGTGATACTCCACATCAACAAATTGAACAATAAAAGTATATGATCATCTCAATAGATGCAGGAAGAGCTTTTGACCAAATTCAGCACCTATTTACAATAAAAACTCTCCAGAAAGTGGGCAGAGAGGGTACATAGCTCAACATAATAAAGGCCATATATGATAAACCTATAGTTAAAATCATACTCAATAGTGAAAAGCTAAAAGCATTCCCTCTAAAATCAAGAACAAAACAAAGATGACCACTCTCACCACTTTTATTCAACATAGTTTTGGAAGTCCTGGCTACAGCAATCAGAGAAGAAACAGAAGTAAAGGGAATCCTAACTGGAAATGAAGTTAAACTGTCACTGTTTGCAGATGACATGATACTATACATAGAAGATCCTAAGAATGCTACCAGAAAACTACTAGAACTCATCAATGTAACCATTGCAGGTTACAAAATTAATACACAGTAACCTGTTGCATTTCTATGCACTAACAATGAAAGATCAGAAACAGAAATTCAAGAAGCAATTCCATTTACCATCACATCAAAAAATAAAATAAAATACTTAGGAATGAACCTAAGGAGATAAGGAGACAAAAGACCTGTACTCCAAAACCTATAAGATGCTGATGAAAGAAATCAAAGAAGACATAAACAAATGGAAAGGTACTACCAATTCTTTATCAGTATTGTGAATATCTTTTTCCAATATGTAACCTCTCTTTCAATTTTCTTTCAGATATCTATTGTCAGAATCACTCATTCTAATATACTAAAATTTATCAGTTTGGGGGTTATTTTCTGGGTCTTGTTTAAGAAAAGTTTCCTTAAGTAAGATTGCCAATCCCAAAGAGGGCAGTGCCAAAGAATGGTCAAACTACTGTACAATCATGCTCATTTCACACACTAGCAAGGTCATGCTCAAAATCCTTCAAGGTAGACTTCAACAGTACGTGAACCAAGAGCTTCCATATGTACAAGGTGGATTTAGAAAAGACAGAGGAACCAGAGATCAAATTGCTAACATCAGTTGGATACTAGAAAAATCAAGGGAATTCCAGAAAAACATCTGCTTCTGCTTCATTGACTAGGCTAAAGTCTTTGACCATGTGGGTCACAGAAAACTGTGGAAGATTAAAAGAAAAATAAGAATACCAAACTACCTTACCTACCTCCTGAGAAACTGGTATGCAGGTCAAAAAGCAGTCGTTAGAACCAGACATGGAACAATGTACTGGTTCAAAATCTGGGAAGGAGTACATCAAGGCTGTATATTGTCACCCTGCTTATTTAATTTATATGCAGAGTACATCATGCAAAATGCCAAGCTGGATGAGTCACAAGCTGGAATCAAGATTTCTGGGAGAAACTTCAACAACCTCAGATATGCAGATGATACCACCCTTATGGCAGAAAGTGAAGAGGAACAAAAGAGCCTCTTGATGAAAGTAAAAGAGGAGAGTGAAAAATCTGGCTTAAAATTCAACATTCAAAAAACTGAGACCATGGCATGTGTTCCTATCACTTCATGGCAAGTAGATGGGAAAACAGTGATAGATTTTATTTTCTTGGGCTCCAAAATCACTGCAGACAGTGACTGCAGCCATGAAATTAAAAGACACTAGCTCCTTGGAAGAAAAGCTATGACAAAAGCAGATAGTTAAAAAGCAGAAACATCACTAGTCAAAGCTATGGTTTTCCAGTGGTCATGTATGGATGTGAGAGTTGGATGATAAAGAAGGCTGAACACCAAAGAATTGATGCTTTTGGACTGTGGTGTTGGAGAAGACTCTAGAGAGTCCCTTGGACTGCAAGGAGATCCAACCAGTCCATCCTAAAGGAGATCAGTCCTGGGTGTTCATTGGAAGGACTGATGCTGAAGCTGAAGCTCCAATACTTTGTCCACCTAATGTGAAGAACTGATTCATTGGAAAAGACCCTGATACTGAGAAAAACTGAAGGCAGGAGGAGAAGGGGACGACAGAGGATGAGATGGTTGGTTGTCATCACGGATTCAATGGACACGAGTTTGAGCAAACTCACGGTGAAGGACAAGGAAGCCTGGTCTGCTGCCATTCGTGGGGTCACAAAGCGTTGGATACAACTTAGTGACTGAACAGTAGCAAAGCAAGTTTGAGAATATATCCACCTAAATTAATACAAAATACTAGTTTTTACCTAATATTTTAAAGTTTTGTTTTTAACATTTAAGAACTTTATCCCTCTGTAGTTGACGTTTGTATACAGTGTGAAAGAGAGATCCAGTTTCACCTATTTCCATGTAAATAAGCATTCCCTCCCACCCAACTGGTCATCTCTGAACTGTATATTCCATTCCCTTGGAATATTGTTGTTCAGTAAAGCTTTATAAACTTTGTTATCAACACTTTACATATTACATATTTTAATTTTGCGGGGGGAGGAGGGTATTTGACATTGATACTTTGTTAACATGACTCTTCTAAAAGAACTATTAAGTTTTCTGGTTGCTTACTGTATTTGTATGGAAATGTGATTGACTTTTATATCTTGATGTTATGTGAAGACATCTTGAATACTTGTTATTTTTGATAACTTGTCTAGAGATGTAGACAGTCATATCACTTGTAAACAGTGATAATTTTATTTGTTCTTATTCTTTTTTTCATCCTTCAGGCTTTAATTTTGCCAGAACCTCAGAGTAAAGGAGGACCACCTCTATGCTTCTTCATTTTAGAGAGAGTATTTCTAATATTTTCCCATTAGGTTGGTTATCTCTTGCAGATTTTAAATATATATCCTTTATCAAGTTAAGTTTTCTTCTACTCCTAGTTTGCAAGTTTTTATAAAATTATGAATTAGGTGGTTTTTCTTTCATATTTACAGTTTATCTCCTTTAGTGTGTTGATGTGGTAATTAGGCATTTTCTAATTTTTTAGACCATATTCAGTCTTTTAAAAACTTTTAAAATGTACTTTTCCTCAATACTGTATGTCTATACAATTATAAATGTACTTTCATCTGCAGTTATTACAAAATATTGACTATATTCCCTTTGAGCCTGTCTTACATTTGTGCCTCCCATTCTCCCCACCATGTTGCCCACCCCTCAAAGTGGTAACCAGCAGTTTGTTCTTGGAGTCTGCATCTTTTTTGTTACACTCATTAGCTTGTTGCATTTTTTAGCTTTTACACACAAATGATATCATACAGTATTTGTCTTTCTCTGTCTGACTTACATTACTTAGTCTAATGCCCTGCAAGTCCATTCATGTTACTGCCAATGGCAATATCTCAGTCTTTTTATGGCTGAGTAGTATTCCATTGTATGTATATATGTGTATACATATACATACATATATACATATATGTACATATATACATATATACTTATATGTGTGTGTGTGTATATGTGTGTGTATATATATGTGTGTGTGTGTGTGTATATATATATATACATATATATATATATATATATACCATATCCTCTTTATCTGTTCAATCTGTTGATGGGCATTTCGATTGCTTCCATGTCTTGGCTTGTAAATAATGCTGCTGTGAACACTGGGGTGTGTGTATCTTTTTGAATTAGCATTTTGTTGTTTTGAATATATATCCAGGAAAGCAATTGCTGGGTTATATGGTAGTTTTATATTTATTCTTTGGGAAACCTTCATACTATTTTCAATAGTGGCTGAATCAATTTATATCCCTACCAACTAACCCTTTTCCCCACATCCTCACCAACATTTGTTATTTGTGTTCTCTTTGACGATGGCCTTTCTAAACAAGTTGAGGTGATAATCTTGTTGTGGTTTTGATTTGCATTCCCTGATGACTAGCAGTGTTGAGCATCTTTTCAAGTGCTTCTAGGCCATCTTCATTTCTTCTTTGGAAAAATGTATTTTCTAATTTTAAAAATACTTGCATACCTGACATAAACCCAACTTGATAATGGTGTATTGTCTTTTTTACACACTAAAGGAGTTGAATTGCTAGTGTTTTACTTAGGATTTTTTGTATTTATACTCATGAATAAAATGGATATTTAATTTTCCTTTCTCTTACAGTACTTAACTGGTTTGCATATTGAGATTTTACTGGTTCCGTGTAACTGAAAGGATGAGTATTCATCTTTTTCTAATCTCTGAAATAATTTGTAAAAGTTTCAGATGATCTGTTTCTTTAAAGTTTGGTGGAACTTACCAATAAATCCATCTAGGCCTGGGATTTTCTTCCTGTGAATATTTTAAAATACTGCTTCAATTTTTTAAAAGTCTTTGCCTTATTTACTACAGTTATGTCTTCTTTTTCATTTATACAATTAACAATTTATGCTTTCTCTCTTTATTTTCATTTTGATCAGTCTATTTTGAGGTTTGTGTTTTCAAAACTTAATCTTCTTTATATATTTTTCATTGAATTTCAAAACTTAAAATTAATCAATAAGTTAAAATCAATTAATTTCAATTAATTTTGTTTTACTTTTCAATTAATTTCAACTTAATTTTTTTAATAAATTCAATTTATATATATATATATTTTCATTTATTTTTATTAGTTGGAGGCTAATTACTTTACAATATTGTAGTGGTTTTTGCCATACATTGACATGAATCAGCCATGGATTTACATGTGTTCCCCATCCCGATCCCCTCTCCCGCCTCCCTCCCCATCCCATCCCTCTGGGTCTTCCCAGTGCACTGGCCCTGAGCACTTGTCTCATGCATCCAACCTGAATTGAACTTTAAACATTATCATTAATTAATTAATTTCAATTAAAAACTGTACAGGCAATCCCTGAAAGTATTTTATGTTTGTTTCATAATTTGCTGATTTCTGCTCAAAGTTTTAGTACTTTAGTCTCTCTGGAGTACTTTTGGATTTATTCTGTAATTTTTCTAAGTTGGACACTTCATTCCTGGTGGATCTGCCTCCTTGGAATTTTAGTCCCCTCAAGTTTATGTCATGGGATCTAGGAGGACTCCAGCATCTTTGGACCTGGAAAGGATCAGCAGTCTAGACACCTCCTCCTCTGGCCAGTGTGAGCCCTTCCCACATAGGACCTGCAGGGGCTCTGGGGCAGCTTCTTCCGCAGAATTGGTTCAGGAGGCGGCTCAATATGTTTGTGTGCTCTTAGCTTAATTATCCGTGGGGTTTTTTTCCCCTTCTAGTACTATTTACTAGATCACAGAATGGTTCCCAGTGCGGAGCTGCTAGAATTCAGAGAGAATGTAGCTCTTGTGTCTCAGATGAGAAGCACACAGAAGTGAAGTGCATCCGAAGTCACACAACAGTTTAGAGACTGCATGAACACAGGTCCTGAGACTGTATAGCCAGAGCTCTTTCTGATGAGCTGAGCGCCCCTCAGCACAGAAGGGTGTGCTTCCTCAGCACAGAAGGGTGTGCATTTTACAGTGTCGAGGGCACCTGCATGACCTTGTTCAAATACGACCTCCATGCATAGCCTCTTTCTGTGTTTCTAGAAAATGCACTTGGGGGAAAGTGTGACATGAACAGTAAAACTGTGAAACTGACTTGGCAAGCAAGGGCCCACTCGTGTGTTCTGTTTTGCTCACCATTGTCGATTCAATGTTTATTTGTTGCTGCTGTCTGCCAAGGATTTATCCCAACAGCATTTCAACATGAACTTAACTCTCACTTTGAATATTTTTCTTTTTACTTTTTGACTTATAAGAAGGGAGGAAGGGAAACAGTGAGGAAATGAGGCATTTACTAAGCAAACAATCACTTGCCTTGAACTTTGTGACACAGGCTCAGCATTGTTTCTTATAATACAAAAGCTGACAGTTTTTTTGTTTCCAAAGAAAAGTAAAATTGGTACTTAGAAATGATGTTTCCTGTGTGCTCACTTGAAAGAAATGGCACTTATCTTAATTCTACTGAAGTCTTTTTTATATCCCTTACTGACTTTTAATATTTTTTCAAAGACATATCCTATTAGATTATGAATTGGCTCATAGGGGCAGAGATCTCCCTGAAGCCCCTGGTTCTTAATAGCCTCAGGAGAAGTGTTGCACAAGTTCTAAATATTCTGGGTGTGGAGCCAAAGACAGGGTGACTGTATTGCTTTTGCAGCTGTAGTTTAAATTAGAAACATTCTACCTTCTCAAAAGAAAGTTTACAGAGATCCAGATTTTTTCACTCTATTTTTATAAAATGAGCTATTATTCATATACATTATGTTGTTTTAAGGCATAGTGATTTTTTAACTTTTATACATTATGAATGGTCATCACTGCAAGACCAGTTACCGTCTGTCACCAGACAAAGTAGTTATAATGTTATTGACTATTCTGTATACATTACACCCTTGTGACATTTATTTTATAGCTAGAAGTTTGTATCTCTTACTCTCCTTCATCTATTTCATCTGTTCCCCAATTCCAGCATCCCTCTAGCAATAACGAATTTGCTCTCTGTACTATGAGTCTGTTTCCATTTTGTTTTGTTCATTTATGGTTTAGATTCCACATAAAAGTGAAATCAGACAGTATTTGGTTTTCTCCATCTTAATCTAAACATAGAATAATGGAAAAACAAGATGCATATATACAACAAAATGTTACTCAGCCATAAAAAACAGTGGAACCTTGCCATTTGCAACCACATGGATGGACCTTGAGGGTATTATGCTCAAGGTTTTGAGATCCAAATTTTTTAAGGTTTTTCTTAAAATGTATGATTTTGGAAAAGGTATATTAGCCCAGTTTGCCCAAATCAGAATGAATGGAGTACTAAAAATTCTGATTAAAGAGATTTGTACTTTTGAGACTGTTTCTAAAATAAGAAGTGATCAGACTACTGCTATATTAACATTGGGTGCACCACGAATTTAAGTTTTATGTTATGTTATTACTCTAAATACCATCTCCTTTGTTCTCCCCTCATTTCTTTGAGTATTTACAACTTTGGTTTTAAATAATTACGTATTTTAAACATTTAAGAATGTAAATCCTGATCATGTCTGGTAAAAGAACAACATACCGATTATAGGCAATCCACCAGGTGGTAAAAATGGGCCCAGGCTTACCCTGCATTGACAGAGATTTCATCTTCCTGCTGTCCGTACTGGACCCTTGTATGCTTTCTCACTCACAGAGCAGGTGTACATAAAACCCCAAGAGCCCCTTCCACTGGTTTCCACATTGTATATATAGCCTTACAATACACTAGGTTTTGCATTCCATTCAAAGTTTCAAAAAATTGTTTAACAGGATGCTATCTGAAAGAACTCAACTTTTCAGGAGATGATAAGATTGAACATTGACATCTTAGGAGTCGGTGAGCTACAGTGGACAGGAATGGGTGAATTTAATTCATATGGCCATCATATCGACTACTGTGGGCAACTGTCCCTTAGAAGACATGGAGTAGCCCTCATAGTCAACAAAAAGACTGAAATGCAGTACTTCGGTGCAATCTCAAAAACAGCAGAATGATCTCAATTAATTTCCAAGGCAAACCACTCAGCATCACAGTAATCCAAGTCTATGCCTTACCACTAATGTGGGAGAAGCTGAAGTTGAATGGTTCTAGGAAGAGCTACCTTCTAGAACTAACACCAAAAAAAGAGAGATGTCCTTTTCATAGCGGGGGATTATAATGCAAAAATAGGAAGTCAAAAGATACCTAGAATAATAAGCAAGTTAGGCCTTGGAGTACAAAATGAAGCAGGGCAAAGGCTAACAGAGTTTTGCCAAGAGAATGTACTGGTCATGGCAAACACCCTCTTCCAACAATATAAGGACAATCTACACATGGACATCACCAGATGGTCAATACCAAAATCAGATTGATCATATTCTTTGCAGCTGAAGATGGAGAAGCTCTATAGAGTCAGCAAAAACAAGACCTGGAGCTGAGGGTGGCTCAGCTCATAAGCTCCTTTTGATAAGATTTGGGCTTAAATTGAAGAAAGTAGGGAAAACCACTAGGCCATTCAGGTATGACCTAAATCAAATCCTTACAATTATACAGTGGAGGTGATGAGTAGATTCAAAGAATTAGATATGATAGACAGAGTGCCTGAAGAACTATGGCCTGAGGTTCATAACATTGTACAGGAGGTGGTGACCGAAACCATCCCCAAGAAAAAGAAATGCAAGAAAACAAGGTAGCTGTCTGATGAGGGCTTACAAAAGCTAAACAAAAGAGAGAAGCAAGAGGTGAAGGAGGAAGGGAAAGATAAACCCACTGAATGCAGAGTTACAGAGAATAGTAGGGAGAGATAAGAGTGCTTTCTTAAGAGAACGATGCAAAGAAATAGAGGAAAACAATAGAATAGGAAAGACTATAGATCTCTTCAAGAAAATCAGAGATACCAAGAAAACATTTCATGCAAAGATGGACACAATAAAGGACAGGACCAAGAAGGAGAAGATATTACAGAAGATTCTAACAGAAGCAGAAGATATTAAGCAGAGGTGGCAAGAATACACGGAAAAACTATGCAAAAAAAAAAGGTCTTCATGACCTGGATGACCGTGTTGGTGTGATCACTCACCTAGAGCCAGACATCCTGGAATGTGAAGTCAAGTGGGCCTTAGGAAGCATCACTACGAACAAAGCTAGGGGAGGAGATGGAATTCCAGCTGAGCTATTTCAAATCCTAAAGGATGATGCTGTGAAAGTGTTGTACTAAATATGCCAGCAAATTTGGAAAACTCAGCAGTGGCCACAAGACTGGAAAAGGTCAGTTTTCATTCCAATCCCAAAGAAAGGCAATGCCAAAGAATGTTTAAACTACCATTCAGTTGCGCTCACTTCATATGCTAGCAAGGTAATGCTCAAAATCCTTCAAGCTGGGTTTCAACAGTACAAGAACCGAGAACTTCCAGATGTATAACCTGAATTTCAAAAAGGCAGAGGAAACAGAGATCAAATTGCCAACATCTGTCGATGTTGTAGGGAAAGCACTGGAGTTCCAGGAAAAACTTCTGCTTCACTGACTACGCTAAAGTCTTTGACTGTGTAGATCGCAACAAACTGTGGAAAATTCTTAAAGAGATGGGACTATCAGTCTTCTGAGAAACCTGTATGCAGGCCAAGTAGCAACAGCTAGAACCAGACACAGAGCAATGAATGGACTGGTTCCAAATTGGGAAAGGAGTACATCAAGGCTGTTTATTGTAATCCTGTTTATTTAACTTACATGCGGAGTACATCATGTGAAATCCCGGGTTGGTTGAATCAAACCAATCAATCCTAAAGGAAATCTACCCTGAATATTCATTTGGTAAGACTGCTGCTAAACCTGCAGTTCCAATATTTTGGCCACTTGATGTGAAGAGTTGATTCATTGGAAAAGAGTCTGATGCTGGGAAAGATTGAAGGCAAGAGGAGAAGGGGGTGACAGAGGATGAGATGGTTGGATGGCATCACTGAGTCAATGGACATGAGTTTGAGCAAACTCTGGGAGACAGTGAAGGACAGGGAAGCCTGGTGTGCTGTAGTCCATGGGCCCGCAGAGTCAGAACACGACTTAGTGACTGGACGATGGCAGTACTGACCACCTGCGTGGGGAAATGTCCAGATGCTGCATGCTATTTGTGTCCTTCCTAACTGACCCTCGTTTTTCTATCCAGGTCTTAACTTGCATTCAGTACTATTTTCTTCCATCTTTGTTATTTATCCTCTTGAGCAACCTAAAGCTTCTTCTCTTATCTCTCAGAACTCCTAAAGATAGCACTCGTTTATAAATTTCATAATGTAAACAGATGAGAAGTGAACAACATAAAGCTGTGGTTTGAAAAGCAAAAATAAAAAGGCATGAAAACAAATACCAGGATCTATCCCTTAATACTTAGGAAAAAATAGACATAGAATCAAAAACTTGGAGACACTTTCTGTGTTAATGATATTTTTTGGTATTGTATATAGAATGAATAAACAACAAGGCCCTACTGTAAAGCATTATGGTTCAATAAACCATAATGGAAAAAGGATAAGAATATATTTATATATAACGGAATCATTTTGCTGTGTATCAGAAATTGACACAATATTGTAAATCAGCTATTCTTCAATAAGATAAATTTTAGAAAAACAGTATTAGTTTGGGATGCAGAGGAACTGAGTGCTGCAGTCCAGATTTCAAATCAGAGTGATTTGGGTTTTAGTCTTAACTAGGGCCCGTTTTATCCATGTCATCTTGAATCACATTCCCCTTTATGAAGCTGCTTCCTTACCTGCAAAATAGGGACAATAAGATGACCTGCTTATAGGTTTGCCATCAATATCAAACAGGAGAACACGTGTAAAGCTGATGAGACAGGGCATGGCACATGGTCAAGGCCGACCAGAGAATCTATACAGAGTATGACTTAATTTTCACTTTGGGCAATCCACGTTTGGGCTAAACTTTCTCTTAATGAAAAGATGGTCTGAATATAACCTCTTAAGGGCTCCTTCCAGCTTCCTGATTTCCTCTGAAACAGAACAGATAAACTGACTCAAAATTCAGTTTATCTGACTTTAAACAGTTTAAACTGACTCAGCCTGAAAAGTTTATATCATCCAAAGTTCCTATGAAGGAAAGAACAGAATCCCAAATTCCAGAATGTCAGAGGGACGATGGAGTAGGTGAGGAAATGGTGATGGAATTTTTTGTGGCAAAGGTCCATTTTCTGAAAGGGTAAAATATTACACAATAGGAGACTGCCTGACAAAGGAATGAGATAGCCATAGCCACATGTATCAAACACATGTTTGGGTAAGAATTAAGCAGAAAAGAGAAGTGCTAGTTTATTATCATGGACCAATTCATTTTTCATTCAGTGGGTGAATGAGTGGATGGATGAGCCCAACTTGCTTAATTATCAGATTTATTGTCAATATCTTCAATATCCTAATTTATCCAATGAAATGAAAATTCAAGGTGGCTGAAAATGTTTTAGGCCAAATTAGAATCAGAAAGCCCTTGATTCATATGGTTATAAGTAGTTGGAAGCAAACTGGTACAAATTGTGTCATTCTGAGGAGCAAGACATCATATGGGATAGGGAGAATCACTACTTATTTCTTTATGTCTTCTCTCAAATCTAAGAATAAAGGGAAATGGTTACTTGCTAATTATGTAAGAAAAGGAGTAAAGAAAATTTTGACCACATCTATAAATACTTCTCAAATATGAAACATACCTACATGTTCATGATGGAAAAATTACAAGTCAGGCCTTAGACTGTGTCCCAACTGTGAACTCTAAATTGTCTGTGTAATGAGTGGACAGAGGATAAGACTGGGGAAAATAATTACTAGGAACACATAATATTGGTGGAACTAGAATGCATCTGGCTACTTCCACTGGCTATCCAAAATCTCATGTTTCTACGGGGTCTGGGGACCAGAAGAAACTTTTTTATGATTCTGTAAATGTTGTAAATGTTGGCGGTTCATTTTTCCACAAAGCACAGATCAAATAGTCAGGGAACCTCAGAAATTCCTTGTCTTCTGTTGTAGCGAATTTATCATGTAATTTTGTGTGCTCATATGTGTGTGAGTCTTGATTTCTAAGTAATATCCACAACAATTTTAGATGTTTATGTTTTTGCCTTTTCAGATTTCCAGTTGGCGATTTTTCAGGTTAAAATATGAAAATGCTGCTCATTTTGTTCCTTATAATAATTTGTTCGCATGTTTCTGTCAACCAACATTCTGGTAAGGAAAATAATGAAAGGAATTAATTTCCTTAATTCTCATTATGGAAAATAGATAATATATGAGTCTGACTTGCTTAAAATATAAGAGTTTTGTTTTGTTTTGACTGTGATGATGGTGAGGGTGGGGGGAGTGGTAGCTCAATTTCTTTGATGTCACCCCATGTTCCTTTGAAAATCATTTGTTTCTGGGGTTTATTCCCTCTTCACGATAGAAAGATATGACAGCTGTTTTCTTGTCCTCAGTTTCAGCTTCTCCTAGGTCTTCTGGGAGGTTGCATTTTCATGTGCAACCTTCTCTTTTCACATTAAGTTCAGGCTAAGGAAAATTTGAAATGTCTCTTCCTACTTTGTTTGTTCCAAAATATTTGTCTTGGTCAAACATCCAGATTTGGCTCCAGTTTAAACTGTGTGTCTGCTGATTGTAAAGCAGGTGCTTTTACCCTGAAGAGGGAACTTCAGAGCTGTCCACTGTCTGTCAGCAGTCTATGTCCAATGGACTTGAAGTCAAAATACTGGTCAAGCCTTCACGGCCCTTACCACCTCCTAAAAAATCAGTCACTTCATGTCCAGGGCCACCTAGATTGGTTTTACAGTTTTGTTTTGTTTTGTTTTTTTTCCCAAGGACTCTGACCTTGGAAGCAAGTTTTCTGGAGAGGTAAATTCTCTGCCCTGAAAACATATTCCTTTGATGTCTCACTGGGCCTGATATTAAGCTCTTCAAAGAGGCGATGCTTTTTCTCCAGTTCCATGGTTCAGATAGAGTGATGGGCCTGGTTAAAACCTAAATATGTCTCCTGTGCCAGTGGCTACATTTCTTTCCTCCACACAGATGTGGGCGTTTGTCTATGAATAGAAAGTTGAGCCACCCTAGGCAGTCCTCACCTGACCGTCCTCGGAGGGGTCCCAGCCTTCTGGCGTTGGCTCCCCCTCACTTAGTGTTTTCCCGGAGATGCTGCTGGATGTACGATCATCAAAGGAATCTCAAACTAGCTGAAATCAGGTTGCTTAGAAGAAAAGAAAGGACGATTGTTATCCATTATGCCTTGATTGGACTTCTCTAAAGAGAATGAAGTAACATGCAGGGGTACCAAGGCTGTTTTCCTAGCAGTTGTCGACAGGAAAAAATTGAAGTTCCTTTCATTTGATCAGAATTTATATAGTAACTATTTCAGATAATCAGAATATCAGAGTAAAGAGAGACCTTAGATATTTTCTAGTTGAATCTACCCATTTTAATTATGAGGAAATTGAGGCCCAAGTATGTCAAATGGCTTGTTAGAGCTGGGAGAATTAGCTGATAACAAAGTCAGGACTCAGGTTGCTTGTTCAGTTTCACTATGTTTTCTTAAACATAAAACATCCAGACACACACAGGTATGTCCCTCCCTTCCCTGGACAAGAAATGGATCTTATATTACAGTCATGAGAACTCTGAATTCAAGCTAGCAGACAAACCACCAACAAATTATATTTTGTGCTTGAACCAAATGCTTCTCTATTACATACAAATATAGTTTCACATACCTAACATTCAATCTGGCATTGAATGAAGCCTTAAAAGCTCAGCAAAATATTCATTCCTATGTAAAAATTACATTATCAATAGAAACTTAACTATAATCTCTTTCCTAGCTGAAGGTATACTGGTTTCTGTCACACTTTTCATATGTGAGAATAAATTTACCAATTACAATGCCCACTCGACTCATCAAAAAATATCGTAAATAACCTTAAGACAGATTAACACATCTCATATTTATGATTTTTAGGATTTTTTAAAACTCATCAGTTTGACACTTTGAATACAAAACCAATATGTTTATAAGTTAATTAGGTCACTTGTATTGTTTAAAAATAAGTCAAAATGAAAGGCTATTTTTTTCAGTTTTCTCCATTCAGCAAATTTAATTCATTCTCAATGAAACTGTTTATCTTGTTGCTATAAACTGAGGTCAAATTTTGAAAGAAGAAAAAGACACAAGGGAAATTATCCACTAAACATATAAAAACCCATGATATTTTACTTCTTCATATGTAGCTATTTCTACTTAATTCCTTGCAAAAGTGTTGCTTAATTTCATGATCAGTTCAAATGAGAAGGCTTATAAAAGAATTAGCCTAAGAAACAAATACTTCTCTTGAGAGAATACGTATTATTTTCAGTGCATTGGAAAGATATTACAAATGCAAGTAAAAGAGGGAAGTAAGTTTTTCCCATATGGTTGGCATTAAACTTGGCAGTAAATGTTTGAAGTTTGCTTTCATTGTGTTTGTGGGTTTGTAGGTCCGGAGTATGCTGATGTGGTGTTTCTAGTGGACAGCTCCGACCGCCTGGGAATTAAGTCCTTCCCGTTTGTGAAGGCCTTCATCAACAAGATGATCAGTAGCCTCCCCATAGAGGCTGACAAGTACCACGTGGGCCTGGCCCAGTACAGCGACGGCCTCCATGAAGAGTTCCAGCTCAGCACCTTCAAGAGCAGGGGCCCCATGTTGAACCACCTCAAGAAGAACTTCGGGTTCCTGGGGGGCTCCCTGCGGATTGGGAACGCTCTCCAGGAGGTCCACAGGGCCTACTTCTCCAGCGGGAGGGACAAGAAACAGTTTCCCCCGATCCTCGTGGTCCTGGCTTCCGCCGAGTCCGAAGATGCTGTGGAAGAGGCCGCCGAAGCGCTGCGCAAAAATGGGGTGAGGATCGTCTCTGTGGGGATGCAGGGGGCGTCTGAGAAGACCCTGAAGGCCATGGCCACGGGCCAGTTCCACTACAGCCTCCGGACGGTCAGGGACCTCAGCACGTTCTCCCAAAACATGACGCAGATTCTCAAGGATGCAGCTCAATACAAGGACGGGGCAGTCAATGACGTCCTTGTGGAAGGTGGGTCAGGGCGCCTGTGTAGGGACAATGATGATAAAATACTTTCAGAAAATCAACACGAGGAAAGGGTGCAGACTCTGCGAGCATCTCTTTCCCCAAAAGCTGAGTTGCATTTTCAGGTGTTAATTTCTGCATGCCCCACGATTGCGGCCCTTTTAATCCAGTAAACTTGGGAAGCCTTGGTTTTCCATGTTTCACTTATCTCACTGCCTACTGTTTATAGGCTGCCTCCTCCCTGCCACCCAGCTGTCTGAGCTTTCTCCCTGGGCTTCGGCTGCTATGTAGCTTCACTTCTGGTTCATTTGAGAGGACAACTTGCTCCTAAAGAAATCCTTAATTCCTGAAGCCATGTAAAATCATCACAGACGGTTACAACTTGAAACAACTTCAGGGAGTCCAAAACCTCTGTTCCACAGAGAGGAAGCTGCAGGCGCTCTTGGAGGCGATATGGCCTGGCCCTGGGCCCGGCTGTGGTCTGGAGTCAGAGCCACACCTGGGTGGGTTCAGCCCCACACTCGCTCCTTCCTGCAGCTGTGTTCTAAATCAGCGTTCCCGTGCCCTGCTCCAACCCAACCTGCTCTCTTGGTCCGTCCCCTTGTACTGTTCTATTAGCAAGGATGGCCAAGCATTTATGAACATCACTCAAGATAGGGACAGGGGAGAGCTGGTAAAAACAAAAAAGCAAAACTTTGCTCTAACTGTACAAGTCCAGACAAGTGACATAATAAACTCACATTATGTCTGGTTGTCAGAGTGAAGTGACGTATATTGACAATAGAGAATGCTTTCTTGTAGTAATCTAAGAAAATATGGAATCTTATTACTAGTATTTTCCCCAGATAAAATATTAGAACATCAACTGCTATTACTTTTCCATCCTTTAAGAATGTTTGGACTATGACTGCTGGTTTTAGTAGTGGATTTGAACACAATAGCAGCTTCTGTTAACTGAGTGACTTTTTATGTGCCATTCCCCATGCTAAACTTGACATGATCTCATTTAATCCGTGCAACTCTATGAGATCAATATTCTTGTTACCTGTATGTTACAGATGTAGAAACTGAAGCCAGGAGGTGAGCTAAGATCCAGTTCTTGTGCCCAGGACCCCTTGATCTCAGCTTCATCATCAGTTTGGATACCTCCTTCCTTCTTTAAGTGCATAACCAAGCTCTAATTGCTTGGTTATTCTATGTGCATCCTATTTATAATTGCTCATAATTCCACGTGTCTTTAATGCCAAACAGAGATGCTGAATTAAAACTCTGCCTGTTCATTCCTTGCCTGCAGTTTGCCAAGGCCCTTCCGTGGCTGACGTTGTGTTCCTGTTGGATATGTCCACCAACAGCAGCTGGGAGGACTTTGACTATCTTAAAGAATTCCTGGAAGAAAGCATATCTGCTCTGGACATCAAGGAAAACTGCATGAGGGTTGGCCTCGTGGCCTATGCCAATGAGACGAAGGTGATTAGCACCCTGAGCAGGGGTGTAAACAAATCGGAGGTTCTGCAGGACATCCAGAGCCTTGCTCCCCAGGCCGGGAAGGCCTACACTGGAGCCGCCCTGAGAAAGATCAGGAAGGAAGTCTTCAGCGTGCAGCACGGCAGTCGGAAAAACCAGGGGGTGCCGCAGATCGCCGTGCTTGTGACCCACAGCCCATCCCAGGACAACGTGACCAAGGCCGCTGTGAACCTCCGGCGCCAGGGGGTGACCGTCTTCACCGTTGGCGTAGAGGGGGCCAGCGACACCCAGCTGGAGAAGATTGCGTCTCACCCCGCCGAGCAGTACGTGTCCCAGCTGAAGTCCTTCTCTGACCTGGCTGCCCACAACCAGACGTTTCTGAAGAAGCTGCGGAATCAGATCACACACACGGTCTCTGTCATTTCCGAACGGACCGAGACCCTCAAAGCCGGTAAAGCCTCTTGCAGGAGTAGTCTCATCCTATTGCTCTTTTTCTTGTCTTACAGGTGTTCTGTCTGCACAAGGGCTTGGTGGGTGTGACGCAGGGAGAGAGGGTTGAATCCCTGGCTTTTTAATTTAACCCAATAATTTAATTATTTAATTTAACCAATAATAGGAAATGTAAATTGGGGGAGAATAAAAGCTATTGAGGTGTTGGAATGGGAAGAAGGGATTTTTTTTTTTAATTTCCTCTTTTGTGCAGCTTTACTTATATTCTTCATTATTTCTTGACACCCCGGAACACCTTCCTTAGCTATTTCTCCCCCTGCCCTGCTTCCTTTCTTGCTTTTGCCTCTTGTGTTTCTCTGCTCTTTCCTTAGTTTCTTTTTGTGTGTGGAATTTTCTCTCCCTTCTCTCCTTCCCTAGCCTCAAATTCCAACTTAGAGAATACACAGGAAGCATCATCTGGACTGGACAGGGTAATGAATTTACTGGGAAGTACTATTCTAGTATCAGTGAGTTTAGAGGGAGACAGTGAGCAAGGTACTTGTATATTTCATACATAGGCATGTATGCTACATAAATGATGTGTGCATACACAAGATTTACATATGTCTGCATCCTTCAACGTATATTTATAGTATGTTGATCCCAAAAGTGTCATTGCCCAGTGTAAAAGAGGCCCCTGACAATACCCCTGTTGTGTTAATTGAGCAGCCGTGGATGAGGAGTAAATAACTCCTATGTCCACCAAGTCCAGTAAAATGCCTTCTTTAGTTAACAGAACACCACCTGACCTTTTACTAAGTAGTCGCTCTCTGGTAAGAGAAGCGACTTGTAGACAGTGTCTTCAAGTTTTCTTTCTGATCTTTTCCTACATCCAAATGGACTCCGATTCTGGATGCAAATCGTCTTAAACTATCACACACAGCTGACCCACCCCATGCTAAGGCTCCCCGGAGTCTCGGCAGCAGAACAGGTCTTCCCCACCAAGAAGCTGTTTCCCTGTTTTCTGTCTGGTGAGGCCGGCGTTGGCCCTTCCTCTCTCCTGCCCCCGGGTCTCTGCCCCACTTGCCCAGATGCTGTGTTCAGTTTCGGGTTGCGTTTTAGGTTGTGTGGACACGGAGGAAGCAGACATCTACCTGCTCATCGACGGCTCCGGGAGCACGCAGGCCACGGACTTCCAGGAGATGAAGGCCTTCCTGTCAGAGGTGGCGGGGATGTTCAACATCGCTCCCCAGAAGGTGCGGGTTGGGGCTGTCCAGTATGCCGGCCGCTGGGACTTGGAATTCGAGATCAGTAAGTACACGAACAAGCACGACGTCGGGAAGGCCATCGAGAACATCAGGCAGATGGGCGGGAACAGGAACACGGGCGCCGCCCTGAACTTCACCCTGGGGCTGCTGCAGAAGGCAAAGCGGCAGCGGGGAGGCAGAGTGCCCTGCCACCTCGTTGTGCTGACCAGCGGCGCGTCCCGGGACAGCGTCTTGGGGCCCGCCAGCAGGCTGAGAGACGAGCTCGTCCACGTCTACGCCATCGGGGTCAGAGAGGCCAACCAGACTCAGCTGCGCGAAATCGCCGGCGAGGAGAAGCGTGTCTACTACGTGCATGACTTTGATGCCTTGAAAGACATAAGAAACCAGGTTGTTCAAGAAATCTGTGCTGAAGAAGGTAGGACTCCTTACCTTTGGACTTCAGCTCCCAAACTGCCTCCCTGCAGTATTTTCTTAAATTGCTTGTTGAAATATAGTCGATTTGCAGTCTTCTGTCAACTTCTGCTGTACAATTACACATACATAGACATTCTTTTTCATATTCTTCTCCATTTATGGTATCGCTCCCTGCGCTATGCAGTAGGACCTTGCTGTTTCTCCATTCTATATAGTTGGCTTCTGCACCCTTCAGTATTTGACATTGCAGGTGTGGAGAAAGGGCGTAAATATCCCAGCTGAAGTTTCTTGACTTTGTGGAGCTGTTTATTCTCCAGAAGAAAACGGAGGACCTATTATAGTATTGTTCTAACTATTATCTGATGTGTAAAAAGAGTATTTTATGTTTATTTAAGTTGCTTTTTAATGAAGCTTATATGAAATCTTCTAAACCTAGGTAAGTAATTTTCAACCAGGGGTGACTTTCCCCCACCAGGGTATAGTTAGCAATGTCTAAAGATATTGCAGTGTCTAAAGACACTGTTGCTGGTCATAACGGGGGGGGGGGGAGTGCTAGTTAATTGGCTTCTGATAAGTATTAATTAGTGTCTCACCACAAATTCCTGTGAGGATAGATCTATGATTAGACCACTGCATGTGTAATATGATCAAATGATTTCTGATTTTAAGGATTATTTTGGATTTATTTAAAGCACTTTTTAATGAAACTTATATGAAATCTTCCAGAGTTAGATCAGTAGTTTTCAACCAGGGGTGATTTTGTCCCTTAGGGGATGGTTAGAAATGTCTAGAGACATTTACTTGTGGTGGTCATCATTGGGGGATGCTCAGTCTAGAGACATTTACTTGTGGTGGTCATCATTGGGGGATGCTCAGTTCAGTTCAGTCGTTCAGTTGTGTCTGACTCTTTGTGACCCTATGGATCACAGCACGCCAGGCCTCCCTGTCCGTCAACTCCCAGAGTTTACTCAAACTCAAGTCCATTGAGTTGGTGATACCATCCAACCATCTCATCCTCTGTCGTCCCCTTCTCCTCCTGCCCCAATCCCTCCCAGCATCAGGGTCTTTTCCAATGAGTCAACTCTTCGCATCAGGTGGCCAAAGTATTGGAGTTTCAGCTTCAGCATCAGTCCTTCCAATAAATACCCAGGACTGATCTCCTTTAGGATGGACTGGTTGGATCTCCTTGCAGTCCAAGGGACTCTCAAGAGTCTTCTCCAGCACCACAGTTCAAAAGCATCAATTCTTCAGTGCTCAGCTTTCTTCGCAGTCCAACTCTCACATCCATACATGACCACTGGAAAAACCATAGCCTTGGGGGGTGCTAATGGCATCTAATAGAGTACAGGGATCCTGCTAACCATTCTTCAGCATCCTACAGTGTGTGGATTTCCTTCCACAGTACAAACTTTCCAACCACAATGTCAGCCGTGCTGAGGTTGAGAAGGCCTGAGTTATATGTTAAAGCAAATCAGTAAATAATAAAGAGAATAGGCTCCCCTTCATCATCTTCAATGCTTTATTTATCTGCTAACTACACCTAGCAACACACACTTAACTTCGTATAGAATTGTTTGTGTTTTAGATTTTCCTGTTCACTCTTCCTCTTTTCACATGAAACCGCCTTGAATAGTCCATCTCCTTTCTCCCATGCAGCCTGCAAAGAGATGAAGGCCGACATCATGTTTTTGGTGGACAGTTCTGGCAGTATAGGACTAGAGAACTTCATCAAAATGAAAACATTTATGAAAAACCTGGTGAGCAAATCTCAGATCAGGGCAGATGGAGTGCAAATCGGTGTGGTCCAGTTCAGTAACATCAATAAGGAGGAGTTTCAGCTCAACAGATACACATCCCAGGGGGAAATTTCAGATGCAATAGACCGAATGGCTCACATTGGAGAAACCACCTTGACGGGGAGCGCCCTGACCTTCGTGTCTCAGTACTTCAGCCCTGCCAAGGGAGCCCGGCCCAACGTCAGGAAATTCCTCATCCTCATCACAGATGGGGAGGCTCAGGACATAGTCAAGGACCCAGCGGTGGCCCTTCGGGGAGAAGGCGTCATTATCTACTCTGTAGGCGTGTTTGGCTCCAACGTCACCCAGCTGGAGGAGATCAGCGGGAGGCCGGAGATGGTTTTTTATGTTGAGAATTTTGACATTCTGCAGCACATTGAGGATGACCTTGTTTTTGGAATATGCAGCCCCCGTGAAGGTAAGCATGGGCATGTTCATCAGAGGGATCATCCAAACACCACACATCCATGTAGCTCCTTGCTTTCTGAACTAAGCAGATTGCTATGAACACTATAAACCGGTTTCGTTCAATTGAACTGTTTATCCTAGTGGCTTTTGGCTCACATGTAGAAATGCAAGTTTCCTCAACAGAACTGTTAAAATCAGACAGTAAGGAACAATTCAGAACTGCCTAGGTTCTTTCCCGTTTGTAGATGAAGTACTAGTGAGATGAATCCTCCATTTAAGGAAAATAGTACCATGCAGGATTTTAGGTCTGGTTCCCTGGAAGCAGAGTCTGAGTGAGACGTTCTTATGGAAGCAGTTTATTTACTTATTGATTTAAAAAAATTATTGAAGTATAGTTGATTTACAAAGTCCTGTTAGTTTCAGGTGTTCAGCAAAGTGATTCAGGATTCAGTTATACATACATACAAATGTGTGTGTGTGTGTATATGTTCTTTTTCATACTCTTTTCCCTTATAGGTTATTATAAAATATTGAGTATAGTTCCCTGTGCTATATAGCAGATCTTTATTGGTTGTCTATTTTATGTATAGTATATATATATATATATATATATATATATATATATATATGTTAATCCCAGCCTCATAATTTATCCCTCCCCCCACTTTCCCCGTTGGTAACTATAAGTTCGTTTTCTATGTATGTGAGTTTGTTTTGTAAATAAATCTATTTGTATATTTTTTTAAGATTCTGCAAATAAGTGATATCATATAATATTTGTCTCTTTCTGTCTGACTTAATTTAGTATGATAATCTCTAGGTCCATCCATGTTGCTGGAAATGACATTATTTCATTCTTTTTATGACTGAATAATATTCAGTTGTGTGTGTGTGTGTATATATATATATATATATGTATGTATATATACCATATCTTTATCCATTCACCTGTTGATAACAGTTTATTTCACGTCTTGGCTATTATAAGTGCTGCTATGAACATGGAGGTGCATGTATCTTTTTGAATTATATTGCTTTCTCTGGATTGATGCCCAGGAATGAAATTGCTGGATCATATGGCAGTTCTATTTTTTTTATTTTTTTATTTTAAGGAACCTCCGTGCTGTTATCCATAGTGTCTGCTCCAATTTACATTCCCACCAACCACGTAGGAGGGTTCCCTTTTCTCCGCACCCTCTCCAGCACTTATGACTTGTAGACTTTTTGATTTATTGAAATGTCTTCAGAAGAGAAGTAGGAAAGCAGGGCAGGGCATCGGTAGGAGTTAAGCGAGGAGGTTTTCTCAGCCGGAGTCTGGCTTCAGCCTGATCCAGCAGGGAGCAGGGAGCATGAATTACAGCACAGAGTCGGTTCCACCTGGAGGCAGGGTCCCGGCCTTATATAATCTGAGTTTAGGGGCGACATGTGGTCTGCTGAAGACAGGTAGTAGAGGGATGTAACCCCTGGACAAGGTGGCTCCCCCTTTGACCTAACATCTACTATTTAAGTTTGCTCATTTTACAGTTTTTTAAAACTTTTAAAATACTTATATGAAATGAGATAATCTTTGTGAAAACATATTGATATTTATTAAATCTTATAAGGGAGGAATATGATATAGGAACTTGAGCAATGGATGCTTCAAAGGAAATAAATGGGTAATCATCATTGTGTTCCCAGGGTACTGCAGAATGAAAGTAATAAAGGTTCAGCAGAAATAAGGGGCCCGTGGGGCTTGACAACACAGGCATTCTGAAAAACTTCTACGAAGGAGATGAATCTTAACGGAATTTTGAAGGAAAAAAGGGACATCATCTTGTTGTTCAAATAACAGTTCTGGCCAAGCCGCACTAGAAGTATTGGTGACTGCTATCTATACGTTGTGGTTAGAGGTGTAGGCCTGGATTGTGCATCCTGGTAACTCCAACCAGAACAAATATGACTTCTCTGAAGGGTGCTTTAACTGAGCAGTCCCCCCTGCAGCCTCCCGGGTAATCCAAGCAGGCTGCCCTGGGCAGCTGAAGGCCCAGGGGACATCGTTTCTATTTGTGTGGAACCAGATTTTCTGGGTGGCATGGTCATGGCTCTGTACACGTGGCCTCTAGTTAGGTGGGTAAGTGTGTTGGATTTAGGGTTTGCAACAGCCCTACCATTGTTGTAAGGAAGTGGCTTCCAAAGAAGGGAATGTGATGAGCCTTGAGGAAGGCTTTTCACAATTCCGTTTCTCCAGAATGGATGAGTTAATTGTTGAAACATACCTTCTTAAGGCCTGTAGACAGATGGTGCTACATAAGGACTAAATCATTCGCCATCCTACAGTTCCACTTCTCTAGAATGAATGAGTTGGAGTTTGGAACGCTGCACCTCGAGAACAGAAGGTGATACACACATGGATTACTTTCCTTCTCCATTGCATTGACCCCACATTTACAAAGTGAATGGGAGGTCATGCTGGGATCACTTGCTTGGGCCAAGTGTGAAATGGGATAATTTCTACAACAAAGCCCAAACATGAATACAGATTATGTTTTAAGAAAGTCAATAAAAGGAGAAAACGTAACCTTGAAAAGTTAGCTATGAAGAAATTATAGTGTCGCCAAATTTATTTTCATCTGGTCATTTCCCCAAGGTTTATCTTAAGAATAAAACCTCATGATCACTGTGGCTTAAAAAAAAAAAAAAGACAAATTTGTATAAATGAAAGCACCTGTTGAAGGTACCACTTATACAGGAAAATTTCCTCAGAATTGTGAATTGAGTTTTTTTGGTCCAAAAATATTTGTCGTGTTTATCTCTGATGTCCTGTGACTGTCACTCCACCCCCTTCCCACCCACTGTAGCAGGCTTCATGGCACATCTGCCTTGTCCTAAAAGACATGCAAATCACTTCTCGGCCTTTTGGCTAAGATCAAGTCTAAAAGACACACAACTGAGCATGTGCATTGTGTCTGTTACTCAGAGAATGGACATTCAGATGTACAGCTTGATCCTATGGAGGGGAGACCCTGGCATTTAAAATGTGGGGTGGGCAGGGTGGGTGATGTGAGTCCTCCATGACGTGCAAAGCTAATCTCATCAGTTTTCCTTTTCCTTCCGCTTTCAGAATGCAAGCGCATTGAAGTTTTAGACGTGGTGTTTGTAATTGACAGCTCTGGCAGCATTGACCATGATGAATACAACATCATGAAGGACTTTATGATCGACTTGGTGAAAAAAGCTGATGTGGGCAAGAATCATGTCCGGTTTGGGGCTCTGAAGTACGCGGATGACCCGGAGGTGCTGTTTTATCTGGATAGCCTTGACACCAAATGGGAGGTGATCTCAGTGATCCAGAATGATCAGCCCATGGGGGGCAACACTTATACCGCTGAGGCCCTGGGCTTCTCAGACCACATGTTCACCGAAGCCCGGGGCAGCCGTCTGCACAAAGGGGTCCCCCAGGTCCTCATCGTGATCACCGATGGGGAATCCCACGATGCCGATAAGCTCAATGCTACAGCCAAGGCCTTGCGGGACAAGGGCATCCTTGTCCTGGCCGTGGGCATCGCCGGCGCCAACCCCGTGGAGCTGCTGGCCATGGCAGGATCGAGTGACAAGTACTTCTTCGTGGAAACTTTCGGAGGTCTGAAGGGGATATTTTCAGATGTGTCTGCCAGCGTATGTAACTCTTCAAAAGTAGGTAAGATTCATCCACTGAGTTTCCTTGATTATCAGAAGAGGTCCAAATAAGCAGGAAACCAAATGGGGCACTGAGGATTCTGTAGGAGTTCCCACCTTGTGAAATCTTCAGCCTTGTACAGCATTCCTACTTGCCTCTGCCTAAATTCTTCCAGTGATGGAAAATTCACCATTTTTTTTTCTTTTGATGAAGAGGGGCTGTGCTCCCTTTTTTTAATTTATTACTTTTTAATTTTTATTAACACCAAAAACATTTTGTATTGGGGTTTAGCCGATGAACGATGTGGTGGTAGTTTCAGGTGAATGGTGAAGGGACTCAGTCATACACACACATGTATCCATTCTCCCACAAACTCCCCTCCCATTCAAGCTGGCACATAATGTTGAGCAGAGTTTCATGTGCTACACAATAGGTCCTGCTATGTTTAAAATGAATAACCAACAAAATTCACCATTTTTTGAACAGGCTGTATTTATTGGAGCCCAAATGGGTTTTTGCATGCCACTTGCACCCACAGAAAGTGCTTCTTTCTGTTCTTTACACAAGAAATCAAGTCCCTCTCTTGCTCAGGACCACTGGTTGAAGTCCTATCCCCTCCAGTCCGGAAGTTCCCAGTGCCTTCACATGTTTCTGTTATGGCACAAGCTCATTTGAAACATGGAGCCCAGTGCTAAGCACCCAATTTTAGCCTCAGATGTTTCCAGAGCAGAGAGCATACAGGACTTCTTCTGCCCTAGATGCTGTTTTTGTTCTGGCAGCTCAAAATTGCATTACCACATCCAAGTATGTATGTATTCATTCATTCATTTGTTCAGCTGCCAATTTACAATTTCATATCAAAGGGAGATTATGGCCTTTTAAAACTCCTTAGTATTTTTATTAGGATGTGTTTTACTAAAAATACCAAGTATTTTTGTTAGGAGAGTTAATATTAATCTAGGGTTTCAATATCTTGGTGCAGTTCCTTTTAAAAATTATTTAACTTTCCTGTTTTTCATATGCTGTGCCTCTTGAGACTACAGCTACTATCTTTTTCGTTCACAAAACTAAAAATCTGGGATGAGTCTCTTACCTTCAATTGGCCAATGTCTAAAATTCAGTCTGACCTTTTCAAGTCCACTGTAGAAGTTGAAACTGAATTTTTATACTGACTATTCTCCCTTGGGCACAAAGAAAGTTCATTTCCTTTATGTGAATCTGAAACAAAGGAATTTAATGAACTAACCAGTTCCTGGAGGATGTATCCACCCAACATTTTATCTCTACCTTGCTTATCGCAGCTACAGAAATCTCAGATATCTTTCAACTTTTCTGAAGCTAAAATGAGAATTAATAAAGTTAGGTCAGTGATGAGCTCTATGGGGAGTTCAAGGAAATTTTAATGCTTTCCAGAAGGCTGAAGAACACACATGAGCATGTGCCAAGCATAACTCATTCACTGGCAATGGCCTTTCACATTGTTTTTTTTTAATTTGCTGTGATAAGACAAGGGCAACATCTCTAGACCATAGTGCATTGTTCAAAATCATTTCTCTCAAGGGGACATTTTTGCCTGTATGCACCAGAAAGCAGGCTGGTTAAGAGACAAAAGAGACTAGATATAGGCTGAAAGTCTTGATTCTTAAAACTCAATTTGCCAGAAACAAGAAAAGCGCTTATTGACTCAACTGGCCAGCAAGGCCAAGTCAATAATGAAGACCATCTGCCTGTTTGTTCGCATCCCTAAGTGGATGTGTCATTTATTTTTCTTGTTATGCTACCACTGTTGCTGGACTTTCTGGAAGTTAGCCTAGATTGCAGGTGAGAACTCATTTTCTATCGCATCACCCTCAGTTCTCTGGCATCTCAGAAAAGAAAACAGTGTGAAGCCAAACAGAAAAAAGAAGCCTAAAAGGATGTGGGACTATGCCTCATGCTGATTCTATAACACAGTGGTGTGTCTTTGTTTTCTCTCCAATTAATGGGACCACAGGGTGGCATAAGCTAAAAAACCACCTTCAGAAATAGCGTTTCCTTATCAGTTCAGTTCAGCTGCTCAGTCGTGTCTGAGTCTTTGCAACTTCATGGACTGCAGCATGCCAGGCTTCCCTGTCCAGCACCAACTCCCGGAGTTTACTCAAACTCATGGCCATTAGGTTGGTGCTGCAATGCAGCTATCTCATCCTCTGTCGTCCCATTCTCCTCTTGCCTTCAATCTTTCCCAGCATCAGGGGCTTTTCAAATGAGTCAGTTCTTTGCATCAGGTGGCCAAAGTATTGGAGTTTCACCTTCAACATCAGTCCTTCCAATGAACACCCAGGACTGATCTCCTTTAGGATGGACTGGTTGGATCTCCTTGCTGTCCAAGGGGCTCTCAAGAGTCTTCTCCAACACCACAGTTCAAAAGCATCAGTGCTCAGCTTTCTTTATGGTCCAACTCTGTCTTCCATACATGACCACTGAAAAAAACCATAGCTTTGACTATATGGACATTTGTCGGCAAAGTAGTGTTTCTGCTTTTTAATATGCTGTCTAGGTTAGTCATAACTTTTCTTCCAAGGAACAAGCATCTTTGAATTTAATGGCTGCAGTCACCATCAGCAGTAATTTTGGAGCCCAAGAAAATAAAGTCTGTCACATTTTCCATTGTTTCCCCATCTATTTACCATGAAGTGATGGGAGCATATGCCGTGATCTTCGTTTTTTGAATGTTGAGTTTTAAGCCAGCTTTTTCTCTCCCCTCTTTCACTTTCATCAAGAGGCTGTTTAGTTCCTCTTGGCTTTCTGCTATGAGGGTGGTGTTATCTGCATATCTGAGGTTATTGATACTTCTCCTGGCAATCTTGATTCCAGCTTGTGCTTCAACCAGCCTGGATTTTCGCATGATGTTCTCTGCATAGAAGTTAAATAAGCAGGGTGACAATAGTCCTTTCCCAGTTTGACATACTCCATCCCTGACCTGGAACCAGTCTGTTGTTCCATGTCCAGTTCTAACTGTTGCTTCTTGACCTGCATACAGGTTTCTCAAGAGGCAGATAAGGTTACCTGGTATTCCCATCTCTTGAAGAATTTTCCACAGTTTGTTGTGACTTACATAGTCAAAGGCTTTGGCATAGTCAATGAAGCAGAAGTAGATGTTTTTCTGGAATTCTCTTGACTTTTCTATGATCCAGCGGATGTTGGCAATGTGATCTCTGGTTCCTCTGCCTTTTCTAAAACCAGCTTGAACATCTGGAAGTTCTTGGTTCACGTACTGTTGAAGCCTGGCTTGGAGAATTTTGAGCAATACTTTGCTGGTGTGTGAGATGAATACCATTGTGAGGTAGTTTGAACATTCTTTGGCATTGCCTTTCTTTGGGATTAGAATGAAAACTAACCTTTTCCAGTCCTGTGGTCACTGCTGAGTTTTCCAAATTTGCTGGCATATTGAGTGCAGCACTTTCACAGCATCATCTTTGATGATTTAAAATCACTCAGCTGGAATTCCATCACCTCCACTAGCTTTGTTTGTAGTGATGCTTCCTAAGGGCCATTTGACTTTGCACTCACTCCAGGATGTCTGGGTCTAGGTGAGTGATCACACCATCGTGGTTATCTGGCTCATTAAGATCTTTTTTGTATAGTTCTTCCATGTATTCTTGCCATGTCTTCTTAATATCTTCTGCTTCAGTTAGGTCCATACAGTTTCTGTCCTTTATTGTGCCCATCTTTGCAATAAATGTTCTCTTGGTATCTCTAATTTTCTTGAAGAGATCTCTAGTCTTTCCCATTCTATTGTTTTTTCTATGCCTTTGCATTGTTCACTTAGGAAGGCTATCTTATCTCTCCTTGCTATTCGTTGGAACTCGGCATTCAGATAGGTGTATCTTTACTTTTCTCCTTTGTCTTTCATTTCTCTTCTTTTCTCAGCTATTTGTAAGGCTTCCTCAGACAACCATTTTGCCTTTTTGCATTTTTTCTTCTCGGGGATGGTTTTGACCATGGCCGCCTGTACTCCATCCATAGTTCTTCAAGCACTCTGTCTATCACATCTAATCTAATCTAACTGTAAGGGATTTGATTTAGGTCATACCTGAACGGTCTAGTGGTTTTCCCTACTTTCTTCAATTTAAGTCTGAATTTTGCAATAAGAAGTTCATGATCTGAGCCACAGTCAGCTTCTGGTCTTGTTCCTTTGACTTCCCCTGCTCAGTCAGAGAAAGAATAGCATTCTGACTTTGTTCTTGTCTTCTTTGTAGACTGTGAAATTGAAAAAGTCGATCTTGTGTTCCTCATGGATGGCTCGAATAGCATTCATCCAGATGACTTTAGGAAGATGAAGGAATTCTTGGCGTCTGTCATTCAAGACTTCGATGTCAGTGACAACAGAGTGCGTATAGGAGCAGCCCAGTTCAGCCACACCTACCGGCCGGAGTTCCCCCTGGGAACGTTCCTCAGCAAAAGGGAGATCTCCTTTCAGATCGAAAACATCCAGCAGATCTTCGGATACACCCACATCGGCGCCGCCCTCCGGCAGGTAGGGCACTACTTCCAGCCGGACATGGGCAGCCGGATCCACGCAGGCACCCCCCAGGTGCTGCTGGTCCTCACGGACGGCCAGTCCCAAGACGAGGTGGCTCAGGCCGCCGAAGAGCTGAGACACAGAGGCATCGACATTTACTCCGTGGGCGTCGGGGATGTGGATGACCAGCAGCTCGTTCAGATCACCGGGACCGCCGATAAGAAGCTGACAGTTCACAACTTTGACGAGCTGAAGAAGGTCAAGAAGAGGATTGTCCGTAACATCTGTACCTCCGGGGGAGACAGCAGTGAGTATCCAACAGGTTCCTAGGATCTATGCCTTCTCTGGGGCTGGGGGGAGAATGCAGATTTGTGCCTGTTAATTTCAAATGGAACCTTTCAGTTATCACGTGTTTTCTGCCCCTTGTAGATTGAGACACAGGGTCTCAACCAGTTTTACTCTCCTGGGAGCATATGCCCTCTTTGTGATGGGAATGCCTCACCTTCTGAAGGTGTGAGGACCAGGCCTGTTTACACTCTGGTTGGTTTCAGAGGCTGAAGAATGTGTCCCCCCAAAACAAACTATTTGACAGATTTGGGTTTCCTGGCAGTGGGGCTGCCAACTGCTGCCACAGGTAGAGGGAGCATCTTAGAGTTTAGAGCATTAATGTGAAACTTCAACACGGGAGTTGGTAAATATCTTCTTAAAAATTAGCACATTTTGACATTTTTTTTCCAGCAGATGGAAGGAAAGGTCTGGAAGGAGAAATAACTTTTTCTATTTTTATAAAAGTCCCCTCTGGGTTGGCCGTGATTCTGTATAGCTACCTATGGTAAAGAGTAACCCTAGATTTCCACCAGGGATAGGAAGGCTAGACGGTTGTTAAGATGCAGCTTTGGAGATGGGTGGTTAATGGACTACGAATGCCTATGTAACAGCCACTTTTTCTTGCACAAGTGGCTTAACTTTCCTAAGTTTAATTTTCTCATCTGTAAAAATTAACCACAAAACATCTAGTTCAAAAGATCCTTGTGAAGATGAAATAAGGACATGCATATCTAACATTACTTTGAATAAACATGACACCTGGGATGTCATCATCAAGTCACTTCACTTTTGTCTACCATCGACCCATTTGATTTATTCACGGGGCCAGCTCTTGCCTTGCCCCCAGTCACTTTAAAGAAGTAAATGACCCTCTTCTTGGTGATGAGTATGTCCATCCTTGTATAACTCTTCAGACTTCACACTCAGTCAAGTTCACTGTGCCTGCTGCAGGCCGAGCACCATGACCATTTTAGCGCTCATTCCCCGCCTCCCTCGTTGCCCCCCGCCAAGGCCTTGCCATCTCCTCGCTGATCATGGTGTCCAGCCTCTCCAGAATGGGCTGGCCAAGGGAGATGGGCCAAGGAGGACCAGGAAAGTTCTTAACTTGATGGCACTTTTCAGAACTGCATTTTCTCAGCAACCCTTGTCCAAAGCTGGGCCCACCCATGACTGCTTCAAAGACTTCCGCTTCTGCCCATTTGTCAGGCGCATCTGTCCCTTGGGGAAGGGGAGCATCTCTCAATTCCAGCTGTTCCCTTATGCCTTCCTCAGCTTCCGGGCATCTAGGGATGCCTCCTGCTTTATCTGCGGCTGTCTCTTTGCCCCTCCAGGGAAACCTTCTTGGATGGGAGATCAGAGAAGCCCAACACAGCTCTTATGTGCAGGCGTATCAACTCCATGGGAAACAATTATGTGTCAGTTTCCCCAGGAAACCCTGGAGTTCCAGCCCCCCAATGTTGGTGTTCCGGCATGGGTGCCTCTCCTTTGTAGAAAGCAACATGACATCATGTCTCATTCTGTAGAATTTCTTGGCTGTATCATCTCCAGGTTCCCTCTCAAAGTGCCTCTCTCTTCACTTAAAGAGGACATTATCTTCTCTCTTCGTGTGTGTGTGTGTGTGTGTGTGTGTGTGTGTGCTCTTGTGGGCAGAGACTCATAGCACACCGACTGTCCCCTTCGTAAGTCTTCTGGGCTCCAAGCACAAACCTTCTATAAGGCCCAGTGTGTAAGCCGAAGCTTAGGAGTCCTGCCATTGGTCAGGACTGTCGATGTAGATTGCACTCCACTTTCTTCCCGTACTTTGTAATGTGCCTGGTGACCTCAGCCAAACCTTCCACATGAATTTCCTGTTTCACATGGAATACCCATTTCCATTTATTCACATTAGGCTGAAAATGATCTTGGAACCATTTAATCTGTCCTCAGTAGGGTGAAAGAAAGCCAAGTAGAAAGTCGAAACAGAAGTCATGAATGTATAAATAAATAAGAAAAGTACACTTTAAAGATAAACTTCAAGTGATTACTGTAACAAACAAAAATGTGTGAGGCCTTTGTGGCCAAGCTGTGGTCTAAGGGCTAATGAGGCTGGAATGATAAAGCTGATAAAGCCTGTGCAAATGTACTGGATGATACCAGCTCTTCTTGGACAATAAACTCCCAAATCAAAGGAAATCAGACAGTAGCTTGATGTGTCTCAAAAGAAACCAGATTCAAAGCCTGAACATCCAGCTTTGCTTCTTAATAAAACATGCACCACTTTGGAACGGTCACTAACCTTTCTGAGTTTTCTCATTTGTGCAGTTAAATTATTTCTGTTTTTTCTTATTGTACTTAAGATTTAGTTTATGGGAAAGGATGGTTAGCTGCACAGAGATATGAGGGAAAAATCAGTGTTTCTTGTGCCTCTATAGAGGGTCAAGCATTTTAAAATATTATAAATGCATTATCTCATTAAACTCCCAAACTCTCTGTGGTTTATATTTTCATTCCCATTTACAAATGAGGAAAAGGGAGCTCTAAGGACTATTGGGAGCCCGGCCCAGATTTTACTGGAGGCAACAAACTAAGCAAATTTTAAAATTTACGTCTGTCTGATTCCAACCCATTTGTGGATTGTTATATTTTTTGATATAGTGGCTGTCTAGGTTTTCTTGATATAGTTGCTGTCTAGATTATCTGGTGTTCACGTTATAAGTGTTGTGCTTCAGCTATGAATTGCTGGAGCTTATTAAGACATCACGGGTTTATATCTCAAAAGCTTCTACTATGTAAAGAAGCCACTCACTGCTAGGCTGTCCCTTCCAGCAGCTTAATATAGCATTTGAAACCTGCATGACCTAGCATCACTGGCCACCCAGGAGGTGGTGGAAATAAGGTCGTTCAGTGTAGGAACTCCAGACAGGCCTGGATCTGATTCCCACCTGTGAGGTCCACAATAATAACTGTGAGACCTCGGGCAAACCTCTTTAAGCCACAGCATCTTCTTCTGCAAAATGAGTATTAGAAGCATTTCTATTTATTCCATGTGTCATAGGGACACATGAGGAATGCGTGAGGACAAGTGTGTGTAAATATGCAGTGAGTCTTAGTAACTCTCATGGTGTGTTGCCAAAGGTATCTTGAAGTGATTTTATAAGTCCAGGTGCACGGAGTGATGGAGTAGTTCAGTTCACAAAAGGACAGTTTGCCAAGAGTTCCTTGATTTAGAAACTTTAATCATTTAGCAGTTCAGAGCTATAGTTCCATTTAATGCCTCAATATACACCAAATTCCCCTAAGCAACTAAACCAAACCCTTCTTAACTTCATCCATGCCAGTCTCCTGACTTTTCTTGGAGTCTGCATGTTCTAACCACCCAGAGAAGACCCCCCAGCAGTTTTCAGGATATGGACTTGCTGCCTTTTTTGACATGGAGCCATGGCTAGGTCGGAGAAGGCAATGGCACCCCACTCCAGTACTCTTGCCTGGAAAATCCCATGAACGGAGGAGCCTGGTGGGCTACAGTCCTTGGGGTCGTGAAGAGTTGGAGCAACTTCACTTTCACTTTTCACTTTCATGCATTGGAGAAGGAAATGGCAATCCACTCCAGTGTTCTTGCCTAGAGAATCCCAGGGATGGGGGAGCCTGGTGGGCTGCCGTCTATGGGATCACACAGAGTTAGACATGAATGAAGCGACTTAGCAGCAGCAGAAGCAGAATGACTAGGTAGCCAAAGAATTGAAAGTACCTCTTATGTTTCATATTATCATGGAAGATCAGTCAAAAAAGACATTCAACCAAAGGCCAGTCTGATAAGGACAGAGTGGACACGCCTTCAGGAACTGACTCAAGGAATATGGGAAATATCAGAAAAAATTGATGATCATTTCCAACTTTCCTTGACAAGGATCTCTTTATGTTCCTGTCTTAATGAGGACTGTATAGTCCTTGGAGTCACAAAGAGTCGGACACGACTGAGCAACTTTCCCTTTCACTTCACTTACCTAACTATATTTTCCAGATCTTTCTCTCTCTCTTTTTTTTTATCTAAGATACCCCCTTCTTTTAAATCTCCAAAGAAAATTTTCTCTTATCCCAGCTAATAACCACCAACAGCCCAACTTTTCACTTGAAGTGTTTTCTCCAGAATCTGTCTTCTAATCTTATTAATATATCCTACTATCTTGACCATATTTCTTTCTTTTTAAAAAAGTTTATTGAAGTATAGTTAATTTACAGCATTGTGTTAATTTCTATTGCACAGCAAAGTGACTCAGTTGTACATATGTATTCTTGTTCATATTCTTCTTCATTATGGTTTATGATAGAATATTGAATATAATTCCCTGTGCTACACAATAGCGCCTTGTTGCTTTTCTATTTATGTATATGGTAGTTTGTATCTACTGACCCAATTTGTCTCTCCCCCATCGAAATCCCTCTTTGGCAATCATCAGCTTTTTCTCTATGTCTGTGAGTCCGTTTCTTAAGTAAGTTCATTTGTTTGACAGTGTTTCTTAATGCTAAAACCCTGCCATCATTAATTCCAATTAAGGGCTTTCCTTATAAGTCAGATAATTAAAATCAGCTTTGGAGTTTGGAAGGGAACCAGGAGACTGTTACTATCTTGCCCAATCCTTTCTTTTCCCTGTTCTTTTTGTGCTTTTTATCTTGAAATATATAATCTTCTTATTTTTATAGACAATAAAGTTAATGCTCAGAGAGCTTAAGAGATTTGGCAGAAGTGGTTTAGTAGTCACACAGTAGTGACCTGTACAGGGCTGAACTAAACGCTGCCTTCCCACTCCCGGCTTCCACATTCTAGCTGTCAGATTCTCAGAGCACTGCTTTACTTGTTTTTACCACCCTTGGCAGCCAGTCCTCGCCCCCTTTAGATTCCCACTCCTGCTATTCGACTACCATCCTTCATTATTTCTCTTTGGAAATCCACTTTTCGCCTTCTTCCTAGCCCACTTTTGAAACCATTTCTGCCTCTTCTTATTAGCTCTGAAGGGCTCTTGATTTGAGGGCAGACATCTCTGTAGAGTCTGCAAGGCCATTCCGTGAGAGCCCCCTTGACTTAATGATCCACTCTCTCTAACTGTGTTTAGACATATGGCTGCCACCTCTGGACTGTTCCCCAAATTCCGTTTCTTTGACCACATTATCATGGACTCATTCATCAATCTGAATTAGTTAAATAAACAGTGGGAACTTATTTACTAGAGGTTTTAATTTTAGTAATCTAGGCAAAAAGCTAAAATACTCCATTTTAAAGAGGACAGTTCCTAGGAGCACTCAATGGTGACATTTTGGCATCTTTGTTTGTTCACAAGAGAGTGTTTTCCTTGAAGGCAGTAACGTGTTCTAGAAATTCAATGGTTTTCTGTTCAGGGATTAAATCATCAAAATCATTCCTTTAGGAGTTGTTGTTGTTTTAACTTATTTTTCTAAACAACTTTCTGTTTTCAAATGTTTTTCCCTTTTAATTATAATTTAATATTTGTTGAATGACCTCAGTTGATAGGTAGCATGAAATGAATTTCCTCTTTTGGACTATTAACATTTCCACAACATGTTTCAGCTATTTAAGTGACTCTTCATAGCTTCTTCACTGGACACAATGCAATCTTTCAGAACTTTGTTATAGAATCATCTAGATTTTATAGATGCTGGGGGCAAAAAAAAAAAAAAACCACAAAAAAACCCCACTTTAACAGGTTGTGAAAGAGTGGTTCTGAGCCTTCCCAGTATTCACATCTTCTTCCTTGTTTTCCGACTTTATAACTGGGATGGAAACAAGAATTCCAAGTCTCATGATTCAAACATGACATCCAAGTCAGATAAAGTTCTTTATTAGTCTAATGCAGTATGCTTTTCCCTTGAATCCTAGATTGCTTTGTGGACGTTGTGGTGGGATTTGACATCTCAACTCAGCAGAATGGGCAGACTTTGCTCGAAGGCCAGTCCTGGATGGAAACGTATCTTCAAGACGTCTTACGTGCCATCAGCTCCCTCAATGGGGTAAGCTGTGAGGTGGGCACGGAGACTCAGGTTAGTGTGGCTTTTCAAGTGACCAATGCTGCGGGAAAATATTCCCCCAAGTTTGAGATCTACAGTGAAAACATACTGAACAGCTTGCAGGATATAACAGTTAAAGGACCATCTCTTCTCAACGCAAACCACTTGGGTTCTCTGTGGGATGCATTTCAGAATAAGTCAGCAGCTCGGGGAAAGGTAACTTAGTTTTATTTTACTTATTGGTTTTTGGTTGCAACGACTTCCTTTTTACTCATTTTTCTTTTTTGAATACTCTTCTAGGTGGCCCTCTTATTTTCAGATGGATTGGATGATGATGTTGAAAAACTTGAACAAAAATCTGATGAACTTAGAAAAGAAGGTATGAAGCATAGGGAGTGCTGGGAAAGGAGTGTTGACAACCTTTAAAATCTCAAAACTGAGTCCCCGCTCTTACACTTCCAGACTCTCAAATAGCTCTGACTTTGCAGCCTCTCCACTCTGGATGCACTTGGGAAGGCAAACAAGCTCTCACAACATTTTGGCATCTACTTTTTTCCTCCTCCCCATACGAAATAGCACTGAATATAGTGTCTTATCCTTTCTCTCGATTTACTTTATTTCTTCTTCCTAAGCTTTCCTGGAGTATGTTCCTGCCTCCCTTGCCCCATGCTATCTAATATTTCTATGTCTTAAGTGTCAGCAGAAGTGAACCATGTACGTTTCTGCTTGACTAAGGAATGGGAGAGTTGGACAGTTTTCTTCTAACACTCTTTAACTTTTCAGAGTTGCAAGCGTTGGTGGACAAGTTTACTCATGTCTTGGGACTTCATAATCAGTTCCTTCTTGCAGATGACAGATGGACCAACTATGGTGTTAATGAGTTTTTAAAGCTTTGGCACCAGGCTTTTGGCTTTAGGAACCAATGCTCATTCTGATTTATTGGCCATTTGTACTAAAATACGGATCAGTGGAAGGAAAATGCATTCACATGTTTGGGGTTGACTAAGAATAGAAACAGATTTTTTTAAGTGGATGTTACTGGTACCCCACCCAGACCCCTTACAGACAGGCTCCCTCATCGTCCAGCTGCTATGAGTGTTGGCTGCTCACATGTTACCCACAGGTTCCCCCTTTCTCTGAGGAACTGCCCTTCACCCGCCTTGCCTGGAAGTTTACTCCCTGTCCCCATCTTTGGGCAGCAGGTGGAGTGCAGAGACTTGGATGCCAATTGTGTGGCGTGACTCAGGCTCCAGAGTTCCCCACGGGATCAGGCTGAAGCTAGACTTTTGCTGAAACACTGTCTCGCTCAGCTCCTTCCCCAGCCTGACCCTGCTTACCTCTGTTCCTTTCTTTAGAGAGTTCTTCCCCAATAAATCATGGGCATCTAACTGGGTATCTCAGACTCTGCTTCTAGGGCCTCTGGCCTGTCTCTCTGGTTAACTGTTAGAGGTGGATTGAAAGTGAAAGTGTTAATCACCCAGTCGTGTCTGACTTTGTGATCTCATGGACTGTAGCCCACCAGGCTCCTCTGTACATGGGATTCTCCAGGCAAGAATACTGGAGTGGGTTGCCATTCCCTTCTCCAGGGGATCTTCCCAACTTGGGAATCGAACCTGCGTCTCTCATGTCTCCTGCATTGCAGGCAGACTCTTTACCACTGAGCCACACTAGATTTTGTCTTTTTACTGGTTCTCATTTCTCCATCTTAAACGGATCGTAAAATTCACTGAATTTACAGCTGAAGGGTAAGGGTTTTATTTTTATTGGATTTACTAAAGCTGCTTCTCTTTATTCTATTGTCTTGGCCTTTATTCTTGATCTGAAGAGGAAATATTAATGAAAACTGAGAACAGGACCCTCCGGTGGATAGGAAAGGCTTTTTCAATTTCACCTTTTCTTTTGGGGGGGACGATGTACCTTTGCAGACAAGATCAGAGTTTTCTCCAGAAAGTTTCTCTTGGAACACCCAGATTTCTAAGACCAATCTTCTTTCTTCCAATTCATGAGGAAAACTGGTGAATGAGTTTTGACTTCAGAAGCTAGATTTTTAACATCCTCAGAAATTTAGAATCTTTTTTCAGTATTCAAAATCAATTCTATTTCCAAACGCTGATAGTGAAAAACTGAAGAACAAAATTTAAAAAGCCATTTGCAATGTACACACGACAGGGAATGCCAAAGAATGTATTTAACAAAACATAGTTGTCTGTTTGCTGAAAATTACTAAAACAATGATGAAAAAGACTGAATATGGTTAAATCTCAATTCTCTCCAAACAGATTTATAGATTCAATTAAGTCACAATCAAAATCAAAGCATGATATTTGTTAATGTACAAAAAAAGGTTCAAAATGTATGTGGAACTGCAAGGGACCCAAAATAGCCCAAACAACTTTGAAAAAGAGGTAAAGGTTGGAGGACTCACAGTAGCTACAGCCTTTCAGTGGGAAAGATAAAAGGGTGTGGGCCACAATGTTCTTTGAAAGGTGTTGAATGTCTCTCAGTTGAAACAAAGAGCACCTCTGGCTGTGACCTCCCATATTTAACGTAGATGATTTCAGTTGATGCTGGGCCCTTCATCTGTTAACCCAGGAGAGCCTCTCTAACTTGAGGCCCCAGACTCTGTACGTGTAAACTGAGCCATCACCATGGAACAAGAGAAGACCAGGAGGAAAGGATGCTCAGGATGGATGTCACTTTATAACTAATCCATGTAGAGTCCGACACGACTGAGTGCCTGAACTGAACTGAACTGTACTGTAGATTGGAGTTTGAATCACTTTTTTCACTGTAAAAAATCCAGTACTCTAGAATCTACTCAGTGATTCTTTATTCTCCCAGTTTTTGAAAGCTTCTTTTTCTTAATTCATTTTTTAAGAATTGAAAAAAGTGAGAAGTTGCTCAGTCATGTCCAACTCTTTGCAACCCCTACCAGGCTCCTCCATCCATGGGATTTTCCAGGCAAGAATACTGGAGTGGGTTGCCATTTCCTTCTCCAGGAGATCTTCCAACCCAGGACTTGAACCCAGGTCTCTTGCATTGTAGGCAGACGCTTTACCATCTGAACCACCAGAGAAGAAGTGAAAACACTTGTGTTTAAGATCATATGAACCAGATGAGTCTGAAACGATCAGGATTGGAGTCCTCTGTCCTGAGAAAAGTGAAAGTGAAAGAAAACGAAGTCGCTCAGTCATGTCTGACTCTTGCGACCCCATGGACTATAACCTACTAGGCTCCTCTGTCCATGGGATTTTCCAGGCAAGAATACTGGAGTGGGTAGCCATTTCTTTCTCCAAGGGATCTTCCCAACCCAGGGATCAAGCCTGGGTCTCCCACATTTCAGGTAGATGCTTTACCATCTGAGCCGCCAGGGAATCCTGAGTTACAAATTAAAGTTTATATGTGTACTTCCTGCAAATCAACAACCCCATGGTTCTCATAACTCTTAAACTTCTACCTTTCTTGGGACTTAGAAGAAATATCAGATGTGAGATCTTTTCCCCTTCTAGATAGACCCCTTGGCATGCCTCCTTTTGATCATTAGACACCAGTTGATGAACTTGGCACTCTTCATGGCCTCTCCCAGCCCTGAGACCGCTTCTCCCCATCATTCTCACTTTTCGAAGTGACCTGTCTTTGTTTGCTTGAGACAAACCAGAGACTGTTAGCACTAAAACCAGGAAAGTTCCGGCAAACTAGGACAGGTTAGTCACCTGATTCTTTGGTATTTCTTCCTTTAGTTCGTGTCAGCAACCACATTGTTTGCCGCTTGTAGAACTTGAACCTCCCCAGTGTATCTCTGAAACTGCATTTTCTTCATTCTCCTTTTCCTCTCAAAGTCATATAGAAACTTATATAAGAAAGCACTCTTGACTCTGCCAATTCCTTGAATATTCTTTATTCTGATCCATTGGTTTTTAAGTTCCATCCAAAGAATTCTTCACCTATCCCTAATAAAGTGAGAAAAGGTATGCCAAATGGTTATCTTTTCATAAAACTAAATTTATCCAACTTTAGGACTGGCCTTTATTATTACGTCCTTAGTACATTTTTGTTATTAAAATGCCCTTTGAGTGTAAGCTTTGGAGTCATGCTGTTGGGTGAAAATGTTTGCTCATCTGTAAAATAGAGCTGTAATCATACTTACCTATAATGTTGTATTTATATCTTAAAAATAAGATAATGCATGTAAAGCACTTAGCCAACGTCTAGGCACATAGTAATTATCAATAAATGAGGGCACAGTTGTTGCATGGTTACCTCCACTCTAATGATTGCCTGGCTTATTACTATCACCATTTAATATCCTTACTTTATAAAATAAGTCAACCCTTTCTTAGTTTCTAAAAGTTTTCTTTGAAATGTGTTGATCTATAAACTTCCAGAGTCTATGAGTCACAGCTCTGGTTGGTTTTATGACATTTGCTCCATATTGCCTTACAAGAGACCTTTAACTGTCTCTTGTACGTGTAATTCCAGCCGGATTGTGACTTAGACTTACGCTTCTCAAGCTTCAGTGTGCATGTGAATCACCTGGAGATTTTATTAAAATATAGATTCTGATTCTGCGGGTCTGGATGGGGCCTGAAATTCTGCATTTCTGATAAGCTTCCAGATGAAGGCACCACTGCTGCTCCAAGGGCCTCCCTTTCAAGTGGCAAAAATTTAGAATACTTACGTTCTTGACATATGGATTCCTCTGTGCTTTAGTATGCTCTGTGGACTCCTTATTACTGTTATTAAATATAGTTGATTTACAATGTGTTGGTTTGTGGCATAGTGCAAAGTGATTCAGATATATAGAGATGCAATCCTTTTCAAATTCTTTCCCGTTATGGTCTGTTACAGAGTACTGGATACAGTTCCTTGTGCTATATAGTAGGACTTTGTTGTCTATTTTATGTATAGTAGTTTTTGTCTGCTAATCCCAAAGTCATTATTTATCCCTCCTCGCCTCCTCTCCCCTTCGGTAACCATAAATTGGTTTTTTATGTTTGTGAAGACTCAAGCATAGAGTCTGTTTCTGTTTTGTAAATAAGTTCATTTGTATTGTATTTTAGATTCCACATATAAGTGATATCATATGGCATTTGTCTTTCTCCGTCTGACTTCGCTTAGTACAATAATCTCCAGGTCCATTCATGTAGCTGCAAATGGCATTATTTCATTCTTTTTTTATGACTGAGTAATATGCATACTATATGTAGCGCACCTTCTTTGTCCATTCATCTCTTGATGAATAGTTTTCATCCATGTCTTGGCTGTGGTACCTAGTGCTGCCGTGAACATCTGGGTACATGCATCTTTTCGAGTGATAGTTTTGTCTGGATATATGCCCAGGAGTGGGCTTGCTGGATCGTGTGATAGCTCTGTTTATAGTTTAGGAAGAACCTATGTAATGGTTTCTGTAGTGGCTGCACCACCAGTGTAGGAGGCTTCCCTTTTCTCTGCGGAGTCTTTTAAACTCACTATTTTACTTTAAGTCATCAAGACCTCAAGGATCTGTTATAATATATTATATAAATTATTCTCCAACCTAATTAGTTTTGAAAAATGGTAATTATTTTGTTCCCTGGTGATGATCTTGTCACTTGTCAGTTTCACAGTGTGTGGTGGGGGAGAATGAACTGTAAAATGAGTGTTCCTCTTGCGACTGGCTTCCTGGAATAGCAACTTTCATACATAGGCAAAGAGGTTAAAGTAGCCATACCCTCCTTAACTGGAGAATTGTTGACTGTGTTGGCTAGGCCTGAACGCCCTCATCACTGTTGCTCTGGATGGACCCACCAGTTCCAGCGACCTGGCTGATCTTCTGTACATTGAATTTGGGAAAGGATTTGAGTACAAGACACAGCTCACTCTTGGGATGAGGGACCTTGGGAGTCAATTGTCAAAGCACCTGGTGAGTTACTCAGGCTCATGAGTTTAAATTTTCTATTTGTTTTGTATATAGGGTTCATATTTGGGCTTATGAATGTGAACGAATTTTGTTCATTTGGGAGTAGAACCAGGCTTTTCTGATTTTGTGAAAAGTCAAAATGAGGGGGTGTTTTGAAAGAAATGTCATATCATAGAGCAGTGTCAAAGCATGTTTCTTTTTGATATTGTTCTCTATTTATTTGTCAAAATATAGTTTATTTACAGCATTGTATTAATTTCAGGTTACAGCAAAGTAATTCAGTTATACATGTAAGTCATATCATATGGCATTTGTCTTTCTCTGTCTGACTTCCCTTAGTACAATAATCTCTAGGTCCGTTATATATCCATATATATGGATATATCTATATATACCTATACATATATACACATATTCTTTTTCAGATTCTTTTCCCTTATAGGTTATTACAAAGTATTGAGTATAGTTCCCTGTGCTCTATAGTAGGTCCTTGTTGGTTATCTATTTTATATATAGTAGTGTGTATATTAATCCCAAACTCCTTATTATCCCTCCCCCACAATTTTCCTCTTTGGTAACCTAAGTTTGTTCTCTATGTCTGAAAACATGTTTAATTTATATGCTTGGCCAAGAGAAAAAACAGAAGGAAGAAGAAACTAAATAGCACCTATAATCCTGCCCAAATTACAGTCAATAAATATACTACCAAAGGGTGTCTAAGCCGTAAGAGTGACTTGGCTGATCCCCTAGTCAGCCAGTTTTCGCATTCCTTGCAAATACTAAATGCCAAAATTCACCACACTGAATATGATTCTGCTGTTTAAGATATGTGTTTTCTCTGCAAATGGCCTGTGAATAGAGCTGATTCCACAGAGTTCAGTTGAAAAAAGAACATCAGTTCCAATCTTGGAAGAAAAACTAGCGACATGATGATGGACCTGCCGTGTTGTACTTTATGACAAAAAGATGTTTAAAAGTTGTCTTGACTGATGGAAATTTTTGCCTTATGGTCTATTTTTAGAACCTAACCCCTAGATAAGATGCATCACAATCCTGAAACATACAAGAATTCAAACTAGTTTGGTGAAGGTTTTCAAGTTATCTATGACTGCTTTCACCTTTAATGAGTGAAAATTTGCAATTTGCTTATAGTTTATAAAATCTGTAATCAGCATATCAAGACACTTCCCAATAAGGTGCTAGCGCCTGCTACTTTCTTTTTTATAATTAAATTTATTTATTTTTGGTGGTGGTAGTGGCTAAGTTGTATCCGGCTATTGAGACCCCATGGACTGTGTGTAGCCTGCCAGGTTCCTCTGTCCATGGGATTCTCCAGGCAAGAATTCTGGAGTATGTTGCCATTTCCTTCTCCAGGGGATGTTCCCAACCCAGGGATCAAACCCAGGTCTCCCACACTGCAGGCGGATTCTTTGCCATCTGAACCACCAGGGAAGCTCTATTTATTTTTAATTGAAGGATAATTGCTTTACACTCCTGTGTTGGTTTCTGCCGAATATCAAAGTAAGTCAGCTATGGGTATGCATACCTATGTCCTCTCCCTCTTAAACCTCCCTCCCCACCCTTCTAGGTTGTTACAGAACCCTGAATCGAGTTCCCTGAGTCATAGAGCAAATTCCCATTGGCTGTCTAGCTTACATAATGATAATGCATATGTTTTCATGTTAACTTTCTCCATACATCCCACCATATTTCCATGTTAACTTTCTCCATACATCCCACTGTCTCCTTTCTTGCCTTCTGCCCACGTCCATAAATCTGTTCAGTATGTCTGTGTCTCTATCGCAGCTCTGCAAATAGGTTCATCAGTATCATCTTTCTATACTCTCTATAGATGTGTTAATAAACGATATTAGTTGTCCTCTTTCTGACTTACTTCACTCTGTATAATAGGCTCTAGGTTTATCCACCTCACTAGAACTGACTCAAATGCATTCGTTTTTATGAGTGAGTAATATTCCATTGTATATAAGTACCACAGCTTCTTTATCCATTCTCCTGCTACCTTCTGACAATACATCTTGCATATAGATATTTGAACAGTGTGTTCAGTGTAGTAATTATGTACAAATAATTGCTTAGAGAATATAGAAGTTTTGTTGTAACTTAACGTGGAAGTTTAGCTGTAATTCCTTTCTACATGGGAAAATGGTATCTATTTTACAAAATTTTTTTCTGTCTCTGAAATTTGTAATGTAAAATTGGTAATTCATAGAGGGAGGAAGTTATTCTTCAAACAAGGTCATCAGCTTTTAGATATCATATAAATGCAATACTGTATAAGAAATGTTTAATTTTAGAAATAGCCCATTTTAATGTTAATAGTAAAATATGCTGTAGGATGTTAGTGATCCAAAGAAAATTGATATCATCTAATACAAAATCACAGAATCCATTCTGTTGTTGTTTGGTTTCACACATTTCAAGTTTTATTGGGTTTTCTGAGGTTTACGGGGGAAAAAACAGAGGATTTTCTAATATCAGAAAAGAAACAGTATATAATAAGAAACAATCTAGAGGAGAAATTGTGAAATGGTTATAACAAAATATTTTCATTTTTCATCACACTAGAATTTCGATGGGAAACTTCTCAACACAGAAATTGATTCTACCCCACTGAGGCAAAGCACAGTATTTGTTGCAGACAGAAGTTTCCTTAAAATAAATCTTATGGGTTAATTGTTTTCCAGGCAAGAACACTGGAGTGGGTTGTCGTTCCCTTCTCCAGGGGTTCTTCCCGACCCAGGAAACGAACCAGGGTCACTGGATTCTTTATTGACTGAGTCACAAGAGAAGCCCCCCAAATGTGATGGGCTATGTCAACTTTTCAGGGGATGAATAACTAGGCCCAGGATGAAATTCACTCAAATTTTAAAAATATATAATACATTTTTTGGTCAGAGTATAAAATGTAACCAGAGTATAAAATCTCTTCATGTGCCCACCCTATATAGCAAGTGCTTCCGAACGTTGAACATGTAATTGTTGTCTTTGAAATCCTGTCCCACACAAACTGTTCTAGAAGTGTTGACCATTGAACTCCATGCCAAACAATGTGACAGTGGACAGTTGTCTAAATTCTCCAGCATACAAATATTTCACAAAACAAGAAAAGAAAAAAAAAACGGCATGTATTCTTTTTATTGAACAAACTATTAGGGGCAGCATTATACAGGATAATTAAAAATGCCATGGTCAGTGTTGGGATGGTGTGGGCACAGGAGATCCCATTAACAAACTGGCATGCAGTGAATCGCCTGTGGCTAAACTGATGCCTTTTTGAGAACACAAAAACATCTTTGAGTTGATTCTGAATTCCTCATTTGGCAGAGAATGCAGGTCACAGAAGGAAAGATGAAGGGTAAAGACTGTCTCCCTCATCCTCTCTAGAGCACCTTGAGCTTGCGTGTGAGTGTGATTTGGGCAGTGAAACCATCAAGTGTAATGTATTCCTACCCCCCTCAAGGTCAATGTTGCGGAAAGGACGTGCTGCTGTTTATTCTGCAAGTGCATTGGAGGAGATGGCGCAAGGGGAGACCCTGGACCAGCAGGGAAAACGGTGATTTTAGTTGCAACATTCGCTCACTTTACTTGAATGTAGTATGTTTTTCAGAAACAGGTTTAGGTAGAAATAAGGGCTCCTATGTAGAGCCTTTGAGGTAACCATTTATCACGCTGCTTATATGTCCAATTAGATAGGCTTCTTCTTGGTTTTCTAAATTGGAGTCTTTTAAAAAACCTTTTTATACAAGCATCAAGAGAAAAACTGCTGATGGGACCTCCCTGGCAGTCCAGTGGTTATGAGTCCATGCTTCCACTGAGGGAGCATAGTTTCGACCTACATGCCAGGCAGAACAGCCAAAAAGAAAAAAGAGAGAGAGAGAGAGAAACTGCCTAGATTGTTGATTATCCAGTGTCATGGCAGTGATGACAAGATGCAGAAAAACCAACTGGGATCTCTTGTGTTGAATAATGAAAGCCTCCTAAATACTAAGGAGTCATTTTAATTTCCATTTTTAATGGCTGCAGTCATTTAAATCACATGGGGAATAAGTTGTGTAGTCTGCTGAAAAGCTAGATCAGATCACCCTGTCACAGCAAGAGATGCTAAGATGTTTCATTCAGCTCTACCCAGACCAAAATATTGCCAGAAATATGTAAGTAAAAACAGACCAAGTCTAAAGACAGTAACTAACAACAGATTCATATATTTCCTAACCCAAAGAAGTTAAGGTACCTTATGTGAAAATATGATTTGGGCTTTGAGGGAATGTTCAAATATGCATAAACATACTATGGGTGTGTTTAACAATTTCAGTACTACTTACTTACATGTGTGTTTGATTTGGGGTAATTTATAGATAGTACTGTAACTTCCAAATCACCATGGCTGTCTCTCTAAAGAAAGTTTTGGACTAATTATTTTCTGAATCCTTTGATTTCATGTACAGAGAATGGTAGAATTTTTTTAAACAGGTATCAGGAAAAATGGAAAGAAATATGTGTGGTGTATTTTACATGTAGCATAAATCCTCAAAGAGAATTTTTAATGAAAAAGGATAATTCTAGCCTGTCAGGGGCAAATATAGCTGTGTTCATTGAATGTTTGTCTAGGAAAAAAACTCCAGCTCTATAAACCCCAGCTCTAAACCCCAGAGAGAGCTATGGAAAATATGTTTCTCACACACCCACCCTTGGGTTATCTGGATACTTCTCTCAAAATTCCGTTTGTTTTTATGTGTGTAAATGCAGGCTTAGTTTGTGGAGGGGGAGGACTGTATTTTGCAAACTCATACTACTCTACATAAAGTAAAACTGTGAAGTTGAGGAATTATTGCTTGATTACCTCTGAGTTTTGATCTATGGAGTGCTAATGTACCCTTCCTTTCCTTATTCCCAGGGACTTCCAGGTTTTAAAGGCAGTGAAGGCTACTTGGGAGAGGAGGGCACTGCTGTAAGTCGAGGTTTTTTTCCAGCTCCATCTATTCCTAAGAACGTATCTACGCTATGAGATCATTTGTGTCAATTCAGAAGGAAGCGAGAAAAGTCAAGTTCTAAGGATTCACTCGCAAAGTCTGAGGTTTTTCCAGGTCACCAGTGTTTTATTAACCTATTGTTCCCTCTTGGACTATCCACCAACACTGTATAATCAACTCAATGAAAAACTTCTCTTTTTCACTCGAAGAGTCAAATCACTGCCCTTTCCCCCTTCCATTCTGCATGAGTAAACCCATTCACCACACTGTTTATCTAGGACCTTGCCCTTTCTTGCATCTATTCATCCATTTGTCTTTCCTTCCTTCTTTCTCTCCTTCCTTCCATCCATTAACTAAGTGTATATTAAGCATCTTACAGTTTATCACATTATTTATCAAAGACCTCATCATAAATACACTCAGCATTCATTTAACAAATGCATCTTAAGGCATCTCTCCATGTGCCAGGCACAGTGCTTTAGACCACAGAAATAAAAAAGAAAAAAAAAAAAAGATTGCTCCTATCTCAGGTAAATTCCAGACTAGTGGAAAGACAAATGAGAAGCAGTAGGTCTAGTTGTTATACATGAGGACTCTGCTAGAGGTATATGAGGTGCAGCGATAGGGTGTGGAATTGCAAATACCGAACAGCCTCAGGTGACAGCCTGAGAGGAAGGCTGCAGACAGGGGGTAATGCTTGGGTGGCATCTGAGAAGAGATAGAACTTTCTCCAGGCCAAGAGCCCCGGGGAGAATATTCTACTACAGGGAGAACAGTGTGATCAACAGTGTGTAACTGAGTCGGAGAATTGTGTGTTTGCAGAATGACATATGGTCAACATGTCCAGTATCCAGGACATGGTGAGAGGAGATTACGTTTCAAGACCCAGAGTTCTGGGAGTCTTGAATACTCTGAGAAAGACTTGAAGGTGTCTTTCAGTTGATGGGCATCACTTAATGATGTTTAGTTAGTTCAGCCGTTCAGTCGTGTCTGACTCTTTGTGACCCCATCGACTGCAGCATGCCAGGCCTCCCTGTCCCTCACCAATTCCTGGAGTTTACTTAAACTCATGGCCATTGAGTCGGTGATGCCATCCAACCATCTCATCTTCTGTCATCCCCTTCTCCTCCCGCCCTCAGTCTTTCCCAACATCCGGGTCTTTTCAAATGAATCGGTTCTTCGCATCAGGTGGTGAAAGTATCAGCATCAGTCCTTCCAGTGAATATTCAGGACTGATTTCCTTTAGGATGAACTGGTTGGATCTCCTTGCAGACCAAGGGAGTCTTCTTGAGAGTCTTCTCCAACACCACAGTTCAAAGGCATCAATTCTTTGGCATTCAGCTTTCTTTATAATCCAATTCTCACATCCATACACAACTACTAGAAAAACCATAGCCTTGACTAGATGGACCTTTGTTGGCAAAGTAGCATCTCTGCTTTTTAATATGCTGTCTAGGTTGGTCATAACTTTTCTTCCAAGGAGCAAGTGTCTTTTAATTTCATGGCTGCAGTCACCGTCTGCAGTGATTCTGGAGCCCCAAAAAATAAAGTCTGTCACTGTTTCCACTGTTTCTATGATGTTCAAGCACAGGGTTAAAAACGGCTAGGGCATGGGTTTAGAAAGCATGCTCAGGCAACTTCATGGAGGATGACAAGGTAGGGAGCAGGTGTCAAGCAGCAGATGCAGGACAAAGCTTAGGGCAGTGTGAATAGGTAAGTTAAGGAGGTTGAATGGATGTACCTTGGTGATCACTTGCGGGGAGAATGGCTGAGGATGACATCTTTGTTTCAGCTCACAAGGCTGCACCGGCTGGTGGGATGACCAAGACAAGGATCGCAGGAGTGCATTTGGGTTAAAGATAGAAAGAGAGAAAGGGAAGGAATTTGGTTAAGAAATCTGCTCCTTGCTTAGATCATACCTAGAGCATCCTGCTCCGATGTCTCATCAATTCTTCACTGTCTGTTCCCGGAATGTCTTCTGAAATCTTGAGAATGCATTTTAGCTGCCAGCCGTTGTCTGTCCATTTTATTTATATCCTACCCCACCCTGGAGAGTATCCAGGTGGGATCCCACACAGAGGGTTGTCATCAGAGTACCTCTGATTTACTTCCACTCTCAGTTTTTATAAGCATGAATTCTGGGTTATAAACCCATGAGCAGTTGCTCTTTTTTTTTTTTATCCAACACAAAGGTTGTCAGATTTCCAAGACAGATTCCAGATGACAATGGGAAAAGGTCATCTGAGTATGTGCTCTTCCTTAGGGAGAAAGAGGAGCCAGTGGACCTGTGGGGGAACAAGGTACTAAAGGATGCTTCGGTGCCAACGGCCCGAAGGTAAGGATTGCACAAACACTGTGAAGCCTTCCCCACGTTGATTCCTTTCCCCACACTAACGCCCCCTGTCCTTTCTGTTTTCAGGGAAGCAGGGGACTAAATGGACAGGAGGTATGAAACCAAACATCATTATCTGCCCATCTGTTGTTACCTAGAAATACTTTTCTTTTTGAGGTGATTGACCAGTAGATTGTACAAATGAAGCTTTGTTGACCTTCCTTTTTATTGCTGATCATTTCATTTTGTTTACTAATGCCTTTTATTGCAGGCAATGTTTATTTTTGGTTGACAATTTCTATGACTCAGTAATCTTTAATATGACCCAGGGCCAGCCCAGCAAAGAGCATGTATATAGAACACAAAATTAGACTTTTTATTTAGTGTCTGACTTCTTTCCACATAAATGCAATGCACTGTATTCTGACCACGTCTGTCTTTTCAGGGAGAAGTTGGGGAAAGTGGAATTGATGGGTTAAATGGAGAACAGGTAGAACCTTCTCTTTGTATCATGAAAACCCTCTGAGTTAGTTCTCATTAAGGAAATGAGAATTTGAGTTTATCGTTCTCTGTGTTTTAGGGTGACAAGGGTCTTCCTGGAGCAAAAGGAGAGAAAGGCAATGAAGGAGCCCAGGTATGCATTCAATAAAGGGACAACGTAGAAACTGCACTGAGAATTCAAGGTGTGACTAACAGTAAGACAGCTACACCAGGTGTATCTGTCAGCTAGGATGAAAGTGTTTTAGGATAATCAGAAGACCTCAACTGCACGCAACAAGAAACCTTAACTTCTGATGTGTCTGGGAAGTTCAGCTGATCTAGGCAGTGCGTGGCTGACCTTGGTTCATGTGTCTGTAGGTTGGCTGGGGGCTTTGTTTCACTTGTCTCTTATTCTCCTTCTGAGAGCAGAGAGCTGCCGGGCCACATTGACCAAGACCTTTTATGGCCGTGGCTGAAGCACAAGGGAGCAAATAGAAACACACAAGTTCTCTCGAGGCCCCTTGAGGGCCTAGGCTTGGAACTCTCATGGAGACCCTGGTAGATCTTACAAGTAGATCTTACTCTTTCTGTTGACCAGAACAAGCCATGCCCAGACTCGAGGTTAGAGAGTCAATTATGGTTAACCTCTCTGAATCTCAGTTGCCTCATCAAAAGAAGGATAAAACCAATACCTGGTGCATACAGTAGTTATAAAAATAAATGGACAAGACAATGACTCTGTCTGGAACATAGAGTTCACCACTGTGGCAAATATTTGTGATCACTTTAAAATTATTCACATGGTGTCTGAAACTACTGGTTGTTCCTCTTTTCTACAAAATAACTTTAGTAGGAAAACATTTAATAATTCAAATCAGGGAGAAGATAAGCTCCTTGTTTTTATTAATGTCACTTAAAATTCTTGTCCTTCTTCTTTGTGTTGACTTTAGGGAATCCCAGGAGAGAGAGGAATTTCTGGGGACCGTGGAGCAAAGGGCTTGCATGGAGACCCAGTAAGTGCTTGGACCGAGGGGCTGCAAACTAATGTCACATCAGGGCTCATTTCCACATCAGCGCTTCTGGTGGGAAGGGGGAGCACTACTTTAAAGTACTACCGTAGCAGTTCTGAGTTGAAATCGTCATGGGCATGTCTGTTTAGAGTTTTAAAAGCAAGTCCCTTGTGCCTGATACTCGTCATGTACAAGATAAGTATGGACAGTGAGACAGTCTTGCCACTGTTTGCATATGTAATTTTTGAGAAAACATTTCAGAACTTCCTTGTGCTTCAGAGCTCTGAAGGAATTCCACCCCATTCCATTATCTTCCTCAGGGTACCTCAAAATATGGACAGGAAGAAAGAAATGGAGCCATCTCTTTTTTCTCTTCTCCAAGAGTCTTTCTCCATTGAGAATATTAGCTTCATTTCCTTGAGTCCAAGTCAGCTAAAAGTACATTGGGCAAAACGTAGAACCCAGAAATACCTGCTTTAATGGGGATGCAACCCAGTTGAGTAGGCATAACCTACACCAAAACAAACAGGACGCATGCCAACCTAGGGGATATGCCAAGTCCATTGGACATCAGTACTCTGGGACTTTGATCACCCACACATCAGCCTTCAAAACCTTAATGAATTAGGATTTTGTAGGTTTTTTTAAACATTCATTAAAACTTTAGAAATTGAGATATAATTGTGTATACAATGTGATATCTATGTAACACTGCATACGTTTAAGATGTACAACAGGTTAGTTTGATGTATTTATATCCTAGGATGACCACCTTAGTGTTAGCTAAGTCCTTTAACACGTACATAATTATCACGTTTTTTGTGTGGTAAAAACATTTAAAACCTAGTCTTTTAGCAACTTTGAAGTGTATAATATAATATCACAGTCTATAATCACCATGCTATTCATTAGATCTCTTGAATTTCCTGTTAAGCTGTAACATGCTTCAGAAAAGTACAGACATTATAAATGCACAGCTTGATCACTATAAATAACCTGTGTACTCACCACTCAGGTAAAGAAACAGAACATCAGACAAGAGTAGAACAACCCCCAAACCACCTCATGTGTATCAGTCACTACCAGCCCTCCCTTAGGTAATCACACTGTCTCAGGGCCATGAGTTAGTTTTACCCATTATTGAACCTTTCAGAGGAATTACACAAGATACACTCTTCATTCCCAGCTTCTTTTACTCAAGTATATTCTTGTGAGATGAATCAGGGTGGTGAATATCAGTAGTTCATTCAATCTCACTCCGTTGAGTTAGGTTCAGTTCAGTCACTCAGTCGTGTCTGACTCTGCCCCAGGGACTGCAGTCCACCACACTTCCCTGTCCATCACCAACACCCGGGGCTTGCTCAAACTCATGTCCATCAAGTCGGTGATGCCATCCAGCCATCCCATCCTCTGTCGTCCCCTTCTCCTCCTGCCCCCAATCCCTCCCAGCATCAGGGTCTTTTCCAATGAGTCAACTCTTCGCATGAGGTGGCCAAAGTATTGGAGTTTCAGCTTCAGCGTCAGTCCTTCCAATGAACACCCAGGACTGATCTCTTTTAGGATAGACTGGCTGGATCTCCTTGCAGTCCAAGGGACTCTCAAGAGTCTTCTCCAACACCACAGATCAAAAGCATCAATTTTTTGGCGCTCAGCTTTCTTTATAGTCCAACTCTCACATCCATACATGACCACTGGAAAAACCATAGCCTTGACTAGACGGACCTTTGTTGACAAAGTAATGTCTCTGCTTTTTAATATGCTATCTAGGTTGGTCATAACTTTCCTTCCAAGGAGTAAGTGGATTTTAATTTCATGACTGCAATCACCATCTGCAGTGATTTTGGAGCCCAAAAACATAAAGTCTGACACTGCTTCCACTGTTTCCCCATCTATTTCCCATGAAGTGGTATATATATAGATATATATAACTGAATCACTCTGTTGTACCCCTGAAACTATCACACTGTTGGAAACCAACTGGACTTCAATAAAAATAAAACAAACAAATGAAAAAAAACTTTGCCTTCCCCAAGGGCAGGGGATGGGGGGTAAAATCTACCAACCCTCAAATATAAACTTGCCGAGGCCCCAAGAAAGAAGGTCAGAAGCTAAGAGAAAGAGGGTAGTAGCAAGAAGGAAACACCTCCAGACCCAGGATAGGAGTTTCCCTAAACACAACTCATGTCTCCCTGCCTCCTCCCCGTGTGTTCCATCACAAGCTCTCGCTTGGGCCCACACACTCACCTTAGGTCTCCATGCTGTCCTGCTAATGCAGAGATTGGGAGGAAAAGAAGACACTTATAAACCATTTATAATTTAGTGTACTTCTGCTTTCAAATGGGTTAACCTTCTCTTGTCACTTTTTTGGGGGGTGACCAGGTATGTTACAACCATATCATAGTTTTAGGAGAAATGTTCAAAGCCTATTATTTTCTATTTTTTAGGGAGTTCCTGGATTTGACAATAGCATAGAGGGACCCAAGGGCTTGAAAGGAGAACTTGGAAGACAGGTAAACTGTGGGGTTTTGGAAGTAACTTAATAAATACGTGACAGTGGTGGGCTCAGGGTTTTAGTGATAGAATATGAAATGTGTATAAAGAATTTAGAATCAGAGTGAATATACCTGATACAGAAAATCTATTTTT